>NW_028258194.1:1252207-1565259 GCF_053883595.1 Heterocephalus glaber | reverse complement strand
ACATGGTCTTTCAAAGACAGACAACCCGAGACCAAGTGTCCGCTCTGCTACTTGGTGAATAAAATACTAGATATTCTGTCTACAGGTAAATAAATTCACTAAAGTCTGACCTTCCCAGACCACTTAACCTCATACGCCTCAGCTTCCTCATTTTTACAGTAGAGGCAAAGTGCTCCAATCATTTTCATGAAGATGAAATGAAACAATGCAGGCTTCGGTGAAAGCCTGGCAAATAAGTGCTCCATAAATGTTTGCTTGCTAATTGCCAGATTGCTAAATACCTCTGCCTCTCACCTATGTGCAGAAAGTGCCACGAAGCCTCCTGGCCATCGGGCGGTAGCTGAAATCCACAGACTGTAGTGGGTCCCACGGAAACATACAAGGAAGAGAGGAACAGCCACACGTCTATTCTTACTCCACTCTGCCAACTCCTACAGTGCCTGGGAATCGATGAGGACTGTGCGGAGCAGGCCTTGTTCAGCTTTAACCTTAGATCTCCACCAAGATTACGGTGACCCATCACTGAGCTGAGGAAGGTGCTCCATAGGGCTCCTGAACAACAGCTGAGTCCTGCTGCCCGGGTCCCGAGAAAGGACTCCTGACAGCCCTCACCCAAGGCAGCGCCTCCAGATGTTACTTAAATGCTAAGGATACACAGCCAGGTGTGGTGGCACATGCCTATAAGCCCAGAACTCTGGAAGGCTGAGACAGGAGGATCTCTCAAAGTCAAACCCAACAGGGGGAACTTAGCAACTTATCAAACCCTGTTTCAAAATTTAAGAAGGAGGATGGCTCAATGCAAACACTCTGGGCTCAACACCCACTGCAGGAAAAAAAATGTTAAAGACATAAAAAGCCTACTACTCCTATGAATGTAATCAATATTTTTCTCGAATAAAAAGCATTCCCACTTGAATTCCAAAAGATGCATCTTTTCACACTCGCTCTTCACCTTTTAGAGTACAGAGTTCTAACATTTATTTCCTTATCACTAAGTCTCCACTTTTGAAGAAAGGCACTATTTTCCACCTGGCTAGAAGTAGGGAAAAGGCAGAGTGCTGTGTAGGGAGATTTCCTAATGTTACTCGGGAACACACTGCAAACTGAAACTGCACGCTTAACCTTTATAAATAGAGAAAATCAATATTTTCACATGTGGTGCTCTCAGAACATGTAATATTACTTGCTCAGAATAACTTCCTCTGAAACTTTAAGAGAATAAGATGAAATAATGTGCTCACACTGTACAGACAAAAGACAAAAGGAGATTACACACAGGCACACACTGAATTTGCAAACCTACAAATGAGTCGACACTGACACTCCAAAACTTCTTTCCAGGGTTCTTTACAGAGATTATTAACACGGCCGCTCGGGGACACAGACTCTCGACAGCCCCCGTCTCAGCAATTCCTGGTGGTCAGCGGTATTTATCATCTCAGCAAGTGTGACGCACTTGTTCTCTGTCAGAACCTGGGAGTCACGGGATGCAGGCGTTCACCTTGCACATCTCCCTGGGTGTCCTTTCCCAGCACTGACCTGGGCTCTGCTCATGAGAAAGTTCAGGCCTGTAAGCCCAGATGGCCTGCCTTTTGCCTGTACAGAGATGGATGCCCTCTCTAATTCCCCACGACATGCTGGTCTGGTAATCGTCTATCACTTGGGGCCTTGCATTTGGCTGCCCCGATGCACTTCCAACATGGTTTTGCAATGTGTTGTTTTTAATCAAGGTTCGCAAAAAATGACTGCATGTAAAACACCCTTCAGCAAACACGCTGCTCTCTGAATCTATATTTCATCTCAGAAACTCTTCTTGCTGTAAGTTATCTCCCCCAAGTGGTTACCTAGACTTCTTAACTATTAAGCCAAAATGACTGGAAACCAACTCTGAGTTAACTGAGCATCGACAGCCCAGGGTCATTCTCCAGGGAAGTGGAACTCTCCTTTCTGGCTCGGGTCTCCCCGAGGACAGCTGTCCTTCCTTTTCCTCTGTGGCTGTCATCACTCCCGTCCAGACCTTGGCCCTGACCTTTGCTCCTGAATGTCATCCTGCCCCTTCTCCTGCAGAGCTCAGGAGAGGACCCAACACAGACAGTGTGGCGGTGACAGCCCCGGACGGACACTGCAAGCTGTGACTGGCACTGACACAGTGGCACAAACGTCCGTCTTCAGTCCCTTTCTGCAAGGATGATGTCAAAGAGAAGAGGTCTCTGCCTGATGAAAGGGGACTGCCCAAACTCACGAAACTCAGAAACGGAGCCGAAGTCAGTGCACAAGCTACTGGTGAACAGCAGTTTTCAGCGATCTGGTCAGTGACGCCTTAGTGGCTCCGCACACCCGAGGAAGAGGGGCGCTGGGCCCCCCACACTCACCAGGCACACACACTCTATGCACGGGTTGTCTGTGATGAACGGGATCTGGAGCGCCTCCCCTTCATTTTCACATTTTGCAACAGAGCCTGAAAGGAAGGAATTTTTAAACATTGAAACCTCGCTCAGCGGCCTTACTACAAGACCAACGAGCGTCACACCAGCCCTTCTGGAAACACTACCCAAATTTCAGAAATCCTGAACGAGTTTCCAATCACCAAATTTACCAAACAAATCCCCGAATGTGTTTTAAATATTTGTAGTCTAAGTTTTTAAAGAAAAAGCTTGTCTGTGGATGCACTTCCGGTCCGCAGCTGCGCTGGGCCATTCCAGGTATCTGGCTGGAGGTGCAGCGACGTCCCCGCCTCCGGGAAGTCGTCTCCACACCAGCGCAGCCGAACGCCAAAGGAATTCAGATGCGGCCGTCGGGCGGTTTCCGCTGAACAGACTCGGGCGGCGGCGGCTCTCTCCGCGCGGCCTTCGCAGGTCCTGCCTCAGCCTCGCCCGGTCCCCGCCGAGGGCGCCCTCCCCTCTCGGGACGGACTCAGTTTCCTCTCTGCCCGTCCGTGGAGTCCGCCCCTCGGAAGGGCGGGCGGGCGCTGTGGGGACCGCGCCTTGGCTCTCCCGGGACGGGCAGGATGCAGACGAGGCTTCGGCTCCTGAGCGAGCGCGCGAGGGAGCCTCAGCCCCAGAGCCAGCGCGGACCGCGTAGGTCACCGTCAGCGCGCCCGGCGCCGGCCGCACACTCCCTCCGCCCCCGGTCCCCTCGGTCCTCAGGTCCCCCCGCTCTGCTCCCCTCGGTCCTCAGGTCCCCCCGCTCTGCTCCCCTCGGTCCCCCAGGTACCCCCAGGTCCCCCCACTCCGCCGCCCGGGTCCCGCCCGTACCTGTCAGCAGCGACGACCCCCGGCCCCCGCGCGGCCCCGCGCAGCCCAGCAGCAGCAGCAGCGCGCCCCAGGTCGCCGCGCGCCCGAGCATCGTCACCTGAGTCCCCGCCGCGCGGCCGAGGAGGAGCGCTGAGGGCGGGCGGAGGCCGAGCCGCCGGGGGGCGGCGGGTGGGGTGGGGGCGCTGTCGATTGCGCGAGGCTGCGGCGCACCCGGTCCGGCGGCCGAGGCAGGCGCCTCCTCCCGGGCTCGGCGGGGCAGCGACTCCACCGCCGCCCACCCCGCCGGCTCCGCGGGCCGAGGCGGGGACCGGGCTCTGAGCGCCTCCTTCCCGGGCCGCGAGGGGGCGCCGGGCCCGGACCTCGTCTCCGGAGCAGGACCCGCCCTGCGCCCCCTGGGGTCGGCGCTCTGAGCCGCGGCCAGGCCGGTGGCAGCTGAGGACCCGGAGCGCCGGCGCCGTGGCCCAGGAGCCGCGCGTGGGTGCGGCCCGAGCATCCGCCGCCTGCCACGCGGACGGAGCCTCTGCGGCCCGGAGCCCGCACCTCCGCGAGCGCCGTCCCCGCTGCCCGCTGCAGGAGCCCGGGCTGTGTTTGCTCCGCTTTTCCAGGGACGCAGCCGGCCCGGAGCGGCAGGAGCGGGGATGATGCGCAGGCGACGCTGGGGTAGCTCGCTCGCCTCGCCATGCGCTTCAAACTTAACGGAAACAGAAGAGGCGATGGGCTTGGCTTTTCCCCAGATGACACCATGACCAGACCGCTTCTTGACGGACAATTTGGGTTCAATGCTTTCACTAACCATACGGAAAGATACCCTGCCAAGCAAAAATAGCCTCGAGCCCAGTTTTTCTTCCCATGGTGACTGCTCAACATACAAATAAATAAATAAATAAATAAAAACTTGTTGCCACAGAGAGCCACACTCCGATGAAGCCCCTAAGGCTGCCATCTGAAAACATCCCGCAGGGACGGGCCTTCAGTCGCATTATTAACGGTGCCCTGAGGAAAGAGCTGAACAGTGGAGACACGGGAGGCCTTGCCCTGCCCTGCGGCAGGAGGTTTGGACTCGTCGCTGCGCCCCTGCGCTACTCAAGGGCGCAGGGGCTGCTTTGCCGCCTTCCCCGGCACCAGGCGCCGTCACCCCCACAGTGGGCACGACAGGCTTCTTCACGATGGAGGACAGGCGCGTGGCTCTTCTGTAACGGCCACATGGTGCTTTGGGCTGCAGATCCAGGAACCTGCTGGAAACGTCTCCATCTGCCTGGAAGTTTGCAAAGGGGAAGGATGCACAGAAACCTCGGGCAGGTCTGGCTCTTCCTGTTTCTCACAATCCGCTGCCACCGGTGATTTCCCCGCTGTCTTCCCCACAGAGGGGCCCCACTTCTGCAAGAGCAACCTCCCCAGGCTCAGCACAGGGCCTGGGCCCCTGCACCTTCTCTGCTGCAGACAACCCCTCCAGGGACTCTTTGCTGCCACTTGGTCCCCTGAGGAGCTGCGACAGCCCCAGGGCAAACAGAAAAGAATTCGCCTCCCTGAAAGGCACACAGATCAGCTCTCACGTTCAGACCCAGTGGCCATGTCCTCCAAATGGCCTTCCCTGAAATCAAAAGGGGAAAATGTGTACTTGGCTCTAGTCACAACATCTTTCACGGGAAAGCAGGAAATGCGGCCTAAAGACTAATATTTAACTCAGCCTGATGCTGGGCTCGGGTAGACAAAGCACTGCCTCATCTTTGGTCTCCAAAGTAAAATGTGCAACCAGAGCAGACTGAAAGGCAGAGATGCCTGCGGTCAGAGGCACTGTCCAGAACGTCTGATGGTTACACTCACAGAAGCACCAGGCTGGGCATTTGGGCTGGGTTTTGGACTTGATAAAGGATTCCACCACTGAGGCCCGTCCAGTCCAGCAAGGAGAGGAAGAGTCTTAAATAAATAACACAGTGCAAGGCAGGAGGTGAGGAGAAGAGGAGAGAGCAAGTGGTGGAACTGGGGAGACCACGCTTCCTGCGGGAGGTGGTCCTGGCTTCAAGGGAGAGAGGGCAGTCTGGGAAGAGCGGAAGTCACGGCAGGGAGGCACGGGGTTTCCAGAACACAGGGGTGCAGGCGTCTCTGGCCTGCCTGTTGGCTGAGCCAGGCTGATGGAGCTTGGAGAGGCTGAGGGCTGCAGACAGCACGACAAAGACCAACCCCGAGCCCAACAGGAAGTCTAAGTCTACCGTGGAGGAAGTGCCTCATTTTTCTTGGAAACACAGGACTACATCTCCTCAGAAGGGAAACTATTCTGCAGGCGTCTCCAACCGCCCAGACCTGTGGCCATGGTTGGCCATGACCTGGGGACACCTGCGTGAGAGGCTTGGCTGAGGAGTGAGCATGCTCAGTCAGTGCAGTGCCTCGGAACCTCTTCACACGGGCTCTGGGATTGGCCCTGGGATGAAAGAAATGCTGCTTTCAACTGGTTTTCTAAAACCACTGCCGATCCCAGAGCACAGCAACCAATGCCCTGCCTTTCCCTCTAAAATGAAAAGTCTCAGTGCCACGAGGGAACCCATGGGCCAGGGCCACTGCTCAGTGGGGCACTGACCACTGGAGCAGTCCCTCTGCTTCCTGACCATGGCGCTGTCCACCACAGAGGTTCTGCTTCTCGACCAGCAGTCATCAGAGCGTTGGGAGAAGACCCCGGATGTGTTAGACAGGACCAAAAGGAACATCACAAGTCGGCACAGTGGCGACTGGAGTATTCACTGCACTGTTCTGGGAGCAGCCATCCACGTCGCAGTGCCAGACAGAGAGGGCACAGCTCAGCTCAGCGCTGAGCAGCGAGGTCATGCTCAGTCTCCAGGCCGGGGACCACAGTCCTGGGGATTTGCTCCAGGTCCTGCAGAGATAGCGGGTACCTCAGAGGCTGCGGGGACCCTCTGGGTCCCTCTGGGTCCTGTTCCTCCAGAAACAGGCTCTGACACTGCTCCTGTGAGCAGACGGGCAGAACGGGGCTGACAGCGAAAGCGTGGCTTCAGAGACGCGGCCTCGCTTACGTGTGATCGCTGTTAAAGTCCGGTTATTACGTCACTGAACAGGTATTTCCCCCGGATCAGTTTCGTCATCTTTTGTGACCTTGAGTTTCCTTTCCTACGACCGAGAAGTTGATCATTTCTAAGCTGGGCATTTTGGTAGAGGTGATAGGACCAAGACACTTTTAAACACACTTGCATGAAACTAAACAGAAAAACAGTGCTTTTTTTTCTATTTTGAATTAGTATTCTCATAAATAACCCCTGCCCTGACCCCTCCAGGCCCGCCCGCTCAGGTCCCCGCCTCCAGGACGACGGGACCAGCGATCGGGAAAGCTTTGCTGCTGGACACAGTACCTGTTCACTTGACCGCCCATGAGCCAAACCACTTGGGCTGGAGGTCACAGACCCTCCACCTGTGCAACTGAAGCAAAGATGTCTGACGTTCCCATCAGAAGATGTAAGCATTTCTCAAGCTGACTGGCTGGGGGAGCTCACTGACTCAGGAGAGCCGCCTGGATCTTGGCAGTGCGAGGGTGAGACCCTGCTGGCCAACAGCGAGCCTCAAGCACAGAGAAGGGTCATGAGAACAGGGTCCAGGCTGTGCCACCTGGAAGTCACTGCCCAGGACAAACTCACCTCGAGCCAGCATCTGCCCCCGGCACCACTGCGCTCTGCCCCGGACACTGATTCCAACCTTTAGACCCGGAAGATGCTAAATTGCACAAGCACTCGTATTTACCACGATTAAAAATTTCAAATCTTTCAAATAACTTTCCATGTTCATGTGACGTAAGTCACTGGTTAAAAAGTAGGAAATACGTTTTATCAAAGAAGAAATCACTCTGTTCCATAAATTTCTGAGAGTGCCTGGCTTCGTGAGAAGCAGCTGCCTCCCCTCCCCTCGCGCGATTCCCTCACAGGCTTGCGAGGGCGATGCCAACATCGGCCCTGTCTCACGTCCCAGTAAAAGGAAGCCCAATCGGCCAAGGGCACAGGTGGGGAATCAGTGGAGCAAGATTCAGAAGCCAGCTCGAGTGACTCCACGTTCTTATTGCTGCACTCTTGAGCATGTTCTTGTCATGAATTATTCTTCAATGGTGTTATTTTTAATAATTATTGTATGAAGTTATCACAATCCTCTTAATCTCACACCTATGTCATTTCAACTTTTTACTGCTGTACCAGATGTTTCAATGAGCACAGTTTTAATATTCACATTTATTTTCTTAAGGGTGAATTTATTAATTGGCAGACCAAAGGCAGTGTACTAAGGCTTTTCAATGATATTTTTATAATTCTGTGCTTTGAGGTACTGGGGATTGAACTCAGGATGTTCACACTGAGCTACATCCCCAGCCTTTTGTATTTTTTGAGACAGCATCTCACTAAGTCACCAAGTTGCCCAGGTTGGGTTTGAACTTCAACCCTCTTGGCTCAGCCTCCCATAGAGCTGGGATTACAAGTGTGTATCACCATGCCCGGCTATTATTTTTTTAAGTCTTAGCCAAATTGGTCTTCGATATTTTTAATGCTAAAGATATATATGCTCAAAGGGAAAGACCTTAAGCCTCTAAGCTATTCCTCAGATATTTTAATAGATGTTTTTGATGGAGAAAAAATGTCCAATTAATTTAAATCTTATTAGAAATAAAACACATCCTACTGTCTTTCTAGACTTGATTGATTGTATAGTATAAATATTTAGAGAAATTTTAAAGCAAACAGCAGTCACTTCTCTGACCACTCCCAGCTTTGAGAGCTGGAAGCAGCAGCTCCCCTGCGTTTTACCCCAGTCTCGTGCCCTAGCAGCCTCCCCCAACTCGCCCTCCTTCCCTTTCCCAAGCCATGCTTCCCACTAATGAGCAACTCCGGCATCTCTCACCAGCAGCAAAATAATAAATTTAAATATCCAAGATTTAATTCATCAAAGCCATCCCCAACCCTGGCTTGATCTATAGTAGCTTCTCACCAACTGATTAGTGCCCACTACAGAATGGACAGACCCGATTTCCCTATGGGAGGAAGCATTCAGACGGAATCCTCTGAACCTAAAATCTCTTCCTAGTTCTGCCACTTGCCATTCTAACGACTTGAGGGGATTACTTAACGTGTGAGCCTCAGTTTCCCCACCTTATACGAGGATGAAATAGCATCAGCTCTGCCTGCTTGTCAGGGCCAGGTGTGAAATGACTCTATAAAGTGCCACAATTTATAAGGTAACAGAACTAGACATTTCTGGATATGAAAGGACCCTCAGAAAGCATGTAATCCAACTCCTTCATTATACAAACTACCCAAAGGTCAACTATGTTAGGTAATATGACCAAAGCTGTGGTGGACATGGATTTTTTTTCCAAAACAGAAGAGCAACATCCTCTTTGGGAGATATTGCTCAAGTTGTAGTTTTACTGAAGTCTGCCAATCATTACCCACACACACTTCTGGCAAATAGAGAGCTCACGTGGTCCACACCAGGCCAGTCACATTCTCTCATCACTCAGACCACACACATTGGTCCAGCAGTAGGCACATGACCTCAGCTCAGGCCAATCACAGGCTCTCATCCCTCTGACCACACACACATTGGTCTAGGAGTAGACACATGACCTCAGCTCAGGCCAATCACAGGCTCTCATCCCTCTGATCACACACACACATTGGTCTAGGAATAGACACAGGATCTCAGAGTGAGGCGTGGTACCTTTTCCTCTCTACCACATGATTGGCCCTGAGCAAGTGCTGGCTCACATGGATGTCACTGGACAATGATAATTAGCCAACATCTAGGTTCAAACAACACTTCACCCTAAAGGCCTAAAGCTAAGTGTAGACATTCTCGGGTTTCAGAGCAGGGACCGCAAAGGGAAAAAGAGAACAGGGAAAACTGGCCTTCCGCACCCTCGGGACCCAGGACCTTGGCCTCAGCAGCCTTCTCCCCACTCTGGAGCGTTCCTGCCCTTCACGGCCAATGTGGGTCTTGGCCAGGCAGGACTGGCCGTCAATGTCAAGGCACAGGGCCAGTGAGGCCGCTCAGGGAATCACTGCTGTCCACACTCAGGCGCGCTGTTCCCAGGGCACACGCCCCCTTTCATTTTCTTCTTACTCAGTTCCCGAAGTCCCACGACTCCCATCTGAGACCCTGTATTCTCTGAGTCACCTCAGCAGCCACTATTTGTGGAAACAGAAGAGTCTGAGAGAACCCAAGGCCTTACTGCATATTTTAATTGAGGTGGGAAAAAATCAATGCCAAGGGAGCTGTCACTCCGATGCGCTCATGGTCCCCAGGGCATTTCCTGGTGGACAGAAGGCATGGGCATCCGCTGCTCAGCACCGCAGAGGCACTGAGCAGAGCCGGGACAAAACCAACGACTCACGAAGGCTGTGTACAGGTCATTCTGCCCGTTGCTGCCACAAAGAGCCCAGCCCTCGGGCGTGGAGACCAGCATTGCTCTGCCTCACCTGAGAATGTGCTGCTTTCGGCTCTCAGCACCTGCAGCCCGGACACATGAGAAGGGGCTGTGGAGTTTCACAACGGGTCGGCAGCTCTACTGCTCTACCCTCAACTCCCTGGGGGACGAAGAGTGAGCTTGGAGAACCTGCAAATGTGGAAAGGTGAATCTTGACCTTTGTCTTAAGTCAGTACAAGTTATCATTTTCCTTCCAGTTTAGAAAATAATTCTCATGGAGCCCATATTACTTGGTTGGAGGCAACAACCCTCAGGTTGTAGAGTCTCTAAAGATAATATTATAATGTACCCTGGGGGCAAGGATAGATGTTTGTAAATTCACTGTCAGAACTGGTAAGAACGTGGTTTGGTTGTGTTCTATTTAGGATGGAAGTTTATTGAGTCTCCAAGCACTGGAAAACAATACAATATAATTAGCACGCAAGAAATTCAAATGTGTTTTTATGATTCAACAGAACCTCCAGATCTGCTGGTTCCTTGGAATTCTGTGTTTGTGCTGGGTCGACAGAACTGACATCACTGGAGAGATTGTTCAGACGTGGGTCTCAGGCCCTCCCGTCGCTGAGTCAGAGGCAGCGTGGGTAACAAGCCTCCTGAGTGATTAGGAACGCAGTAAAGCTTAAGCAGCTCTGAAGCTAGCCCTGGCAGCACGTGCCTGCAATCCCAGCACTCCAGAGGCTGAGGCAGGAAGATTTCGAATTTGAGGCTGACCTGGGCAATTGAGCAAGACCCTGTCTCAAAATCCCAACAACAAAAAGCTCTGTCCGTTCCCCAGAGTGTCAGCCTGAACATGGTGACTGTGGTCCGAAGGCTGCACAAGCCCACCTGCTGTCAGCTCACTAGCAGAGAGTGTGAGTTCATGAATCCACACAAGCTGCCTCCTCCGGTATGTCAGCCTACAACATTGATTCAACTGGGTTGGCTCCAATGCATACAAATAGCTTCACTTACAAAGGACAAAGCCGCGTGAGTGAAAACTGCTGCTGGAACAACCACGATGTTTGCAGCTGGAGCTCAGGGTCCCCCGGTACCACGCAGACAGGCCTCTCCGTGACGCCCCTCCACTCGGTTCCGCACCTTTCCGCCTCAGAGACATGTGGGAAGCACGGGTCACGGTGGTGTCACTGCCGGGCTTCGGGATGCAGGTAGCCGGGCCTGGCTCCTCCCAGCTTCGGGGTGGGCGGCAGCCCGCATGCTTCCTGCTCGCGTGCAGCTGCGCCCCTTCCCGTGCAGAGGCCACAGCCCGCCGCCCAGGCCCCGAACTCCCCTGAGCCTGCCCTCGGGCCCTGCATGGGGCAGCACCGAGCCCACCCTCGCCGCTCCGCCCAGCTTCTAGGCGCTTCTGGAGCTCTTCCTCCTGCGCTTACCTTCCGCGACCTCTGCCGCCCCTGGAGCCGCGCCGAGGGCTGCCGAGCGAGCGTCCCTGCCGCGGACACTCGGCTCTCCTGGTCCAGTAAGGAGGCGCCCGGGCAGGGAGACCGTGGGCTCCGCCCTTCACTCACTGACACCCCCCCACCCCCGGAGCCGCCGTGACCCGCCCAGGCCCGCGAGCCTTCCGAGCCCACAGCGGGATTCCCGGGATTCCCGACTTCACGTGCGCGCGCGCGCGCGTGTGTGTGTGTGTGTGTGTGTGTGTGTGTGTGTGTGTGCGCGCGCGCGCGCACGGGCGTATGCTCATCCCACCAAGCTCGGCTCAAATCCACGTTTTCAGCACCACATCCGGTGCCTTTCCAGAGAAGGACGGTAAAAGAAAAAGATCCATCAGGTGAGCCAGGTAACTGCAGCCTGAGGAGACCGCGGGAAGGAAGTCTGTCTTCCAGAGAGCTCCTCCAGTGCAGAGAGCCCGCGGGCTCCCAGGAGCCAGGCCCAGGCTCTGCCGCCTGACCTGAGCTTGGAGCGGGCCACCAAGGACCGCAGAGGCTGGGCTGGCAAGAGTGGGCGCCCGCGGAAAGCCTGGGGAGGAAGGGACGGCCCTGTCACGCCGCTGGACCGAGGCCTGGGCCTGCCCTCCAGCGTTGGCTCTCCGCTTCTTCTTCGTCTTCTCTCTTCTTCTTCTTCTTCTTCTTTTCTTCTCTTTCGCCTGCCCTGGGAGCCACCTCTCTCTCCTCCCCTGGGAGACAGAAAACAAACGGCGCAGGGCCTTAGCACTTTTAGGGCACTGGAGTCCAGCAGACCTGGTGCTGATGTGTATTTCTGGACTTCTTGAGGACCCGTAACTCAGCCAGTGGTGAACCAGGCCTCTGCGTTTGGCAGAGTACACGGTTCTTAGTACCAGGGTCTGGGGCCTGTGACATTTCCCTTCCTGATAGGCAGATCTCTGCTGTAAAGGACACCTCAGCACAAGCACCACAAGCCAGGCTACCTTAACACGCTGGCTACAGCCCTTATGAAAGGCAAAAGCGAAGTGACGGAAGTTGACCTTGCAGCTGCAAATAGTCACGTGTCCTTCACACCTCCGACCTATGGAACACTTACTTTAAGGTTTACATGTGTATAGAATTCTAAAAATAGAGTTCGCAGTTTATTCTACTTATCTTTATGAAAAGACCTCTTGTCCCAAAGACTGTAGGTTCAAATCCCTTTGCTAAGGGCTAGATGACCATTGAAATGCTGGACTCGCGTTTCTGATCATCCCTGTAATACTTTTCAAACCTGTGTGACAAACTGTCTCTTCTAAAACTCTGAAGGTAACTTTAGGGTTTAAATAATGCATTTCTGTTATACATTGCCTCAGTCCAACTGTGAGATTTGTTATTAGGTTTTTAAAAATATTCATGGGAGAGCTGGAACACAGCCCCAGTCAGCCAAACCATATTTAGAGCCCAGGACCAGGTCATTTGAAAATTTAAGATGTTATGAAAAGTCACAAAAGGCTTCTCTTTGTATTTCAGGAAAATGTAAATAAAGGGGCCCAGAGGCTCGTGCTTTTCATAACCCCTAACTCCAAAAGATAACACAAAATGCAGGAGAATGTTTAAAATGTGGCTAACACTCAAAATAATCTCTGAGCAGTGTGGTCTTTCTTGGATGGTGGAGAGAAGGAATCCCCTGGAAAGGCGCTGACTTGCCCAGCCGTTCCCTGGCGGAGTCTAGCGTGTGTCACAGTCATTAGCTAGGTCACCTGGTGGCACATGGAGCCTCAGGTCTTCCCCGAGTCCCACCCCAGCCTGTCCTCTTTCCCTCTTGGGCTTCTGCTCTTCACCCAGCTCCATGTTAGCAAGTAAGCCTGGATCACTGCGGGGTCACACGGAGAACAGTCCAGGGGGCTGGAAATGACCTCGCCTCTCTCAGAAGCAGGGCCCTGCTTACCTCAGCCCTTCTCCTTGGATCCTTCTAGCCTCAGCACTCTAGCTATGCTGTCCTGGCTGCCTCATGTTCTGAGCGATTCAAAACCTTGGCCTTTCCTGGGCATTTTGACTTTAGGGAAGAGCCAGAAGCCACACGGTGCCAGATCCAGTGAATTAGGTGGATGAGGACACAGCGCCATGTTTCTATGAGCCTGCCCTTCTGTTGGATGGTCCTTGGCAGCAACTTTCACTGTATTTTTGATCACACCTCATATAGACACTCTGGAAAGAGGACTTCCAGAGCTGCTTCAGAAAGTAGCAGGAATGATGGGATGAGTGAGTTTGAAATGAGGGCAAGGATTTTGAGGCAGATTAATGGCAATTTGTTTTTCACTTAATTTTTTTAAACTTAGCGTTCACTGTATATTTTGATCACACCTCCTACTTCACAGCTAAGCTGCACCTGCCTTAAATGGGCTCAGAACAGTTACTTGGCCCACAGCTGGGCAAACTTGTCTAACGCAACCCAATTTTCCAGTGCAGTGCTGAGTATCAGGTAGCTTGCTGAACACTGCAGCTGGTGTCTCTCCTCTCAATCCTGTGGCCGATGGAGAAGCAAGTCCTGCTCTTGCCCAGCAACGCAGGAGTCTCTTAGCACCGGGGCCACGTGTGGGTGCAGATCAGACCCAGCATTCACAGCAGGTTATTCTGAACACGCATCATAAAGTTAAATGCATCCTACATGAACTGCCCTCCATCGGGGACTGCTGAGAAGGAGGCCCACGCCTGCTTCCTGGGGGCTTTGAACAGCAAGCAGAAGAGCTGTCTTCTTAGGATTCCTGCATTCTTCTGATATAGGAGGAAGAGACGTAACTCCCAAACCTACCAGATACCCGAATCTCGAGCTCATGTTCTCTGAAATCAAAGAATGAATTCTAGGAACAATGGAGGTTAGGAGTAGGAAAAATCTACTGAGAGAAAGAAAGCTTCTGCCTAAGAGAGACAGAAGGGGGACTGGAAAGTGGGTTGCCCATGAGCCCCACGGTTCAAAGATGTTTTATACAGCAAAGCCATGTGGTGAGGCGGGTACAAAGTGGGACAAAACTAAAGACCCATGGAAATTTACAAGGTGGGCATGAGGGGACAAAACCATGACCAACCGATAGGATTACAAGTACAGTCACCCAGGTGTTACTGATTAAATGGGGGTCAAATGGGGGAGCGAGTCACTAGGAAGCGTACAAGGATTTTCAGTAGGGGTGGGGGTCAGGGATATTTCCTGGAGAGGCTGGGTTAGGACCTGGGCCCCCCACCCAGGTGACTGATACCTGTTTAGAATGTCAGTCACTGCTGTTCATCCTACGTGGGTGTGGTAGTTTCTCTCCTTCTACAGTGCTGGCCTTCAGTGAATGTGTCTTGATTGTCCTCCATGTTGGCTCCTCCTGGAATGGCCCTGTCTGACTGCCTACAGGATACCTAATTAACTTACTTATCTCCAATACTTCCACTTCCTTCAAATGTTTGCCCAAGGCATTTATCATTCTGCATTCCCAAACTAGAACAGGGCAGCCCAGGATTCCGCCCTTAAAAGTGTGGTGGAGGCAGGAACTGTACAGCGGTCATCCTGGAGAAGAGGAAGTGGAAGCCAGCAGCCAGTGCTTCTGGACCCATGGTCAATGCAGCCTTCTCCCGAAGCTCTGTGATGGGACAGGCCCTGCCCAGAGACAGGAGACACAGCAAGCAAAACAAGCGGCCACCCCGCTCTCGTGGAGCTTGGGTTCCAGTTGGGAGATGTAGACATTGAACACAGAAAAAGAAAGCAATCAGCGGTTCAGAAATAAAGCAGACGAGGTCGCGGAGATGACTTGAATGGGGTGCTCAGGGGGGCTCGGAGAGAAGATGGTATCGCAGCCTCGGAGGAAGCCAGTGCCCGCGTCCCGCGCCCCCGAGAAATGGAGAGCGCTGGGCTCTGAAGCCTGCATGTGCCATCAGGGGAGCAGGAGGGGGAGCAGGAGAGAGGGCGGGAGGAGGAAGGTGTGATGCCCTGGGGTCTGATCCAGCACAGGACGAGGCTGCTGCGAGAACTTTCCTATGAGCGGGAAGGGAAGTGGTGGAAGCCCAGACGGCCGAAGAGGTGGGTAAAGACCCTGCAGGACTGTTCCGGCTGCTGTGTAAAGGGACAGAGTCCAGAACGAAGGCAGGACCCGAGAGGAGAGTGCCAGGCGAATGCAGAGGAGGTGGGAAGAATCAGCTGGACATGGGGTGGAGCAGGAAGGTGGAACCAAGAGGAGCTGCTGCAGCATGAGCACACAGGACAACCAGCACAGCAGAACACCACGGAGCTCCCAGACCCCACCTTCCCCTGAGTCTGACTTCCACCAGACCCGGAGACCCACCTCCTCTCAGTGCGTCTTCATGGCCATGGGTAGAATTCTGATCTGCATCCTGCACACAGGGAAACCGGACTCAGGCTTACGCACGGCACCCGCAAGTAAGTGCTAACACCCATCAGTGTACAGCAGCATTGCCAGCTCCTGTGCTGTAGCCCTGAGTCTCAGGGTCCATTCCGATGGAAGCAAAGGCTCCTCTGGGCTGCAGATTTAATCTCCGAGTAGTGGCAGTGAGGGTTGCTACCTCATGGGAACCAGCGTGACCTTCTGCTGGGAGAAGACAAGGCCTCCTACTGGGCGCTGATTTAAGAGACAGGAGATCACCTGGTTCTTTGAAGCATTTTAAAGACCGGGAATCGCCCAGCAGGGTGGCACCGAAGCCAGAGAGGGATCAGGAAGGGATCCAGGAGCCCTGGCTGCATGGGGTGGTGGAGAGCTGCCAAGGGCTCCAGAGGGGACAGGAAGCTTCTGGCCTGGAGAGGAGCGGGTGGGAAGGCATTTGCCATCCAGATGGGGCTGCAGCTGGGTGTGAGGAGGTGTCCGCTACAGTGAGGCATGGGAAAGGGGCTGCAGAGAGGAGAGGCGGCTGGGGAGCAGCTGGCTCATCTCCTGAAGGTCAGAGGTGAGAGAGCAGCCGTGCAGTCCGTGGTGTCCTCGACGGTGTCCACCCGTGTACGAAAAGGAAAGAACTTGGCATGGGGACGAGGAAGGGGCACAGGAGCCGCCCAGAATAAATAAAACGGAGCGGTGTCCTGGCGACCGTCCCTGCACAGCCGTCTACCTCAAGGTGTGTGGCACAGAAGCACCAGCTTATTGTGTGTGTGGATTTGCTAGGGGGGACCGAGGAGTAAACCCAGGGCCTTCACACTGAGCTGTGTCCTGGCGCTTTCCTAATTCTTAGTTTTGAGACAGAGTCTCACTTAGTAGTGCAGACTGGGCTCCAATCTGCAGTCCTCCTGCCTCAGCCTCCTGCAGTGCCGGGGTTGTGCTGGGGATGTTGGTGGGGATGGATGGCACCGCTCCTCTCTGCTCCAGGCTGTCTGGGGTCTCCGCTGGGCAGGTACAGGGACGGACAGTGGGTGCCTTGACGGCTGAGGACCGGAGTCATCCGGAAAGTCTCCTGTCTGGTGGCTGACGGTGGCTTCTGGCTGAGCCCTGGCTTGGGGCTGCTGGGCAGCATGCAGGACCCCTGCGGGCCACCTGGGCTTCCTCAGAGCGTGGCAGCCCGTGATCGTCGGACTTCTCCATGGACACTCAGGGCTGGGATGAGCATCCCAGCAAACGGTGCAGCTGCGTTGGCTGTCGTGACCCAGCCTCTGAAATGCTGCAGCCACCTCTGCCTGCCCTGGCTCAAGCCAGTGAAAACAGGGGGACCCATCTCTGCACGCAGCCCCACAGGTGAGCTCGGTCTGTTCACCCTCATGGAGGGGCTGAGGACTCGGCCTCGGGAGCCCGCGCTGGTCACAGGTCAGTCCCCACTGCTGCCTCTGCCCTCTCCCGGCCCGGCCGGGCCTGTGCTTCTGCCCTCTGAGGTGAGTCTCGGAGCACCCTGACCAGGCTGGTCCCTCAGAGTCCAGGCTTCATCCTCGCTTTCTCCTGCCCCGGGCCAGGTAGCCGCGTCCTCCCCAGGGCGGTTGGCGTCCCGCCACCCCAGCCTGATCCCCGACTCCGCCCACACTAAGCGGCTGGCTTCGGGCAGCTGCGTGACCCCTCTGCATCTTCGTCTCCTGTGGGAGTTTCCTGTGGGAAGTCTGTAAAGATCAGAAGAGGGGATGCTTGGCAGAAGAGCCACTGGGGACTGAAGCTGACCTGATTTTGCGCTCCCTGACAGCTGCCTTTTGTTTTCTTCCACTGCCTTCCTCGGGGTCTGTGCTCAGGGTCTGCCCGGGCTTCGTCACTCATGGCCCATCTCCCTGGGCCGGGCGGCTGGGCAGCCTCCCTCCCTCAGAGCCCTCAGAGCCTCTGGTGAGGCGTGCACGGTGCCTAGTGGCCGAGTCTCAGCACGGCAACGGGGTGAGGTCCCCAGACGGCCTGGGAAGCCTGCGCCCTCCTCCTCCTGTCTCACCCCATCTTCTTCCTCTCCCACATTGCCCCCCGGAAAGCCCACCCTGCTAACACTCGACTCCTTTCCTGAGCCCCTGGCCAGTACCGCCCCAGGTTCTCGCTCTGCCCATGGAGATGGGCTGGAGCTCCGGTGAGGGAGCTGCTTGGGGCCAGCAAGCTGCTGCTGTTCCTAAGATGGGAGCAGGGCTGTTGGGCTGCCTGGCCCTGAGGCCGGGTAAACAAGTCCAAGCCTGGCTCCAGCCCCTGGGGGCGGCTGACACCTGCTCAGTTCCAGCCTTTGTGCTGGAGCAGCCGGACAGCCCCACTGGAGAGTCTGGGGTTTCCTTATCCAGGACAAGCTGTTAGTCCTCCTCTCAGGAAGAAAGCCTTCAAACACCCACCCCCAGAAGGGCTAGGCCTTAAGTGGTGGCCCCACCCTCTGAGTGGCCACTGCCCAAATCCAGAACAGCCAGCCATGGTGGGTCCCGAGGGCATCTTTTCCCCTCGTGCCAGGTGTGCTTGCTTCATCAGTGACCCTTGGGAGGCACTGAGTGACATTTACTCTGCCTGGCGGGAAACTGAGATAGATCGGCAGGCCCCGCCTTCAGGCTGCTCCGTGGGGGTTAGGGGAAGTGGGGAGGGCCGGCCACAGGGCCGTACATGGTGCCTTTGGGTGTCATGGCACCACGGAGGCAGACAGGCCACACAGCGAGTGGGTCGCTGGGGGCATGAGCAGTGCTGAGTGGTGCTGGTGCTCGGGCAGGGAGCAGAGTACTTCCAGAGAAGGGCTGGGGAGCAGGCTTGTGAGGAGAGGGCCTGAGGGCCACGGGGCCTGGGGAGAGGGCGGCAGCTGGAAGCGCTGCCCAGGGCGCTGGGCTCCTCACCACCCGGAGAGCTGCACTTCCCAATCAGAGCGCCTGCTGGGCACTTTTCCACGGCCACCCAGACCCAAGTCGCGTTGGCTCAGTTTCCCCCATGGGCAGACATAAGATGGTTTCTTCCCCAAGTCTGGACAGCCTGCATGAGCTACGCAGAAAACATGAGGTGGCTGCCGACTTTCATCTGCCTTACTGGTTCAGGAATGAAAACTTCCATTTATTTTAGAATGAGACACATGGGCTTGGCGGTTTTTTGATTATTAAAAATGGAATTCTTGAGATAAATTCCAAACTTCGGTTTCACAGCTTCCTACAGTATTGTGTTTGGATCGTGGGTCTTCTGGCAGAGTGGAGAGCCGAGGAGCAGCAAGGCAGTGGCTTCCCTGAAAAGAACAGACGTGGGCGCTGTGCTCCCGCCTGGCCCGCTTGTCCACCAGCACCGGCTCCTGGCTGGCTCGCTTGCTGTCTTTGGGGTTAAGGCCAAACTGTGTGACTGTGTGGCTGGGCGTCGGCAGAGAAGTTGTCTCACGCGTGGCCACCCAGGAGGCCAGCGCCAGTCCAGAGCGGGGAAGAGACTGCTGCCTGCCAAGCCCTTCCTGGTGTGTCTGGGTCCCAAGTGGGTAGGACCTTGCACCTGTGCCATGGCGGACCCCAGCCCTGGGCCGAGGCCAGGAGCGGTGTGAACGCTGTTGGGATGCTGGGCTGCCAGGGAGAGAGTACACTTCGGGAAGAAACTCAAGTGACTGTGGGAGGACGGCCCGGGACGGAGACGCCACACAAGTTGCTCAGGGCGCCTGGGCTGCGGGGTCGGCAGAGGAGGGAGGCTGGGCCTTGGCTCTCCCACGCCGAGTCCCCTGGGCTCCCGGAGCAGGGTCTGCTGCTCCCCGCTGCTGTGGAGGTCACAGCAGCAGCAGGCGGCAACAGCTGCTGGGAACAGAACTGACATCGAAGGGCAGTAAGACGCTCTGATTCTCTCATAACCCGGCTTCTGGAGAGAGTCGTCCCACTGCAGAGGCACTCAGCATTCAAGAGGGACAGGGGCCAGGCAGGGTGGTGCACACCTGCCATCCCAGGACTCTGGGAGGCTGAGAAAGGAGGATGCTAAGTTCAAGCCCAGCCTGGGCAACTTAGCGACTTAGCAAGACCCTGTCTCACACTAAAAAGTGAAAAAGGGCTGGGGATGCAGCTCAGAGTGAAGGTCCTGGGTTCAGTCCCCAGCGTGGCAAAAAAAGAAGAGAGGAAAGGAAAGAAAAGGGAAAGGGAGGGGAGGGAGGGCAGAGAGAAAATGGGGTGTGGCCATCTGTGTCCACAGCATGATCCCCTGCGCTGCCTGCGGTGGCCGAGAGCTGTCCCTGTGTCCGGCTCCAGGACAGCCCCTGCCTGTTCCATGTGGGTCGTGCTGGGCAGCGCCATCCCATGAGGCGCTGCAGGTCTTTGCTGGTGGGGAGGCAGGGAACAGCGAGAAACATGTGGCGCGGCCACATGAGGCAGGGAGCCTGCTTCAGCCTCCCTCGGCTCATGTGCCTGGTCCTGCAGAGTCTCCCGGTTCCAGTGAACATGAGCAAAAATCAACAGATCCCAGATTCAATGCCTCGCCCAGCCTTCTCTGGCCAGACCAGGCCTGAGATCTGGGCACCACCGGTGCGTGACCAGCCGAGGGCGGTGGGCAGCCCTGGGGCACAGCCTGGCACGGTGGCAGCCCGTCTAGACTGTCTTCCCACAGCTGGGCGACAAACCCACCTGCATGGCCCCACCAGCTGGCCACCCCTTGGCCATGGCTTCCCAGCTGCAGCCACCACAGGACTGTCAGGAAATGCGTGATAATTCCTTTTATCGATCATCTCTATTGATTTTGTCTGTGGAGAAAATATACTGCAGACACGTGAAGTAGCTCTTATGGGCAAATCGTCTTTTAATGAATGGCACCAGCAGACAGGATGTTACGTTTAACCCTAGCTGGGACTCAGACTTCTTCCTAGGGGCTGAACAGTCGTGGGCAGGCAGGGTGCAAGCTTAGGATCCACGCTGACATGCGACCAGCGATGCAGGCTTCCCTGGGTACGAGCGAGGGCACCCAGGCCTTCCCTGATGCCGTGCCAGATAAGAACAGGTGCACAAGTCTCCTTAGGAGCTGAGACATGGTGCCCTGGGACCCCACGGGACCATGCTGTGACTCCACCAAGAGCGCGTGCAGCTTTGCATTTCCCAGGTTCTCAGGTTTGCCAGCTGGTCTCCCGTTCAGAACTCAGGCAGCACCACGGCATCGAGCAGAGGAGTTCCCTTGTGTTCCCCACGTCAGATCCAGGCTGCAGCTCCTCCCAGGTGAGGAGGGAGACTCGCATGTGCTCAGGGAGTGTGCTGCCTCCTCCTCCATGTGCTTTATTTCATTTTCTCAAAAGAAAAAAGCTAAGTGTGTGCATGCACATATGCGTGCAGGTGTGTGGGTGGGAGCACGTGTGTGTGCCTGCACCCGAGTGCCACATTTCAGCAGCGCTGTATTCAGAAGCATGCTTGCCAGCTCCACGCTCACTTGCCAAGCCTTAGCCGGCCGCGCACTGCCCGACTGTGAGCACAGCCTGCCCTGTGCCAGCCTCTAATATAATGGGGAAAAGCTGTGGTCAGAACACGTCATCTCTCATGGGGAATGCTCCTTTGCCAAACTTGAAAACTGTGTTTGGCAGGAAAAAAAGGTTTTTGACAAAACTACGGCTCCAGGTAGTGAGTCCAGAGCCGGTGTCCTGAGCATACTCGCGCTCTGGTTTGGGGAACAGCAATTCAAGGCTTGTCAGATGATGAAGGCCCTTCCTTACACAGTCTACGGGAAGTGGAGCAGCCCTTCCAGTACTCACTGGCCACAGCCCCAGAGCCCTCTTGGTGCCAATTCAAGGGCGGGCTCCTCTCCAGATCAGCAGAGCCCCGGCTGCCGCTGAGATCACACGTGCTGCACTCGTCGACTGCAGCCAGGCTCCCGGGGCCCAGCCTTGGTCCCGCTGTGCCCATTCCCTTCAGTGCTGCCTGGGGCTCTGCTGCTTGGGTACGAGGGCTGCCTGCAGCAATGAGTGTTTGCATGTTCCTTATTCACACCCAGCCAGAGACAGAAAATAGGAAAAGGAGAGAAAAGCAGTCTCCCAGTGTGGGCTGGGCCGGGCTGCATGGGTGGACAGTCACGTGCCTGACCGAAACAGTCACCGTGCCAGGGAAGGCCCCGGTTGGGTGCACTGCTGTCCTGCTCTGGGGCCAGAGACAACGTGGGTGCCTGGAAGTGAGCAGGTGTCAGATGGGGCCCTAGATGGCAGTGACCATCCTGGACAGTAACAGGAATTCAGCTCATGAAAACAGTGAGGGCCGAGAGACACGGTGGCAGCCGATGTGCCTAGGTTCACTCAGCTCCTCCCTGGCAGGCTCTGGAGTGACCCTGAGCTTGCTGTGGGGAAAGCCGGTGCCCGAACCCCATCACCCCCTGCTGCCGTGCTCAGAATGTCCCGGGGCTGTGCTCCCAATATTTCCCTCTGTAAATACTGAGCATCAGCCAAACATGGTGCACACCTGTAACCCAGCACTCTGGAGGCTGAGGTAAGAGGATCTCACACTTGAGCCCAGCCTGTTGCTCAGCGCAAAAGCCCTGGGTTCATCCTCAGTAACACACACACACACACACACACACGCACACACACACACGCACGCACACACCTTATCGTCCAGGCCACAAAGAAATGACATTTTGAAATTAGTGATAGGGACAGCAAAGAAGAAAAGGCAGTGGTTGTGAGCCATGGAGTCCGGTGTTCCTGCCTTCACTCTATTTTTGTGCTTCCAAAGTTGATTTCGAGTAACCACGGTCAGGGATAATCTCCAGGATAAACTCCAGGGTGACTCACATACAGGTGCAAAATGAGCACATGGAAAAGGTTTTATTTAAGCCGTGGGAGGAGGAGAGGGGCGGATGTACAGCTGGTTCAAAGGAGACGTCAAGGAAGCAGAAGTTCGCGTGGCATAGAGGAAGGCAGAGACGCAGGTGGGCGTGGGGTCCAAGCTGAGTGTTGCGGGGAGGGGAGCGTGCCCCCACTGGACAGCTCCCACTCACACGCCCGGAGACCAGAGTGTTCCGGGGTGCGAAGGCGCCGAGTGGTGGCCCGGACCCTCAGCCTCAGAAGCTGGTAGCAGAAGGGTGTGCCCTAGGCCAGGTGTAGTTTTCCATGGAGGCACAGTTGGGTCACCACGCCACCAACACTCATCTCCTCTTGACTGCCGGGGCAAGGCTGGGCCCCAGGAAGACCCGCCAGTCTCTCCCAGGGCTGTTCCCGGAGGCCACTGTTCGGGAGGCCGGCTGAGGCTGCGGAGTCCCACCAGCTGGCGCTGGGCCTGCAGTTTGTGCCTGTAGGAGTTTATTTCATGGAGTGATGGACTGGGAACTCAGAAAGGCAGATGACCGGAAAGCAGACTTTCATCTTTGTGGCTCCTCAGAGAAGGGGCCACCGCAGAACACGGGTTACCTGGGAAGGACCAGGTTTGCCTCCAGAGCCACAGATGGGTGAAGGGAAGGTCCCGGCCAGAACCTCCACCGGGCTTCTTACGGGGAGGCCAGGCGAGGTGGGGTGAACAGCACAGGACTGGAGGTGAGTGCGCCAGGGTGCTGGGCACCAGGACATCGCTGGCTGGCTGGCGTCAGCCCTGGGTTGATGGAGGGTGAGAACCCAGAGGCCTGGCAGAGAGATTAGGAGTCAGGAGCCAGGAGTGCTGGTCTGGGTGGCCTGCATGTGACAGGACAGCTGCTAGGGACGAGCAGACCCCACGAGGGGCGGCCTCTCCCCAGGTCTGAAAGGCTCCACGTTGTCATGGCATCACATTGCACAGAAAATAAAAACCGATGAAAGACACAGTGAACGGTGCCGGTCATTCCCCACTCAGAAACCTTGCGTGCTCCCTGAGCTGATAGCTCGGCTGCAGGGCCAGTGTAACAAATCTGCCACAAAGAGAGCCAACGCCGAGGCCACACGGGGCCCCTTGTCTCGAAGGGGATACAGCTGCAGTCTGTCGCGTTAATCCCTTGGCTCAACACCACAGCTGCAGAAGGACCTGGGTCCACATGATCACTGACAATTGCCCAGTTCTTTCTGGTGGATTTCTCTAGCTTCTCTTAGAAGAGGGTGAGAGCAACAGGTTTCTCACACCCTCAGCAGAGTATGTTACAATGGAAGCAAAGTCTCTGGCCCAGTTTTACCTAATAAACCAGCAAGTATTAACATTCAGGCAGAAAACTGCCGTGGCATCTGGGGGTGTCGATTTAAGAGGCATCACACCGTCTTTCCGTGCAGAGACATCTGTTAGAGCACCGGCTCCGAGCTCTCGCGTGGTCACTCGTGGCTGGTCTCTCCTGTGTCCTCCTGGCTCCCTCCCTGGTGGTTCCAGTGAGTGTGCGGCCCCGAGGCTATGAAGGGATTAAGGTGAGGTCTCATCACTTAGAAGTCTGCACTTGAGTACTTTTAAGTCCATTCTAGACAGTAACAAGCAGTGCTACTCTGGCCAAGACACCAAGCCATATGTTTAAAATGTTCTTGACTGAAAATGAGCATTTGCTCAGTGTAGGTTCCCAAGGATCACTGACCTCCTGGTCTAACTCACCAGTTTCAGAGGCCTTTCTTCCAAGGATGAGTGATGGCAGAGGCAGGGCAAGTTAAACTACAGGAATAAATGGACCCAGCCCTGGAGAGCTGGTCACCTTTAGGGTTACAAAGGTTTAAACCAACAATAAGGGCAACAGTAAGTCACCATGTGTTCACTGAAGTTGCTGAAGTCATAGCTGGAAAATGACAGTTAATACTGAGGTTATTCCAAGAAAATAGTGAAAATATTTTCGTCTAGCTTGAATAGAGGAGAGCAAAAAAATCAAGATTATTTCTCCTGAGAATAATCTATTCTGTCTTTGCTATTAGAAAATGTAGACTATACGTTTTGATCACAAGAAGAGAAAATATAATTATTTGGGATGTACTTTTTAAACCTGACACGAAGTTGACAGCTTCTGTGGTATGCTCCGGCTAAGGCAGTAAAATCTCCCTCGGCTGAACTGACTCTCCTATATCAGCCGGTGTTGTAAAGAGTGGTGGAAGACTCTGGACCCAACCCTGAGCCAGATCAGGTTTGTTGGAAACGCAGGACGTTTTATTATGCACTGCTTTATTCAAACATGACTTGGGTAGAAAATCATTCTTGGGGTACCCAGACCGCACAAGGCTTTTAGATAGAACACAACCTCCAAAAATTACATGATTCCAATCTTGCAAGGTTTCGACTGGACTCTGCCCTCACAAAAGTCATTTTTCTGCTGTTTGGTAATTTCAAGGTCAAATCAAAAGTGGATAGAATGCAAACTTTTAAATTGTGTCATTGGGCAGCCAAACCTACAGAATTTTTCCTTATTCAGACGGCGTTGGCTGGGGATGTAGCTCCCTGGTAGAGCATTTGCTTAGCCTTTGTGAGGCATTGGGTTCCATGCCCAGTACTGCAAAATAAAACAAAAAAACCTGGAAGACAGCATATAGCTCACCCTCTGGTATTGGAAAAGTCATTTGATTCTGAAAACAAACTTGTAAAATGGCTCAAAGGGAAAAAACTATCCCCATCAGCTCTTAACAAGAGAACGGGCTGCCATCTAAGGAGCAATAAGATGAAGAGCTCTCTTTGTTTGGAATAAGTGATAGCATCTTGATGAAGGTCAAATTATCTACTGCTTAAAATCCATGTTCGTGTATCACATAAAAATTTGCTTTCTTCAGATAGCCTTGTTAAGTCGAGGCATTCCCTGTGCTTAATACTTGTTTCAATAAGAAACCATAAGATCTTCATGCAGCTATTCATTTTGAGGCATATAGAACTAGACTCCCAGATACAGTCTCACTTCATTATTTTAAAAGTGTTTTTCTCCTAAAACAGGTCAGCTGACTGAGGACTGCCGGGATCCCTGCACACCTTATCCTGTATTCCTGGCTCAGCAGTGTTCTCTTGGCTCCAGAAACCTTGACGTTGAGAATTGCACATCTGGTCTCCGCCTACACACACACACACACATCATTTCTTCCCCAAATAATCAATGTTCCCCAGTTTCCTTCTCTGGCTTGAATATCCTTTGAAACTTTAGTTTGGTGCCTATTATATTGTTTTGGCGCTTGGGGAGCAAATTTGATATGATTTCTAGTTCTGAGAACCCTGAAGCACCACTTCTTGTGGTTCCTTTTTATAAACCTCTTAAAAGCAAAGCAAACAGTATTCTGATGGGCTGGATTAAATGATCACTAGAAAAAGAAATGATCACTGCCCAAGTTCAGACCTTATTTCTTTCTGAGGTGGGAGATTAGGGCCATAGCAGGCTGGCTGGAAAACAGGATATAACCTGATAGTTATGAAGATCCAGGCCAGCGTCTGGGAAAAAGATGGACCTATGTAACCTGACCCTGAAAGCAACCTGTCAGTCACAGCCAGGATGGTGGGCACAGCAGCTTCCAGGCCCTGGATCTGAAAGGGTATGAAAGGCAGCCACGCCTGACCTCTCCACCACGGCAGGCTTGTTCTGCTGTGTTTCTTGGCTTGCAGGACATATCTCTTCTTGTTCGTCTCTTTCCTTCCTTTCTTCTCTCTTCATTCTTTCTTCTCTATTCATTCTTTCTTCTTCTTCTTCCTTTACTTTAAATAAAAGTTTGCATTTAACTGTTGATTGGTTTTCCCGGTGGATTCTTTGGGTGACACAGAAAAAGCCTGAAATCACTGGACATCGTGCTGTCTGACAACATTTCCTCCTGCTTATTTTGGATGTCCTCTAAGCAGATCATAGTGGAAGTTTTCCCATATGATGTTCTCAACCTGGAGACCTTGGAGCCATGAGGATGCAAAGTGGAATGCACATGGGATATGGAAATGTCCTTTTCCTTGGCTTAATCAGTTTCTCAAAATGACGGAAAAGCCTCATACTTTTAGGACATTTCTAAACTGAGAAGAGTGGTCACGTGCCCCCTGTCACCCAGGTTCCCTCCTTGGACGGCTGCGGATTTCACCCCACGTGGGGGTTCCTCTAGTGTAGAGTGACCCCAAAGGGTTCCAGACACACCCACCATGCTGGAGTGCAGAACATGATGGGGATTTCTCCAGTCTGGCTTGCATCCTCCCTAATCCCATGCTTTTCAAAAACAAGCCTTTCTTTTCTTTATTATACTGAAACATTCTTGGTAATTCTTACCTCTCCAGGTAAAGACGCCTTTGTTGCTGCAGTCATCAACAAAGAGTATCAGGCAGTTATCTGGGGTCTTCACAGGGAATGGGCGACAAGGGTATTTTCTGCGGGCTTTTCTAGGTCCCTGAGATGCGAACAGAACCCAGTAGAATTCCTGTCCACAGCTTCACTTTAAGGTGAGTCTGAGGGAGGGACCGATGCCTTTCTGAGTGGCACTGACCTTCAGCTTTTAAGACGTGCTGTGGGTTTGTGAGGGAGCAAGAGCCTGGGCCCGAGATGCGGTCTCCCGACGTGGCTTCCAGCTTCCAACCTTCATCGCATCTGTCTAGGGTTTGGTGTAAATTTGGGGGGCTTCACGTTTCTATCCAGTGTGCTAACACTTCGATGAAGACCGCATTTGTACCCCCTTTTCTTATTCATGAGCAATTGCTCATCACACTAACAAGAAAAATGACTTTACTTATAGCATCAACAAAGAACTGGCACCAAGAGAGATTATGTGAAGGTGCAAATTTCCAATGATGAATGTCATTATATTGTATACCAAAAATGTACCAATAAAATTAATTTTTTTAAAAGAATAAAAATATCTTACAAAAATTGGCAATGTGATAACTCTCACCATAAAATATGATTTTACATTTCTAAACTAGCTTTTTTAAAAACCATGTTTGTCTTTGCTGTTGTTTTGTTTTTGAGACAGGGTCTCTATAGTTCAGGCTGCTTTGAACTCACTCTGTAGCTCAGCCTGACCTCAAACTTGCAGCCATCCTCCTGCCTCAGCCTCCTGCATGCTCAGATTACAGGTGTGCACCACCACACTCGGCCCTAGCATGTCTTTTTGTTCAGAGCCGTGCTCTTGGAGCTGCTTGGTGAGTATATATTGAGTGTTTTACTTTCTTTTTCCTGTGAGACAGCAAGAAGTTTATCCAAATAGGACCACACTTCTGCCACATAAATCATTGAGAAAATCTGGTACCTTTCCATGGGATTCAGTTACATCCTTTAAATCCAGGGGAGAATTTACTTGCTTTTGACGTATTTCACCATACTAAGAGGAAAACCAGTCTTGGGGGACACTGGTTAATGGGAATGGGCCAGAAGCAGTGTTCATGACTCCGTGCTGTTGGCTTAGGCATTTTTGGATGGTGCTGGCCTTGGTCAGATGCTGCTGAAGAAGTTTTCTTTCTGTGCCCTCAGTGCCCCAGGCCCTCTACGGTGCCTTTAAAGGACAGAACCCTTCCTCTCCCAGGTAAAGATTTAAATGGCAAAGGAAATTAAAATGTTAGACTAAACCCAACCTTCCCTACCACCAGAATGGAGGGTCGGGGGGCAAAGGAAGATCTGTGGGATTTCTACACATATGCGTGGTCTCTTCTGAAATGCAGCAGACCTGGGAGTGGGAAAAGAAGAAAGGTGCTGCAGTCAGGCTCGCCGGGGAGGCACATGGCTCTCCTGACCTGACAGCCTGAGCCTCAGAGGGGCTCACTGTCCGGGCAGCGGAAGCAGGACCCATGTCCTGAAGTCTGCATGTGAAGGGCCAAGTGAGGCAGCACGGCGTCTGCTGTGGAGCAGAGAAAGGGAAGAGGGGTAAGAGCGGGCACCAAGGTATCCCAAGGGTGCACGGCTCTCACCAACTCGGCACCCTGGTGACACACCCAAAGCCCACGTCCCAGGACAAAACTGCTCCTTCAAAGCTCAGCCCTGAGATTCATCCCGCCCCTGCAGTGGCCCCAGGTACTGCAAGAATTGGATTCATCTAGGGTCTTTTTCATTCCCCACTCAGCACACATATTTAAATTCTGGGCTCCAGGCTAAACTGTCCCTGGACTACCTCATCCTTTGTTAATTGAAGAAGTAAGCAGTCCAGTGGCAGGAGGAGGAACCCTTTGCACAAAAGTGTCTTTGGAGCAAAGCCTGCTTTGGAGCTACATGCTGTAGTCTGCCTCCTCGAATTCTAACCCGAGGGGCCAACACCAGGGGACACCTGCAGTTGGGACCCAGAGTGCACTCTGTGAAGGCAGCAGGGGGTGGTTATTCTCACGCCCAGCCCAGGGGAAGCAAATAATAGGTGGTGAGGGGTTTGGGGAGGAGCACTTGGGTCCAGAGTCAGTGGTCCAAACAAAGCCAGACTACAAAGGGCCCTACTGCCCTGTGGAGGGTGGGAGGATCTGAAGCTTCTCTTAGACCCCAGCTACTCCCCACTCTCCATCAGGCATCGTCAATCAACCCAGGGCTCTTCCAGCTGAGTCTGGGTCTTTCTCAACACAAGCTCTGGGCCGAGCACTGTCGAGGGACCCGAGACACAGAAATGATTTTTGCCATCAGTGCAAGGGGCTGAAGGGAGCAGCGAGAAGTGTAACAGGGAGCAAACGAGGCAGAGTGTGTGTGTGTGTGTGTGTGTGTGTGTGAGAGAGAGGCCAGGGAGCCACACTTATTTCCATCAAGCCTGGCGATCTGCACCAAGGCTCTCAGCAGACAGTGAGTAATAAGAACGTTGAGAAATGGGTTTTAAATGCCTATTCTGGGGGAAATCCTGGGGAAAGTGGGTGGAATCTTAAATCCTCATACGGCAGAGTTAAAACCAGCAATCACATGACGTGGCCTGCTACTCCGTCTCCTTGAAGAGTGGCACCGTGGCCTGTGGCCTGATCCCAGCATGATCCCAGCACTCTAGGAGGCTGAGGAGAGGACACAAGTTCAAGTTCAGCCTTGGTGGCTTACTAACTTAGCAGGAACCTGCCTTAAAAGTTTTAAAGGGCTAAAAATGTAGCTCCATGCAAAGACACTGGGTTCCGACCCCAGCCACACACACACACACACACACACACACACACACACACACGCTCTCAGAATGGTACCAGGGACCCTGAGGTGGGGGCTAGATGGACCATGGGCCCTGGGCAGCTTTGTGCAGGCTGGAAACTCCCGAGCAAAGCGGCTGCCTCCGACCGACCATGCCTCTCCCCGCCCTCCAAGGTCTGCTTTTGGACAAATGGGAGCGGGCGGTTTCCTCCGCAAACTGTGCGCTTCCTCTCCACATCACTGCAGAGCCTGCTCTGCTCTTACAGAAGTGCTACTGATGGGGATGGGACAGGTGACACGTCCCGGGCGGTGGCAGGGAGCCACACGAAGGGGTGGGCTCCACTGCCCGCAGCCTGCCCAGCAGGAGACGTCCACACAGCCAGCTGGGCCTCCACACAGCAGCCCTGGACACAGGCGGAAGCTGGGCATCCGCAGAGGTGCGGCCGGAGACGGAGAGGCTGCTTCACTCTCTGACCCGAGAGGACTTTTCCAGCTGAGCGGGACTTGGACGCAGAAGCTGCTGGCTGCGTGCTCTGGACACTGCTGCGCCCCGGGACACCCCGAGCCGTGATGGCCCTGAAATGTGAGTGCTCCTGCATCCAAGGCCCGGCTGTCCCTGAGCTCACTGACTCAGAGACCACGCTCTCCAAGCGCCGGGCCCAGTCCGCCGAGGCTGCGGCTCCTCCTTGTGAATGTGTGTTGGGTTTACTGCCCTGCTTGTTGGCCTGTCCAGGTCAGACACGGAATGTGCAGGCCGTGGAAACCACCACTTCGCAGCTCCTGTGTCCTGTGAGGTCGCACGGGCAGCCGATGCTGGCCACTCACGTGCAAGCAGAGCGAGGGAGCTGCACGCGGTGAGATGCACCATCAGTAACTCTGGGCTCCTCAGCGGCAGCCGCGGGAGAAGGGGAAGCGGGGTTCAGAGGTGGAGTCCAGGGGCTGAGACAGGAGCCCCATTCAGTCCCACGCTGCAGCTGTCTCTCCAGCAGGGCCGGCCCTCGGCTCCCTCTGCAGTACCCAACGTGCCCGAGCTCACGATGAACTCACTGTCGGGCTGTGGTGCCAACAGACTGCATCAAAACGTCCTAGACGTGACGCCTTTGGCTCTGCTGGGTGGCTTGGAAATGGCAACGCTTAAAACCATGACCAGAAGGCTCCGCTGGAGCTCGTTGCTAATGAGCCCGGCTGCGTCCGTATGCGTAGGAGGCCTCTGCACACAAAGGTGTCCAAGTCTTCAAGCGAGCTTGGGGCGCACATCCCCGCCACCCCCTGAGCAGATTCTCTGCTCCACACGGGGCTCCTGCGCCCAACAGAGGCCCTGACTTCAGATGCCGGTGTTTTCATCTCCTAGGAAAGGCTTTCAAGAAGCGGAAGAGCGGCTGAGCCACGCCCAGCTGTTTAACGTTGCTAACAAAGTCTTATTTTCTCTGTTTGATGCTTTGATACCCAGGGGCTGTGAGACTGCCAGCCTCGGGTCAGAAGCTGCAAATGACTTTGGCTGGAGTTTCTCAAACACAAACCCCACCCAGGGCCCAGCCCCTCCCTGTAGGCTCTCTCTCTCACTCCGGACCCGACCCCCCCCCCCCCGCCCCCGACCACCTCGGAGGGGCTAACCAGACAGCCAGGGCCCCCACGTCCCAGCCTCAGACCAGGCCTTCCAGCCTGCCTGCCTGCTCTCCTGCTGCTTCCTGCGGAGCAGTTCGGCTCTGGCCCCAGTTCCCTCCGAGGCCCCCTGGCTGACTGAGTTCCCCGAGGGCCCTGGGTGTGGCCTGCCCTCTTCTCTGGCCTCTGTGGGCATCGCACCTTCTTTGCGGTGGCAAACATGGCCCGATCTGTTGGCACCTCAGATTCTCCAGGAATCCACACACGGTTTAAAGCGCTCTGTGCGCGGACCTCACAGTCCTGGACGCCGGTCAGGTCAGATGAGAGCAGCCCCTCCGCAGCCGTTCGTCCCTTGGTGCTTGCAGAGAGGTCCCCTCACCCTGTTTCCCCGCAGCAGCCTTTCCTGGTGCCACGGGGCCCCGTCCCCACCAGCACAGTTTGTGCGAGGCTCGCCACCGCCCAGGTAAGGCTCTGATGTTCTGACAGCTTCCGCCCTCCGCGCCTCCCAGATCCGTGGGCTCCAGTCTGCGACCAGTTTGAAGCTGGCTCCTGCTGTTCCGCACTTTCAAAGGTTTAGCGTTTAATTCATGTTATCCTTTGGGGAGATCACGGAGATGCTGCTGCACCGCCCTGCCTGGACGTTCCTGAGGTCACTGAAAATGACCTCGCTACAGGGTCTTCACCAATCCAACCCAGGAAGACTGGTAAAGAAACCATTCCTCCCCTTCTTTCTCCAGACATTTCATTTGCTGGGGCCCTATTTCCTCCTCTACCCTCGGTGAGAAAGCAGAGATCCGTTTCCCTGCACCCCGAGGCCCTCGCCTGCACGTCCTCCTTTGGGAGGATCTGGCGGCACGAGGAGACTCACTTGTACACTGGAATTTGTGAAGGCCAAGGTGACTGCTTCCGAAAGATGCAGGAGGCCCAAAGGCTGTTTCCCAGCAGGCTCGAGATCGCTGGGAGGTGTCTGGCTTCATCTCTCCGAGCCCTGCTCCTCCTAAAATAAGGCAGGAACAACGTTCGTTCCTATCTTTCCAGGCCACATTGAGTCACAGGATGTGGAGCGCGTAGGGATTCCACGCAGCCTCCTGGGGTCGGTGTGCGCGGGCCCGGCTCTCAGGGGTGGCAGCCTGCCTCGTGACTTGCTGGGCCGCAGCCTTCTCCTCCCACCCCGCCGCACCCCACCCGCCTCTGGCTCCTGCAGTTGCCTCCCCTGCAGTGCTTGTCTTAGGGTCAGCTGTGGCGGTTCCCAGACTGCGCCGTTGTCTGTGAAAGACATCGATCTCCGGCTGCAGGTTCTCTGGGGCTCTGAGGGACCATCCTGACCTGGCCTCGTCCAGCCCTGGTGGCTCTGCCTCTGCTCTTCTGTTGCACCCTCCAGTCTCTGTCTGTGGCCACGCTGTGTCCTCGCCCGTGCTGACTCCTCACCTCTGTCTCCTTCAGGGACACTTGTCACAGTTCAGCCCCTCCCAGTGACCCCGGAAATGCTCCTCCTCTCAAGGCGCTGACCTCACCCCATCTGCAAGGACACTTTCTCCAAATAAGGTCACACCCGGAGGCTCTGCAGGCGGATCAGGACAGGGATACCTTTGAGGTGGCCACCCTGAGCCCATCCAATGTAATGTACACATTATAGTCCGTATATAGTGGTATATACAATAGTATACATGTTACAGTAATATGACAGTACACATCACAGTGTACATGTTATGGGCTGCATGTAATGGTACATGTTATAGTCCATGTGTTTTGGTATATATGATAGTATATATGTTATAGTAATATGACAGTACATATTATAGTCTATATGTTATAGTCTCTGTGTTAGTATATGTTACAGTCTCTGTTATAGTAAATATTATAGTAAATTAAAACTATATGTTATAGTATACATGTTAGGGTATTTATATTATGATATATATGATATAGTGTGTGTTATAGTACATATGCTAGTATACATTACAGCATATATTGTGGTACATATAATAGTACATATCATACTATGTACATTACAGCATGCATGTTATCACATGTATGTTGTAGTAATAGTATGGTCTACACTGTAGTGTACATATTATAGCGTGTGTGGCATATTGCATAATACACTTAGATGTATCCTTGGCATGTAGCACTGTCTGCATCAGTGGATACTTACTAAGTGGTGTTGAAGGAACAAATGGACAAACACAGCAGGGTCTCTACCTGCTGAGAGTCACAGAGGCCTTCCGGTGGCAGAGGCCAGGTGTGTGGACCCGGCTGGTACAGAGCACGCGGTGCCTGCCCACCTCTTCTCCAGTGTAACTGAGGCAGGGCGCCTTGCCCAGGAGCTGGGAACCTGCTAGCAAACTGCCCCGCCCAGATCACCACCCACTCTCTAGTTCCCCTGCAGGAACACAATGGCTCTCTGACTTCTAGTCAGCAAGACCCCTCCAGAATATTCTAGCACTGAAAAGAACCTTTCATTCACCATGTATCAACATTTGCCAAAGTTATTTACTTAATCCGCATTTTATTCCTTGTGCTTTTCCCCACTGAACATTCCTTTCTGTGTTGCTGAACACTTTTCCAAAATGATGTGTCTGTGGGATATAAGCCATAATCGATTTGACCACCCACTTCTGTTGGACATTTTATTTCAGTTTTTCATGTTTAGCATAATGTGATGAAAACATGTGTTTGATATATCTTCTTCTGTATCACTGATTACATCCTCAGGATAAGCTGCTAAAAGAGGCATTACTGTATTTACAGTTCACAAGTACTTTTGTGCAGAAGCCCATAACGATTTGAGCCTACACTGGCAATGGAGCAGCACACCCAGCCCCATGCCAATATTGGGTTTACCATCTTTTAAAGAATCATGCTGTGTAGGCTTACAAGCTGGTTACAGGACGCGAACCTGTTGGCACCTTCCTTTGCTTCTCTCAAAACACCTCTCTCCACACACTCTTTCGCATCTAAGTAAAAGCAAAGATACCTGATTGAACCAGTATGTATGGACCACCCACTTGTGCAAACAAGGACTTCAATTCTCAGTTCCTTCGGGCAGTGTCACCTGGACCAAAGTTTCTGGCTCAGGTAGGAAATATGACTTCCATGTGCCAGGAGGCTAGAATTGCAATGCAGCCGACAGGAGGAAAATCCACAGCTACACACCTTGGTGCAGTGCCACCATCTGTCAGACGCTGCCATAAATAGTGTCTTGGAGAGTGTTAAAGGGGTGCGCTGTGCCTGGGAGGTGAGGATGCAGAACGTTGCCCTGGAGTGTCGATTCTGATGCGAGCTCCAGCACCAAGGCCACCACCGCAGCTGGTCCTTCTCCCAGAATGGGGACTCATGGGAATTCCCAGTCTGTAGGCAGCTACTACTCATGGGGGGTGAGAAGCTGAGACGAAGACAAACCTCCTCTGTGAGGTCTGTATCACTTGTAATTAACCTTAGTGGCTGGCTTGGTGTCTTTGAGCTCCTTGCTTGAAGACCACCTATAAAGGGGAAGTTTTAGTTGACTTAAGTTGCCAGAGGAATAAGACATTTCCCCCAGACTGTAGGGCTGTCAAGGAATGCAGCGGGCAGATGTTCCAGGGCCAACTTCTCTGGGCCAAGAGAGGGGAGAGGAGATGGGGATTGGCCTCAGGCTGGAGCATCATGCAAGACCACTTTCTTCCACTTACACACTCTGGGCTTTTGTTTCTCTGACAGCTCTCGTGGGGACAAAGGGTGCCCAGGTCACACTTCCTGCCTTAAACGTCAGAAGCGACAGTGATCACTCTTTCTTAGGCTATCCACAAGAGTTCTGCAAGACAAGGACCCAACTCCCACCCCAACATCCATGAACCCAGAACTCTCTGGCACCCACACTTCAGGCTGGCTCCCACACCTGCTTCCCCACTTCTCACTCCACTGCATGTATGAACGGGCACAGAGACACACATGTGGAAACACACAGGTGCAAACACTTGTGCCTGGCACGTCCATTGTGCATGCCCTTAGCCTAGTAGGAATTTATTGTTTGGTTGACATGAAATTTAAGTCACTTGTCACTCCTATTTCCTCTGTTTTTAGCATTATTGCAATGACATAGGGAATGAAGGCAATTTGATAAAGGTTAAGTCATTTCTATGGTTTGGGTATTATACACCCTTCAAAAATGGACAAAATCCACATTATTCAATGTCCACCCTGATAAAAATAAATCTGTATATGTAACAGAGTGTAGTTGCCATGGCCCAAGTTAAATTAACACATTTCAAAATTTTACAGGACATATTTTTATTTTCTTTAGATTTTGAAGAGAGATTAGGGAAATAAATATCTCTTCCTTCTTACCAAGGAGGATAAAAGAGCATATTTTGACACAATAAGGGTTCAGAGAAAGGGAAATTGAAGCAGGTGTTATGGCTTATATTTAGATGTCTCCCCAAAGCTTCACACATTCATAGGTGGAGAGTTTCTAAGGTGGCTGGAGTAGTCTGTGAACATGGAGTAAAGGTGTGACATTGGGAATAAGGGTGTGGATTGTGAAAGCCCCATCCTGGGTATGGGTGATATCAGTCAATAGGCTTATATCCTGCATGGAACATAAAGGGAGAGAGGGAAGACAGGCTTGCTGCCTTTGCCTGCCCTGCCACACCATGGACGGTTTCTCCTCTATGATGCCCCTCTGCCATGCCATCCTGTTTTAGAACCATCTATGATGGACTGAAAGCTCTACAAACTGTGAGCTGAAATAAACCTTCCCTCCTTTAACTTTGGGTGTTGGATATTTTGCTTCAGCAACAAGAAAAGTCTAAGGCTGTAGGTAAACACATAGCTATATACCTGCATGTCCCACCTTGTTCCCAACAGTATTCATCATGGAGGAGACACAGACACATGAAAGCTGTGACCACATTAACTCAACTCACTAGTGCCAGAGAGGGAACCCTTGGCTCCTTTTGGGTTTGGGTTCTGGGTACCTCATCTCAACCTTTCCTCAGGATTTGGGGAAGAATTTAAAGAATCTTGAGAAAGCAAGCAACTAAATCAAGATTTTGGCTCAAAGCTTATTTTGTCCTTTGCCCTGGGATTCACTATAGCACAGAACAATTGTCTCTCATCTCATCATCCCAAATTTCCCACTACAGAGCACACACTCCATGCTGAGGAAGAAAATGTACACACACTTTTGTGTTCTTCATGTCATGACATGGGCGGTTGGGCCCCTAGGGCAGGAGCCTACAACAGCCAACAAAACAGATCAAGGTTGTGAGACAGGATCAACAGCAGAAGGCCTGCCCTGGGCCCGGTTGGTCCCCCAGAAGGTGTTATTTGGGCCATGAATCTGGGGCACTCATGATCGCAGGACTGGCTCCTCCTGCCAAGAAACACACAGCAAACTCTAAGCCACAGTGAGACTGCCAGCTCTGCAAGCCTCCTCTGCGGACAGAGCTGGGCCCCTCAGACAGGACCCAGAGCTGGCCTGAGAGCCCAGACCAGCCCCTGCTGGGGCAGCAACAAGACCTCCTGGTGGCCCCTGCAGGCTGCTTCACTTCATCACTGAGTGGCTTTTGGCACTGGGATTCCTGTGATTTAGTGCAAGTGCAACAGTAACTATCCTCAGCCACTGTTGGAGGCCTTGAGGCCCCTCTGGTGCTGTTTATGAGCTCTGGCTTCCATCACGGGGTGAAGTTCTTCTCAGCAGGCCTCCCTGTCCTCCTGCTCCCTCCTCTCTTGAGGAGCTTCGTGCATTTCTGTACTCCAGGCTCATGCTTTAGGAATTCGGAGGCAGCAGGGCCAAGCAGCAGCCTCCCTCCTGGTCTGCACTGTCCCCCACCCTAACCATGAGTCTTGCACACACCTGTCACCTCTCCTGTGGCCCCTGGGCCCGTCTTACACCCACAAAGTCCTCCCAGCCAGCAGGAGGTGCTGCTGCCTGTCACCGCTAGGAGAACTGACTTGCGATTGTTTGCAAGTTGCTTTCTGGCCTTGACCTAGAGTTGTACCTCTGGCTTTACTCTCCCTCCTCACCCTGCTCGTCTCTGCTGGGTGGTGACTCAGAGAGCGCGGGCTTCCGCAGAGACCACGTCATCCACAGGCACAGCCTGGTCAGCAAGGGCCGAGAGCAAGCCTGCCGTGCTGGGTGGGTTATTCCTCTCTGTCCCGGCTGCAGATGGCAGCCAGCTCCCAGCAGCTGGACTGACAGTGTGTTGACTGCAATGGTGAGAGAGGGACTTGGACCTTTCCCTGGGCTCGGGCAGCACTATCTTTCCTCTTGAGATCCCGGGTCGCGGCCTTGAGCCCCAGTGCCTGGGCAGCCACATGCTCACCAGGCAAACAACCGACCCTCTGTGGTGCAGTGTGTGGGGCTCGGTGTTCCACAGCTTAGGCGGGGTTAGCACACTTGGGACTTAAGATGCTTCCAGTTTGCCATGGGTTCAGCAGGACATAAACCTGTGTGGGCCAGGGAGCCCCTGTGCCCAGGGCTGGGGGCAGCGTGTGAATGTCACAGAGCGCTGTGAACACAGGGGTCTCTGTGCAGGCGGCCCCCATGCATCTGCAAAGAGCCCCTCCACCACCCTCCCCTCATGCACAGAAATCAAGGCCCTGCCGACCTCTGGGTGGCGCCACCAGGGCCGAGAGGGCAAGAGCAGATGGCATCTGCAACTCTGCCAGAGCACAGATGCAAATTCGAAGCCACAGCACCTCGCTGGGCAGGAGAAGGTTGGACGGACCGTGAACGCGGCACTCTGTGAAAGTGCGGGAGAGGGACGGGGAGTGGAGACGGGTTCTGATCAGCTCAACCACGGACACTGCACGAACTCACGTAGGAATAGTGAGCCTGTGCGCTTCTCCGTCCTGGATTGGGCTCCCGCTCCCGCCCGCCAAACTGCACAGAGTGATGTGGTGTTCGGCTTGGACCGCTCCGGGACATTAAGCTCATTCTGCGAGTTCACTGTGCTGTGCTTGTGCAATTTCAGAATTACAACTGGACGTTGTCGGTGGAGAAAGGAAATAAAGAGTTCCTTAAAAGTCAAAACTGCAGCTATTTTTCGCATCACGCTTGAATCCCAGTTCAACGGGCTGCATTCGCCTTGTGGCATTGACATGTGTCCGCACAGACAGCCCACAAGCGCAGCACTCCCAGCACAAGAAGACGTAAAGAAAAAGCCTCAAGATGAACATCTGCATCCAGTTTCTGAATTCTGCGTCTACTGGAAGACAGGACATTCTGGAAAAGCTCCATTGTCACCCCATTTTTTCTGCATAAAAACAAATTCATTTCTATTTCCAGCTAGCTGTTTAACCCAGACCAAGAACGCAAGGCAGATAAAACTTCCCCCGAGATAGTATGCTTCTGACGTATCTGAAGAGCTAGTCCCCTTCTCCCACCCCATGGATCCAGCAGGAAGGTGCACAATGCAGTTAAGAATTCACAGCATGGGTGGGGGTGGAGCTCAGTGGTGCCATCACCCGCCTCAGAAGCCCAAGGTTCTGAGTTCGATCCCCAGTACCAAAAAGAAAGAGAGAGAATTCACAGCATGGGTTCAGAACCCAGCACTTTCTCTGCTGACCGCGTGACCCTGGTTGAGCACCGGCCTCTCCGGGCCTCAGTTTCCCCTCTGACACCGGGTAGTGAGACCTCCCACTTTGCGGTTTCTGAGAGGGCGCCATACCTGTGTGCTGCTTAGTAGTCTGTCCCACCGTGACGGGAAGGAGATGCCAGTCCTCAGCTCTGCTCCTGACAGCCCGCCGAGGCGCCTCCTCTCCTCCTTGGGGCCCAGGCCTGCCCTCCCCGCACTCCACGCAGGGGCCACGGAGCCCCCCGCGCAGCAGAAGCCCCCTTCCTGCCTGCCCTCCAGCCACCTCGCCCCTCACCCACCTCCAGGAGGGCCCCTCCGCCGCCCGCAGTGAGCCACCCCGCCGGAGCTGTGCTCCGCTCCCCGGTTCCCCAGCTACCCCGGCCTCTCTGTCCTCAGGCGGTACTGTTCTCTCTGCCCGGCATTTCAAGAGCAAAGGTACACTTTAGATCCTCCTGGGTTTGTGCCACTTCTACGTAGTAGATGTGCAATAAAAAGCTTGGGAACGAATGAAGAAATTGAAAGAAACGAAAGCATAGAACACAAGGGGCCAGCACTTTACAGTCTAAATATCATACTGTACGTAAGACCGAAGGCCCTAATTCATCACGACCGTGGAAGGCTTTTTCACGTCCTTCCTAAAACTGACTCTGAGAGACAGACGTGACTGATGTTTCTTTGGGCCACTTTTATGGATGGATACTCGAGGGTTTGCTTTAATCAGGAACGAAGGTAACTTGAAAATCACAGCGCTCTACTCTCCTACTGAACCCATCACAAGGTTAGAACCACCTGACATCAGTCTCCCTTTCCTCATTTCCGGGGAACGGTCCAACAAATGGCCGTTTAGCCTCCACACACCGACCGTCAAGTGCAGCGACTGATTCGGTCAGAGCTTAGCTTCTTAGTCAACTGGCGCGCAGCCCTGGAAGCCAGCACCTGCCCCGCGGCAGCATGCGATCTGCGGCACTGGCGAAGAACCGCGCAGACAGCGCCACTGTCCGAGTCTGGACGCGCCCGCTTCAGACCGAGGACACGCACGTGTGCGGCGCTTTCACTCGGCCCCTTACACTCATGACGTGAGCGAACCGGAGTCACAGCAGCAAGGCAGGCGACGGGCGTGACGCGAACTGCTACCGCAGGATGATGCCGATCCCGGGGCCTGCGGGGCGCGGTCACCGCCCCCTGTCCCGGGCTCTGAGGTCATCGGGGAGCATCCCAGGGACAAAGAGCAGTGTGAGTCCCGCCTGTGTCCCCCACCTCCCGCTCCCTCATCCGTCTGTGACGCTGGCCAGGGCCATCCCGCTGCGCCTCTGCGGACCTGCCCTGGGGTTTCTGTTCCACAGCAGGGGAGCGCGCTCAGGGGCCAGAGGAACGGCCAGCTCCCTTCCCAGACAGCGGGGCTGGCCAAGCTCATCCCGGAGACGTCCCAGAGCGCAGAACCCAGCAGGAGACAGCGCTGGCTGGGACCATCCCTCGGGCCTGGAAACCGAGGCTCAGGACCGCCGCAGCTCTGCAGGGCCAGGACGGCACGCAGCGCTGCCGGGGCCTCCCGGGTGAGCGTGGCGGTGAGAACACGGGCCCTGGGGACGGTTGCAGATGTGCCGTGCAGGGGCTGGGCGGACTCACCAGGCCTCAGAGAACAAGAAGAGGCAGCGTCCACGGGGACAGGCGTCCTCTCGGAGTCTGGCGCATGTGCTGGAAACGGGGTGCTGTGTGTGGCCCTGCGGGAGGCAGGAGGCCTTGGGCCTCTGCGCCCCCAGACAACGAAGACGCGAAGGTTAAACTGCGGCTTTCCCGGACGCTGCGCGCTCCGGTGCTCGGTGCAGACTGTCCAGGTGATTTCCCTGATCTGAGAGAAGCAGCGGCTGCGCGGCTGAGCTGGGCGCGGTTGAGGCCGAGCAGGGAAATTCGTGGCCGCGCTAAGGAGGCCGCGGGTTCAGTTCCCGAAGCTCGTGGCCCATCCCAGTGCTTGGTGTTAATTTTCTTACCAAGCGCGCTCCGTGCTCCACAGCCCTGAGGACCGGTCCGCTGGCCGGGCGGAAGGAGCGGGCCAGGGCTGCCTCGCACCCGGCCGACTGCGGCCTGAGCTGACCTCAGGCATGGGCATCCCCAGAGGCGAGGACCGCCCGTCCTGGGAAGAGACGGGGAGGAGCAGCCCCGGGGAATCAGCGGGGACCGGCAGGGCCCTCTCGCCTGCTCCTGGTCGCAGAGAACCTGCGCTGGGGCGGGCTCCGGACTGCCCGAGCTGCCCGGCCCCCACGCAGCCAGACAGCGGCTCCTCCGTGGCCGCCTGGCACTGCTCTCCCGGCGGGCACGGCCCAGGCGCGGCCGCCCCTCCGGGTGGGTAAATGCTCGCCGCCCGACGTCAGGCCCGCGCTCCCGCTGCTCCCCTGCTCAGAGCACTGCCGGGCCCTGCAGGGCTGGCTCCTCCCTCCAGGTCTGTCCCCGCGGGGCCTTCCCGCCCGCGGCCCCGGGGCGGCCCTGGCCCCGCCTCTCCGCCCTCCCTGCCTGGCCTCCTTCCCAGTGCGAACCGCCCCGTGTTCCCTGCGTCTGTCCGTCCGTCAGTCCGTCCGTCCGGGTGGCGGTCACTGCCTGCCCTGCGCAGGCGCGCGAGGCCCGTGAGACAGAGGCTTCGCTCGCGGCTGTGCCCGGCTGCCTGGCTCCGTAAACGCCCGAGTGAGGGTGAGTGGGGACCAGCACCCGACCCCAGGCGCTAGGCCCGCAAGGGACCCGCTCAGCCATCTGCCTCACGAGGGGAACAGCTCACCCACCCGTGAGCCCGCAAGGGGCAAACCCAACAACATCGCAGGCAGAGCGGGAGAGGGCCAGGTGTAGCTCAGTGGTTCCGACGCCTGCCTCGCAAGTGCACGGTCCGGAGTTCGATCCCCGGTACCAAAAAAGCAAACGAAAGACAAGAGAGGGAGAGGAAAGCGGGAAGGAAGGGAGCTGGGAAGGCGAGGAAAAAGAAAACGTCTGTCTGTTTTCCGGGCTACAGAACGGACTCTGGAGCCCGAGTGTGTTTGAATGCGGCCGAGCAAAAGTTTGGTGTCTGTGAGGCAGTTTGCACACTCCCGTCTGGTGCAAGCAGACAGAACAAATGGCCGAGAGGTGCAGCTCTCCGCCCATCTCTGGGGCGAGGGGGTGTCCCAGAGTGAGGTTCATCCAGGAACAGCTAGTGTTCTGTCCACGCTCCCACTGCAGGCTGAGCTCCATGGGGCCTAGCCCGAGGAGAGGACGGGCGGAGAGCGTCAGACAGTCCAGGACCGACCGTGCCAGGGCTTGCAGTGTCTCGGGACATTTTCCCAACACCCACGCGGCCACTTCACAGATGAGCACACTAAGTCTCGGGGTTAGGTGCACAGCTCCCAATCCCGGATCCCATAGCTAACCAGCAGGAAGCCAGGCCGCCCTGGCCAGCCCCACGCCTGAGATTCCGTCTGCGGCGTGAAGCTGCTCTCCTGACCCTTGGGGTGGACAACTCCTGTGCTCATTCTGATCTGGGATTCCTGGCCCTCCCTGGGGAGGTGGCTGCCTGGCCCGCAGGGCCCTGCACAGTCCCTGGCTCTAGGGAGGGAGGACTGCGGCCCGCGTTAGATGTCAGCGCCAAACACACACACTGCAGGGGGTCCACCAGGTTCTGCGGGGGCCACCACGAAATAAACCACAGTCTGGGTGCAGACAGGGTTCTCGCTGCACACGTGTGGCTCGGAAAGTCCTTCCCTCGCTGCAGTGACGCCTGCCCTTTCACGCAGGAGTGGGGGGCCACAGAACGCAGGGCTTTCAGCACTCGAATCAGGGAGGTCTGGGAAACTGGCAAAAGCAGGTCCCCCAGCCGGGGTCCCCACTTCCCACCAGCTGCCCCCTTAAGTGCTCCCCAAGAAGAATTCCAGGCACCCGTGTCCTTATATAACCTGAAACTGCCTTTTGTCCAACTTTTGCTTCAAACTTGGTCTCTGCCTGTTTTCCATTGCTATAGCAAAGCACCCGAGGCTGGGCGCTGCATAAAGAAAGGAGATTCTTTGCTTCACAGTTTGGAGGTGGCAGAGCAGGTGGCCCCAAGTGTCTGGTTTCCAGTGAGGGCCTGTGGTGGGCAGTGTCACACTGCGCAGAGCTCATAGGGGGAGGGCCTGTGGGGAGACGGGAAGCCAGTGAGCAGGGGCCGGCATTGCTCTTCCATCCCAGGCCCGTCTCCCAGGACCAGAACGGACCGAGGGCCCCGGCACCCATCCCCCAACACCACCGCACGGAGACCAAGCTTCCAACTGGGGCCTGGGGAACAAAGCACCCCCACCCCCTGGTGAACGCCACTGATGGAAACGCCGTCTGTAGGAGGTTCTGGAAAGACGTGCACTCCATCTGTTTCTTATTTGAGGGTTGGGTCAGGTTCATCCTGTATTCGTTGTAGCTCCAGAACCATGCGCCAACAGACCACAGTGTTTCAGTCCTTCTTTGGGTTTTGTTTCCATGGACCGTGTTGTCCTGTTTTGCTTTGGTGTAACAGTAATCCCACCGCTGGAGTTCTGTGGCATTCAGTGAGAGAGACGGGCAGCGGTCGCTCCATGACCTGCTGTCCTTCTCAGCCTTCCAGAGAAGCTCACTCCAGAGCTAGGTCACAGGAAAGTCACCATCTCCCTGGGGAATCTGTGCTCTCTACTCTTTCTTCTCTGTGAAAACCAGAATCTGCACCCGATCTTGCTTCTGGTTTGACTCTGACCCGCAGGAAACTCACAGCCAAATTTGCTGCCTGATGTTAAAGCTGCGTAGTCTTCGTTTGTCAGTGCATGTAGATTTCAATTTCCTGCATTTCCCAATATTAATTCTTATAAAATGTAATAAGTTGATAGACAAAAATACAATCATTTAGGCATTGCGTTTCTCCTTACAACAACCCTCTGAGGTGAGTTTTGTTTGGAGGATTTAAGGCACACATTGAAATCCATCAGAAAAAAAGACAGTTTCTAGCTCATCACTGGAATGGAACCCTGAGATAAGAGGTAGCTAAACAAACAGCCACGATTGGCTCAAATTTCTCAATTTCCCCTATACTCGTCAACACCTTCTGTGCCCTACTTAGGAAAGAGAACATCCAACCGAAAGCCGCATAAGTCCCATACTTGATCCACTCTCTTTGCAAGACTCAGGTAAAGATGGAGAGAGCCCTGTTCCTGTTGACCCATAGGTGACCAATGACAGCCTCAGCCACCTGGCGTTACAGTCCCATGTTGATTTAGGGGCACCTGGTGCAGGGCAGGTGACAGCTTTGCAGTAAAAGCTGAGGTCCAGCATTTGTCATCAGCGTGACCTTAGCTGTGTCACCTAAGTAATTCGAGTCTCCATTTCCTCACTGCCGCAGTAGGAACAATAACATGTACCACAGAGACACATGATGAAGGCTATTTGAAGCTGTGCATGTGAGACATCTCCCCACCTCTGCTCCCTCGCCCACACCAGGATCCTGGCCTGCTAGGAATAAAAGGAAAGAAAGGTGTTAGCTGCTCCTACAGGAAAGTTAATCTTCTGACTGACAGGGTTCACACTGTCCCTGGCAGGGGCTGGAGATTTTATCACAAACCTCTGGCAGCACTGCCTGATTAACTTGGGCCACTCTTTCTCGTTTGTTAAAGGGTACTATGCAGACCCAGGGTAGAGGCCGCACATTAAAGCAGTTAGTAAGGAAGGTCGCTGGGCTTCCTTTTCCCTAGGCAACCAGGAAACTGCATTAATGAGCATTCACGAGGGCAGACCCGGGGTCAGGAACATGAGAACTTTGCAGCTTAATAAACCCTTACAGGGCCACCTGGCTGCATGGGCAGCCTCTCGGACCCTTGCTCTCTGCACACACAGAGCTGGCTGGAGCCAATGCAGGAGAGCGGAAGCATGTGAGCAATGCCACAAGTGTGCATCCTTGGGACATGAGACCCAGCCACTGAGAAGCTGCAGTCACCTCTGGGTTTTCCCAGCCAAGGACGGGCTGCCTCATCCTGTGCCTTTCTCCTGCTCACCTCCTCCAGGCCTCCACTCAGCACCCTACCCCGGCTGAATCTGAGACTGGGAGAGCTTCCCCACCCACACGCCATCCCAGAGGAAGAGCAAACACAGCCCGTGGAAAATGAAGCCCTGTTCTGTGGGTCACAAAGGCAAACCCCCAGAAGAGAAGCCAACACGGAAGGCAGCAGGATCGAGTCCCTAAATCTCAAGCTCGCAGCGTGCATGCTGTCCAGTGCTCCCGCTTGGAAAGTCAGAGAGGAAAGGGAAGGAGGAGACCATGGACAGAAGGGCAGAGAGCCCGAGGTGTTCTGCACCACGTGACCTGGGCACAGGGACACTCACAGCAAAGTCTCCGGCTCACCCGTATCTGAGCTTCAAATCCCTCCAGGAAAATTTCAGGAACAGAGGGATCAAACCCATGCGAGATGTGTTGTGTTCAGGTACCAGCTCCACACAGGAATGTGAACATCGTGTACACAGTACACAGTACTCACACTAGAATTCACACAGGAGTCACACCAGTATTTACACTAGAATTCACACGGGTTCACACTAGAATTCACACTAGGAGTCACACTAGAATTCACACAGGACTCACATGAGATTTCACACAGGAGTCACACTAGAATTCACAAATTCACACTAGATTTCACAGGAATTCACACTAGAATTCACACAAGATTCACACTAGGATTCACACCGGAGTCACACTAGGATTCACAGAGTCACTAGCATTCACACAGGAGTCACACTCAAATTCACACAGATTCACATGGATTCACACTCTGAGTCACACTAGAATTCACAGGGATTCACACTAGAAAGCAGTTTGGCAGTGACACTTGCATCCGATCACACCCACGCCCTATGATTCTATCCCAAGCAAGTCTACTCCTAGACACACATCTTACAAAAGTGCTTTCAAATGTGCACCAAATACTTGTACAATAATTGGCAAAAGAGCATTTTTCATGACAACCCCACTTTGGAAACAACCTGCATGTCTCTGAGCAGCACAATGCTCCCAATGCACAGCCTGAAGTGGACTTTGTATATCATCTTCACGCTCTGTGGCTGAACCCCCGCTACAGGCAACGCCGTGAGCAATCGCTTTGGGCGATATTAGGGTCTGAACCCAGGGCCCCTACACCGAGCTACATCCACAGCCCCTTTCTTAAAGGTTTAAAATTTTTGCATTATTAGTTCATGTTTGCAATTCATGCAGCTTGTAATCACCTTGGGGAACGATCACATGTGCGTATTACAGCTTGTTTTCCCCTACATCCCTTTTTCATTTTTTATTTTGAACCAAGGTCTCTCCAAGCTGCCCAGGCTGGCTTGATCTTGAGACCTTCCTGCCTTAACCCCCCAGAGCTGGGGCTGCAGGTGTGCACCATGAGCGAAGTTTGGAGGTGTGCTACTGAGTAAATTGTGCCCAGCAGAAAGAGTACACGGGGTGTGTTCTGTTTATGTGAGGTTTAACAAAAGGTTAAACCGCCACTGTGGGGGGATGGTAATTACCCACAGACGCGAGGGAGGCCAGGGACTGACAGCAGGCACGAGGGCACCGCGTTTCTTCACCTGGGTGGTGGTTCTGTCTACACAGCAGACTGAACTGGGTGCCCCAAATATGTCTTTCCAGAAGCAGAGCCTGTGGCCCTATTTGGTTAGAGGTCCATGCGGATGAAACTGGGATAAGATGCTGAGCTCCTCCTGGGTGGCCCCACGTCCAGCCGTGCCTGTCACAGGCCCACACTGAGTGGAGACGTCCACGTGGAAACCTCATCTGAAGACAGGGCAGGGGTTGGAATCAGGTTTCCACAAGCCAGGGACACCAGGGGCAGGGAAGGAGCCCTCCAGCCTGCAGCGGGGCTGCACCCTGCGAGGCCTGGATTTCAGGGTTCTGCTCTCTCGAGCAGTGAGGGAATAAACGACTACTGTGAAATTTGCGGAAATCCGTACGCCTTCCCCATCCTCTAAACCCTTTCAACTGAGAAGAAGGAGATGAACTGAGGCAGAAGCAGCACAACAAAACAGAACCAGCACTTGGTGGCTTTCAAGGTTCTTCATTTCTCCAAATGGCAAAGCTTCTAAAATGAAGAAACTGATTCTGGGGGTGCACTCCCTTTGCAAGCATACATCCAGCTGGCATTGACAGTTACACCGTTTATGTTACGCTCAAGAAGCTTTACAGGCAATAGAAGCTCTTGACTCAAAACATTAGGAAATAGATAAGCAAAAGTAGGAAATGAAGAAATCACCCATATTTCCAGTGCCTGGAGACAAGCTCTGTTAATGTTTTATTTTCTATGCATCTAGAATTTCTCCTACATGTTTTTACATTGCCACATGTATTTTCTACAAATCAGGTCTCCGTACGCATTCGATCTATGGGCTACATTTTTCTCTTAACAATATGCTTAGCAGCAGAAACTTCCCAATAAATATACTCCTCCCAGAATATGATAAAGCTCTACAGATTTACATAAATTTCATACTTTATTTTTGAATTTTATTTGATTTTTAAAAAATCATCCAGGGGCCAGGGATTTAGCTCAGTGGTTCTGCCACCTGCCTCACAAGCACAAGGTCCTGAGTTTGATCCCCAGTGCCAAAAAAGAAAAAAAAAAAATCAAGAAGCACCAATATTTATAAAATGAAAAGAAAGCTAAGTCCTGCTCCTCAGAAGTGATTTATTAAATCTGCATTTCTTTAATTACAATGATTCTTTACGTATTGAAGATACTAACCTCCTGTTTGCTTTATATGTTACAAATACTTTCTCAATTTTACCACTTGCCTTTTGTTTATGATAGCTTTTGATGCATAATTTATATTTATATAGTTACATATCCAAGATTATTTTATGATTTATGCCTTGAGGTTGTGCCTAAGAAGACCTCCCGCATGCCCACATTATATAAATAGTTAACTAAAGTTTCTTTCGACTTTTATCTTCTTGGAATTTGTTTTGGTGCATAATGGAAAGTAAAGCATTAATAATTCCTCTAGAGTCATCATCCCTTTGTGTTAACGTCACCGTCCGTCTATGTTTTTCTGAGAATGCTGTCTTTTTCTCGATCTAAAACTAGACACGTCCTTGCACTGGGGGTCTGCTGTATTCGACTGTGCCTTCTGAGTTTCCATGTTTATTGAGTGCAGCTTTGTGCTATCATTTTATATCTCTTAGCGTCAGGTTTCCCTCCCATCCCTTCCTGCTTAGCACATTGTTGCAGTTCACACCCAGCTTTTCCTTCAGCTGAGTTTTAGAAGTCTCAGGAATGAGTCCATTTGCCCTGCGAGCGCGCTCTGTGGAGTGGACTGAGGACTCTGGGAGGAGCTGTCTCACAGCAGGCTCGGGGCGTTGGGAGCAGAGGTGCTGAGCACGAGGAGCAGAGTCACCCACGCATGGGCAGGCAGGGTCCCTGTGGAGCCGCAGAAGCAGGGATACCAAGGCCACCGGGTCAGCAGGAGTGGCCGGGCTTCATGTGGGTCTATCTTGGAAGCAATGCCGAAGCTAACGGGGAAGTGAATCCCGTGGACGTGCAGGCCCTGAGGAGGAGACACAGGGCCTGAGCTGTCCAGCTGTCCCGAGAGTCCTGCCCTGCTCAGCAGGGAAAGGGTGGGAAGGTCGCAGAAGTCACGACCTGGAGCCCTGCTGGTGTCCTGTGCCGATGCTGAGGTGTCGCTCACCGGCCAGGGCGGCTGCTCCCCGGCTGGCACAGGGCGCTGGGAGGCAACTCCCCGAAGACCAAAGGGCCCAGGGCCAAACAGGCTGGGACACAGCGACTTCCAGGCAGACGAGTCCTGAGGGAGGGTGCAGTGTGGGGCTCCGGGGGAAGACTGCAGCACCTACAGAGCCTGATACGGCCTGGGATACGTGTGCAGTGCTGGACTGGATATGTGGCGCTTGTGACAGGAGCTGAGGGCTGAAATCACGGCATGGAAGAGCAAAGACGCAAGAAGCTGCCTCAAACCTCCGTGAGCTCAGCATCTACGGGACAGAGAAAAGTAGAGGAGAAGACTGGGCAGATTCAAAGCAAACCAACAGCCACTGTGGCCAGAGCATCACAGGTCTCAAAAGACAGCTGAGGGTGGACACAAACCACGACCCCAACACAGCACAGTGTGTATTTGCATGTCCTCTAGACATGTTTTAAATCGCCTTCGTGTTGGTCCTTGTCACAAATCTGCAGATGGGAAAAGCCGGGCGGCCCCACCAGCAAGCAGCGATTCTACTCCAGCTGACGTGTGCCTCTGGGCTGCATTGTTTGTGTCTTAGGTCGTGACTTCAACTCCCCAGTCAGCAAGCAAAGCACCCACGTACAGGGTGTTGGCTCTTGTCACAGGGAGGGGACATCGGGACAGGGCGGCACCACCGACTTGGCCGAGAGCCTGCGCCCCGGGATACCTTTGTGTCGCAGGTGCTGCACAGGCCCGTGTCCCCAGGACACGGGGCAGTTTAAGGAGTCTGGGGCAACCCTGCCTGACTCCCCCTCGGCAGTCCTGTCTGAGAGCGACTGCCCTCTTGCATGGTTTTTACCGAGTAGCTTTGCTTCGTTCCAGTCGCTGTGAGCCCTCATCTGTGCCCAGCCCTGGGATGATTCTGGGAGGAAATCTCGCAAGGATCACAGGGGGAGAGGGTGCAGCTGGGCCCTCGCTGGGCCTGTGCCCGCGGACCTGTGCATCACCCCTGGAGGGAGGGAGGGAGGAAGACTCACGGCCGAGCGGCGGCCCCCGGGCTCTGGTGCTGTGTTGGAACCTTGGGCCCTTCCTTCTGCACGACGGGGGCAGCTCCTGGGCATCACCGAGCTTCAGGGGCCCACCTGTGAAGTGGGGTAGGAAGCGTCCCACCGGGGCCGTGAGCAGACCTCTAAAATCAGCGTGGCCGGGGTGCAGCGCTTGGAGTGTGGCCTGGGCTGTGGCTCAGCACGATGCATCAGCTGAGTGTTAGCGCTCCATGCGCCGTCCTGCTGGCTGAGGGGCCGATTTACCCAAATACGAGCAGCTGCGAAATCCCTGAGCTCTTGACGAGTTCTGTGTTACACTTGCTAACTGTGTGTACGTGCAGTGCGGGGCCACGTCTGGGGGTAGTGACAAATTTACGTCATTTTGTGGGGGATTTTGTGGCGTGTTCATGCACACACAAGCACATATGTGTGTCTGACTGACGCATAACTGCTCAGGCCCCGAGGATTGCCCAGAGCCCGGGAGAGGCGAGGGCCACTCAGCCAGGCACCCGAGGGAGGCTAAGGGGAAAGAGCGCGCACCCATCTGCAGCGAGGGCGTCAGAAGGGCTGCGGGGGAGGCTCAGAAGCCTGCATCCTTCTTCGTGCTGGGGAGGGAACGCACAGGCCGGCAGCCTGGGTGCCTCAGGGCTGTCAGGAGAGAAGAGTCGCCCGGGAGAGCCAGGGCCGACACTCAGTCTCTCTCTGACAGGAGTTTGGCCTCCAGGCTCGGGGACCTCTCATGAGAGGATGAAGCAGGTGGGACCGGGTGAGGGTCTGGTCTTCACTGGGCACCAGGGCCCTCAGAGCAAAGTGTCCCTGCCCTCGGGAGAGGGACAGGAGGTGCCAGGACCTGGCTTGGAGGCACCGCTCCGGCCTGTGCTTCCTTCTAACCCCGAGAGTCCGCCGACTGAAATGCCACGCTGTGGGCATCATTTTCTGAGACCCGGTAAGCGACGCGGCCACTCTGGCCCTGAGCGACTCCGCCCCCACAACGGCTGAGTTTGTGGAGGGAAACAAGGGCGCTCTTTAGAGATGTCGTCTCTGAAATCGCCTCGTCACCCCTAGCTTATCAGTGAGAAGAACGGGTCTTCACTCATCTACAGCCAGCCCACTGGTGACAGGGATGCGTGAGTCTCCAAACCCAGATTGTTCTCCCCCGACTTCCGCCACTCTGCTCAAGCTGGGATTTGTGGGCGACGAACCCCTAGAAAAGCTGCTGCTGGGAACTAAAGGGGGAACGGTAGCCAGATCTACGTGGGTTAAGGAAATTCTTTCCGATGGGTACACTTTCATCTTATCTTTCATGTTGTCCCAAAACAAGAAGATCACTTCAATATCACAGTAGGTACATTTAGAGAGAAAATAAAATGAAGGAAATACTGGGTTTTTGCCCACCAGCATGGAGCCCCTCTGTGAAACACCATGGAGTCGAGTATCAGGGCTGTAGTTTTTCAGAGCTGTTTCAGTGGATTTAATAAAGAACATCAGTCGACCGTGGTGGTACAGGCTGTAATCCCAGCACCATAGAAGCTGAGGCAGAAGGATTGCCTCAAGTTCAAAGCCAGCCTGGACTGCACAGTGAGTTCAAGGCCAGCCTGGACTACATAGCGAGACCCTGTCTCAAAAAAAAGCAAAAACAAACAAACAAAAACCAAAACAACAACAAACATGCTGGCTGTTGTTGGCTGGCTCCAGCATGCGGAGGATGCCACTCAGGACCATCTGAGCAAAGCAGCGAGTCTCTGACCCTGAATCAGGCACCTGGCCACTGAAGGGTTACCCCGTCCACATCCCAGCCGCCAGTGAAAACAGAGCAGTCTTTGTTTATTGATTTGCCCAGGACCCTCTGACTGGCAAAGGAAGAAAAAATAACCTGGTGCATAAATGTTCGATTTCTTTTATGTCAACAAAATTGAGGCCAGCTTGGCTGTACAAAGCAATTCTCCACACGTAAAGAAAACAGCTCCCCGAGGAGGCGGGCACCAGAGCTCAGCTCCCCGAACCCTCCCAGCCACTCAGTAACTGCGGCCTTTCCGCCAGTGAGTGTCCTGTTCGGCCTCTGCAGTCACTGCAGGCAATGAGCCCTCCCCACCCACCTCTCCAAAATGTTTTCTGATCAAGATAAAGATATGGAATCTGTGCAGAAAGTCAGCATTACTGCCAGTTATCTCCACCGAAAAGGAAAACTTTCATCCAAAAAAATCTGTCTCTGATTTCTTTCTGTGGGGCTCTGACCATTCCCAAACTGCTTTCATGTGGGTTTAGACTATGAGGACACTTAAAAAAATTCACTCTTTTAGCGGAATACCTAGATGGCAGATGGCAATTTGAATGCAAGTCCTTGAAACGTGGGTCTCGAAAACTCAGTGTACTTCTGGGACCCAGGAAGTTGGCCCGAAACCCTGGCTCAACCCTCATGCATGCCACACACTGACTGGTCAGCCACCTACCTACCAACTGCGATCATGTGACTCAGCCGTGTCAGCCAGGGCTTCTGTGGATAGGAACCTCGGAAGGCACACTGGCATCTAGCAGAAACTTCACCCAAAGCAATGCCAACAGACGCTCGGATTTCAGAGACCCCTTTCCAGCGGGAAAGGCGCAGCTCTGGCTTCGTGCCGGTCTCCCTCTTGGTGCGTTCAGAACGAAGCCTGGATAAATCTCCTTGGGAAGCCCCGTCCCCATTCCCTTGGAGCCCAGGGATGTCCAGCCCTTGAGGAGGAAGCGTCTGGGGAGAGGATGTTCATGGTGCCCCTAAGCCTCCGAGAGTCGGGAGAGCACCGGGCTGACGGACGGTCCGCACCGTGGAAGCAAGGACGCGGAGCAGGGTTCCGACCTCTGACCCCCTGGTGCCGTCCTGGCGCCCAAAGCCTAGCCGCAGGCCGAGGAGGCCACGACTACCGGCGCGGGCGGACGCAGGAGTGCGTTCCTTGGCCACCCAACAGGGCCCGGTGAGAAACTGCGCGGGACCTCTTGGCGAGCGCGAGCGAGCGCGGGGAGCCGAACGGAAACCATGAAACCGTGGGGGTGCCGAGCCGACTTCCCTTCCGGAGGGAAGCCTAGCTGAGTCCTCACTCATTGCTCTCCTCGGCCGTGCTAATCAAAGCAGAGGGGAGGTGAACTCATCATATTTATAGAGTGCTCCTGGGAGAAAGCCAGGCCTTCCGAGTTTACAGCCTTGAACAACAACCTCATTAAATTCTCAGAGCAAGGCCGCAGTGCATGATCGTCCCCACATACAGAGAAGACAGCGAGACTCAGACAGGTCAGGGCGTCCTGGGCTGCGCATCGGGCGTTTGGTGGTGAGACCGTGGGGAGGACGGGTGGGCTTGGAGAAGGCGCTGCGGGGCTGAGGTGGTGGAACAGAGACGCTCGGAAGCCGTTCCTGACCTTCACACACCCCATGCTCCTGGCAGGCACGCTTACACACGATAAAACCTTGACGTTAATAATAACGCCATGGACAAAGCAGGGAATAAACTATTTGCCCAAATTCAACAATGTTTCACCCTTCTTGGAAAGTATGCTTTCCAAAGCGCTGGTCACCACCTCCATGCAATCCACGGCAGTGGTGTGGAGTGGCTGGGGCTCCCACCTGGACCTCTGACCTTCGAAGCTGAGGAGCAGAAGTCTCCTGGACCCTCACAGGCAGCACTGCGCCGGGAGTCTTGGTGGTCAGAATCCAGATGCGATGCTGACCAGACACTTCTGGGACACGCGGCTGCCGAGCTTCAGGAACAGCGAGGAAGATGGAACCCTTGCCCCAAGAGCTCCTGGTCTTGTCTGATCATCTCTGACTGTCTCCGTCGTAGGACACATGACCAATGACTCCCACATACCGACACACAAGGATAAACAGTGGCAATGTTCATTATTCCTAATCCGCATTCTGAAGCCACCCTACCCTAAACTGCCCCTTCCCGGGGAACCAGGCTTGCAGCCTGTGGTGGGCACAAAGGCCCTGGGGCTGTGCGATGGGACAGCCTCACCTGGATTGGACCCACCCACAGCTAAGGTCCCACCCACAGCTTCTTGACAAGCCACATGGCCTGTTGTCCGTGACAGGCTCTGTAGGGAAGGAGAGAGAAGCAGGATGCTGGTTTTCACTCTCCTCAGCGTCTAGGACAACTTGATTTCTTGTGACCCTGGGGTCTTTGACATGCAGGATGCTCCATCTCTACGGGGCAGGAGCTGATGGTGAGAGGCTCAACTGCATCTCTTTACTCTCTTGTCAAACGGAAGCAGGTCCCCAAATGTAGGAGCTGCCACACAGAATGGACCTGTTGCAGTGCGACTCCCAGCAGGCATCACGGCGGGGGACCCTGAGATGCGGCTTTTCCAGGGCCGTCCGGAGACAGAGGCAGCGCCACCCTCCTCCAGGGACGGGGATCTGGGCACAGCCTGCTGCGGGGGGCTGAGAGACGCAGAAGGCCTGACCCTGTCCAGGGCTCCCCTTGGCCACGGATTCCCCATTAGAGCCCTGGGAGAGGCACGGAGCTGCATCCTCCCCGCACACGCCCAGGGGCTCTGGGCGCCTCCTCCACGCGTCCTCTTTGGAGTTTCCGCTAGGAAGAGGGCTGCTTGACTGAAGAGCTCATCCCTCCAGAGAACTGGGCCCCCGGACGGCTGCTTCCCCTTTTCCCAAAAGCTGTCCAAAGCCCTTTGGGGAGGGAAGAGCGAGAAAGCTGGATTCGCTGTGTCAGTGGGAGTCTTAGCCCTGCAGCACTGGACAGAGGAACGCACGCCGCCCTGGGGGCTGATGAGGGAGGTGGGTGAGGATCAACTTCAGCCCGCCCAGCTGACAAAGCCCAAGTGCAGCCTGAAAACCCCACCACCCGGGGCCTCCGCTGCGCGAAGCAGACGGGACTGTGTGATCCCCGGGCTGGCTCCCTCAGGGGAAGCTGGCAGCTCTGCATGCCGAGGCTTCTGCAGGGCCCACAGGACCCACCCTGCACCCCGCAGGGTTCCGACGGGAGCCAGAAGCCGAAGTGTGGCAGCGCAGCTCGCCTGCAGCGCCCCTCTCCCCTCCGCCCTGCCGTGCCAACCGCTGCACACTGACGCAATTGCAGGGCCAGGCCTGGATTTTAAACCACGGACCGTGACGTGTGTTTGAGACCAGATAACTCCGAACTCCTCCTGGAGAGTGCAGTGTGTGCTCAGTGAGACGCGGAGTCTCATGTGCGTCTCCCCACTGAGTCCTCAGCCCTCTGCTGTGATCCAAACTCAGCGTTTCCCAGGTGCGGAAGCTGAGACGCGCTGAGGGTCCCACCAGGTGACTCTGACTCCAGCCCAGGTCCTCTGTTGAGTGCAGGCCTCCCACTCCCCTCCCCATGGACAGGGTCATGTGGAGAGAAGCTTGCTAGCTTGCAGAGCTCTAGGCCCGGCCTGGACTCCAGGCCTGGAGAACCACGAGCTGTGGGTGCTGTGAAGCAGTAAGACAATAGCCACGTGGCAGCGGTGACCCCACCGAGCCCCCAGGAGTCCCTCGGGGCTGCATGTGGCCTCTCCAGCCACTGCCACCCTGCTTGTCCCCATCCTACCCGGCGAGTCGGGCCATGCTCCACTCTTCTCTGGTGTCTACACAGATGCCCTGGAAGCTCTCTGCATCCAGATAAGCCTGGAGGGTTCCTTCTCCCGGCCATAGTCAGCTTCCTAACCTTGAGCCTCTGCCAGGAGGATGGAGCAGGCAGCTCCAAAGGCAAATGATGACTCCTGTGGCCCTGCCAGGCTCCAGCCACTTCAGGCAAAGCCTCAGCTGGCCCAGGGTGGCTCTGCTTCATTTTCCATCTCTGAAAAAAACATCTCAGCAACAAGCTGCTTCGAAACAAGCGTCCTTGGGCTCCCGTGGGCTTTCCCAGGCTGATGTCTGAAGCCAGCGCACGGGGTCCCACAGCCCTGCAGCTCACCTGAGGCTGCCAGGGGAGGGGCACCCACAGTGCCGAGTGAGGTTTCCTCAACAGTGCCTGAGCCCCACTTGGACCAAGGGTTCGGGCACGCAGATGTTTACCAGTGAAGAAATGCGGCCTCAGTGCCCTCTCCGACAAACACTCTCCTCCTGCTACTGCAAAGCCCACAGCCAGAACCCAAAACTGGACGGAAACAAGAAAACCATTCACAGAGAGATCAGTTCTAAAGATTGAAGTGCATTTCTCAGGTGGCTATTATTTCTGACAGGCGTGACACACTGTATTTTGTTAATGGCTTCCTCTGTATCTTGCAGATAATACAGACTTTGTTTCTGTTTGCATCCATTCAACTAAGACTTCCTTGAACCTGCACCATGCACTTGCCAGGCCACAGGGCTCCCAGAGAATCCCTGCTGAGGAGCTCACTGTCCTGTGGAGCGACACGCATGCCTCAGGAAGGATTGGGTGCAGTGACAAAAACCCCAGCTTCTCAAGGGCCAGGCTTAGCAAGGGTCCAGAATTAGTGCAGCATTGCCAGTCACCGTGCTAGAAGGGAAACATTTCTCAAGAGCCTCGAGGAGGTCATTCGGTGTTGGATCCCGGGGAGGACACTTATCTCTGCTCTACTTCACTGTCCAGAGCAGTCACTGGCCTGTTCAACCACACAGAGAGAAGCAGGGCCCCTCCACCCAGGGCGGAGGGGGGTGACCCAGAGCATGTGAAGAGCAGCCTGAGTGCACCCGCACGGGCTCCTGGGCAGTCATGGCAGTGAGGGGAGTGTCGGCAGAGCAGGGGAGGGCCGTGAACCGATGGACTCCACGGAGGGCCGCACAGAGCAGCTGGGGTGTGCTTGTCACAGAGATGGCACGGAGGAGTCCTGGCTGACAGGCCGTGGCCCCAGTCCAGAGAGACAGTGAGCTGGGCTGGCGGGTCTGAGCTTAGGACGCTTTTCTGAGAAGAGCGGAGAACACTCTGCCTGCGAGCGGTGACAGGGCCGCCGTGCAGGCCGCTGGCACTGGCTTGGGACAGGAGGTAGCTGTGCAAGCCGCTGCCCCAGGGCAGGACTGCAGTGAGAAAAAGCGGAAGTGCAGGCGGGAGGCGACCTCAGGCCTGGATGCGGAACTCCAGAGGCTGGGGATTCCGGGGAGATGCCCTGGGCTCCGAGCCGAGCCAGGCACGAACCTTTGGGGTAAGCGCTGGGGATCGGCCCCGCCTGGGATAAGGGTGTGTGGCCCGCAGCCGAGTCCATGCAGTGACAGCAGGGAGAAGCCAGAGCACAAAGGAAACACAGGGGAGCATTGTGAAGTGAACCTCAGTCACCACATCAGTTCTCTAAAATCTGCATACAGGAAGATGAGGGCAAAGGGTCTGGGAAAGTCCCATCTGTCCAAGTGCCCGAGAAATGACTTCCGAAGTCTCAGTGAATGTCTCCCCATTAAAGCCAAGCGTTCGTGCCTATGGAAATGCCGATGATTTAGAAGAAGCACATGCGCATGCTTCCCTCAGACCTGATCTGTTGTTTAATCTGCCAAAGGAATTTGGGAACTGAACTTTTAATGACAGTTGTAAGTAATCAAGCCTATTTTTCAAGTGGCTAACCAAGTTTTCAGGGTTTCAGCAAGTCCGAGTGGCCATCCATAGGAATCCTCACTAAGCAGCAGTTTTTCTTTCAATTTTGCCTTAATTTAATTTTTGCTTCTGCTGAGGAGGAAAGTGAGTGCGGGCTGTGTGCCAGGTACACACCTGACTTCTGGGCCTGCCTGTCGCTCACACTGACCCTCCACACGGGGACCTCACTCTGGCCAGGAGGCATGGGCAGCTAGCTTCCCAGGGCGAGCTCTCTCCTGTGGCAGCAAAGTAAAAGCAGAAACAGTTTCTTCTGGGAGACAGACCGTTCAGGCTGGTAACTATCCACCCGCACCGCTGGGGGAGAGCGAAGAGCACAGGTCAGATTCTGAGAGGCCGTTTCTGAGTCCTGCGTTTTCATCTAAGGCCAAGGGACTCGAGGGTCAAGCTTGTACTCCCCAGGTTCACCCGACAGAGAAGTGAAGTCTGTCCTCATGAGGAGAAACCTGGGCACACTTACGTCTTCTTCCACGATCTATGTTCCTGAAAATCAGTGTCTTTCAAACTTGCAGGCGTGGCCCATCAGGGGAATCTATCACCAAACAGCAGTTTCTGGAATAGTATTTGCCAGACTTCCACAACCAGACATGACTTCTTCATTTAGCTGTTTTCCCTTAAGACGCTGCTGCATGGCTCAGTCTTGGTTACAGACACCACAGCGCAGGGGGCTGGGGTGAGGACCAGGAGTGGGCAAGAGTCCCCAGCGGCTGAGTGCAGGCTGGGCTCACGGCAGGGTCCCTGGGCTGAGGAGAACTTGGAGGCTCCCTGGTGAGGGGGGGACCAGGGCTGGGCAGCCTGGGAGGTCTGCTGCAGAGCCCTAGTGGGATCAGAACGCGGTCCCGCTGCTGCTCTGCTGAGCTCAGGCTGGGCTTGGGCTGAAAGCTGGGAGCAAGAAGACCACTCAGAAGACTGCTGGAAAACTAAGCACAGCATGGGGAAGACAGTGAGTGGGCTGTGGCACCCACTGCCTGAATATTTAGGTATTTTCTTAACTCCTGGCCCGACCAGGCCTTTTCCTTCTGCAGCTGCCAGTGTCTTGAGGACCGGAGTGCTAGAACCTCTGTCTTCCCGTTTCTTATTCTAACTTTCTACCACATCTTCAAATGTCCACGGGCTGTCGATGACCCCATCCCAGAACTCTGCCCGGGCCTGAGTGCTGTGCAGAGCACCTGCTCTGGGCCTGGGAGGCCACTTTGGAGAGTAACAGCAGAGCAGCCCTGGCTGAGCACAGGGAGCTCCGAGGAGACCCCCAGACTCAAGCCCCGCTGAGGGCTCGGCACAGAGCTATGCGAGGCTGTGTGGCACAATGGCGCCCTCCTTCCCCAGCTGGCGCAGGAGCCTCTCTTGTCTCCTTCCTCTCCCTTATCTGGGAGAGCAGCCTTCAAAGGAAGCAGTTAGGAGGAGATGTCTTCACAGGCTCGATCCCTTTCCTCTGAAAGCATAATGACGCTCAAGAATGACAACAATGTAAACTGCCAGGATCATGAGGCGGAATCCGGAGGAGTTAAAATTGCTTACATCAGGGTGAGGTCAGTCGGCTGCCTTGAAGGGCGCAGCGGGCCAGAATTCCTCGCCTCCCAGGCATCAGAGGCCAATATTGTCAGCGCCAATGGTCGGGCTCAGGCTCTGCCGCTCCGACTGCCAGGCCCGATAAGATCGTCCTTGTCTGGATGAGACCGAATCACCCCGATGCCCGGGCCCGTTACCCTCCCCCAGGGACGGAGGCCCCTGGACACGTGGCTCAGATCCAGCTTCTGAAAAGGCGGTGTCTGCCCCACTGAGTGAGGGTCACTTGTGTTCCTAAGACGGGTACCAACGAAATCGCTACCTGTAAAGTCCAGGAAAATCGCCTCTAAGTCACCACGCAAGCCCAGGAAGCTCTGAATGCCCCAAGGGGCGAAACCTGAACAGCAGAGCAGAGCCCCCGTGTCCCACTTGGGGGCCTGAGAGATTCTGGTGCCTGTGACAGATAACAGGGAAAACGTGTCAGATGTGCAGCCATGGCCTAAATCCTGAACCAAAGCACAGTGCTAAGTCTCGGGAGGAGCTGGAGCAGCATCGCTGGAGTGCAAACCCTGCTGACGGTGGGCTGCAGTTTCCACCGAGGAGAGGCAGGCTCTTGGGAGTCAAGTTTGCTTTAGGATGTCAGCTGTCACTGCAGTGACCAGCCTGAGAAGCTCCAGTGGGTTCCAATGTTTTATTTAAAATAAAATGGAAGGTGCACTGGGGAAATGGGGAGCTGATCCCTCCTGAGAGTGGGGTGTGCGCCCCTCAGTGACCCTGAGGATAAGCAGGGCTGAGCCTGGATTCAGTGCTGCAGGTCCCCACCCCACCGGCCCCATGGCTCTCAGATCACAGGCCCCAGCCCAGCCCTCGCCATTCATGAGAAAAGCCGTGGACCTTTCTGATCTGCACTCCACCATTCTGGCCCTCCTTTGTGCAGTCTGTCTCTCTCTCTCTGTCTCTCTCTCTCTCTCTCTCATCTATCTCTCTATCTCTCTCTCCAAACTGGGGTGAGGACCCAGGGGTGCTCTACCATTGAGCCACATCAGCCCTTTTTATTTCTCATTTTGACATCAGGTCTTGCCCAATTGCCCACGTTGCGCTCAAACTTCTTGTGATCTTCCTGCCTCAGCCTCTCAGGTAGCTGGGGTGACACCAGCACACCTGGCTAGCAGTCTTTCTTTCTTAACGGGTGAGGAGCCACCTGGCAGGTGAAGGCTTGCCCTTAACACTGGAGGTTCAAGTTCCATCGCCAATGCCTACTGGCTGGATAATCTCAGAAGGTCGTTGGATAATTCTCTGCCCTCTCCTTCTCAGTGAACTAGGAATAATACTAACGTAGAGGAGAAAGACAAACTGGACCATTCATCTAACCACTAGGCTATAGTTAAATTTCTGTAGAATCAAATTACGAATGGACTCAAGGTGATGAGGAGTCAGGAGGAACAAGGCCCGCATTGTGCGGGGAACAAGCCCGGCACCCTCATTCCTGGGAATCAGAGTCCGCCTAAGGAAAGCCGCGTGAGGATCCTGCAGCAGCCTATTCCAGCCTGGGGGTGTTTCCAGTTTCACAGCTCACGAGGGAGAGTGCAGTGAGGTGAGTGCGAAGGCAGTGGACGAGAGCCCGCAGGCAGCACGGTGGCCAGGGTGGAAGCCAGGGGCCCAGAGTGGCCTGGCGGGGCGGGGAAGCCCAAGGGCCACAGCGCACTAGTCCCCGCCCTGGAGTGAGGCTGCTCCTGCCACAGCACAAGGAATCCCTCAGCGGATCCCACGGCGCTTAAACTGAGGGTGCAGGAGCCCGAGGCCTTCTCGGGAGAGAGGCCCGGGCAGCAGGGCACGGCCCAGCTCAGCCCGTTGCGTTCCTGTGCTTCAAGGTTCTGACTCCTCTCCCATCGGACAGCCCCACGAAGCAGCACCCCATTTCCCGGCCACCAAGGGGCCGGGTTCAACCCATGAGTGTCACAGCCCAGCCAGAGCCTCCAGTGGTCACTGCAGGGGAAGATCGGCTAATCCATGGAGGCCACCCATGCCCGGGGGGCTTCTGTCTTCAGTAAATCCGTCGGCCGCACCCAGAACTGTGCCAATTCCAATCAGCGGGCTAATGGAGCACCACACACCCTCAATCCCAGGTCCCACACTCTAGACCCAGCCAGCTCCAGAAGCCCCAGCTGTGAGTGCATGAGGCTGGCAGACATCTAGATGCAGCCATGACAGACCCCACCTGACCTTCCTTCCAGACAAGCGGAACTGGGAGCTCTGGTGCCCCGAGGAGACTCGCGTGGCAGGACACCCGGGCCAAGTGTGGACTGGATGGTGGAAGCCATAAGGCTGCAGGGTCTGGGCCCCAGGAGCCTTGAGGGAAGATGACTGAATGCAGAGCCCAGACCAAGCCAGACGTGGTGGTGCACACTTGCAATCCCAGCACCCAGGGAGGATGGGGCAGGAGGATGGCAAGTTCAAGGTCAGCCTGGGCCACTTAACAACTCAGTGTGACCCTTTCTCAAATCAAACAAGAAGAAGTCTACACTGTGGCTCACTGCACACACCCTGCACAGTTCCCGGTACCACACACACACAGCCCAGGCGTCCACTCAGCCAGAGCTGGCTGGACAGGGGTTACAGTTAGGTGGTCCCCGAGAATGGGGCCGTGATTCCTCTAGGCCATGGCACGAAGCCCCAGGGATTGCCCACAGCTCCCGCCTGCCGGTGTGCCCTCTGTGCCAGACCCTGCCGGGAGTGCGGCTGGACCCAGATTGGCTTCTGGCCAATGGAATGTGGCAACAGAAGGCATGCCGCTCCCAGCCAAGGTTCTCATCAGAAAAAACTGAGCCAAGCAGAAATCAAGGCAGTGAAGGACAATTTTATTCAGGAAGTATATGTGTGTGTGTGTGTGTGTGTGTGTGTGCGCGCGCGTGTGCGGTACTGGAGACTGAAACCAGGGCTTTCACATTGCAGCAGCAGCAGGAGGAGGAGTAGAAGTACAAGTAGAAGGAGAAGGAGAAGGAGAAGGAGAAGTAGAAGTAGAAGTAGTAGTTATTGCTGTTGTTATTTACTTTGAGACACATTCTCCATAATATACTATGCTTCCCAGCCTGATCTCAAACTCCTGATCTTCCTGTCTCAGTCTCCTACAGTGTTGGGATTACAGGCCCAACTAGGAACTGTTTCACTAGGACAAGAGAGAGTATGGCATGGAGCCTGGCTCCATTCTGAATTTAACAAGGCCCAGTAGGGATTTATGGCCAAGGAACAGGTTAGGGGTCAGGGACAGAAAATTACAAGGAGGAACCATGAGGGACCAGGGGAATTCTGGTAAACAGACTCAGCAGGAATCATCCTGGAACTACAATAAGCAGGCCAAAGACAGAGCCCAAGGTCAAGGCCTTGAGGGCAAGGAGAGTCTTGTCATTACAAGTCATGAGGCTTCTGTCCTGCTCACTGTTATGGTTTGGATAAAATATGTCCCACAAAGGTCTCATGTGTTCCGAGGTGGGGTTTGGGGAAAGTGATTGGATCACAGAGGGAGTATACGTATCAGTGGATTCACCCAGGGATGAGCTCGTGGCTGACTCTGCTGTTAGGAGACGGGACCTGTTTGGAGGTGGTCACTGGGGTGTGACCTGGAAGGCTGTGTTCTGTCCCTGGCTCCTCCCTCTCTCTCTGCAGTGACCAGCTTTCCTCCACCAGGTCCTTTCGGCTTGGAGCCAGATTACCCTGGACTGAACCCTCAGAAACCGTGAGCCAAGAGAACCTCTCCTCCCTTAATTTGTGGGTATCTGGTACATATGCCCAGTGACAGGAAGGCTAATGAGTACACTTGCCCTGAGATCTGCTCACTGTGGTGGAGTCCAGTGCCTTGTGTCATGGAATGACACAAGGCCTCGGAAGTGAATTCTGCCCACAGCAAGCATGAGATTTTTGTTTTTAGCTGCCTGATGTTTGGGGTAATCTGTTACACAGTAGAAGGAACCTATCCCAAGACCCAGGCCCCAGGTGGGGAGGGAGTCATGGAAGTTACCCAAGGGCCCCGGGACTGGACCCTCAGAGCATCTATGACATGCGGTCTCTGCTTCTGCAGCACAGAACATGGCGTTTGTGGGCTCAGAGTGAGCACAGCCTGGCTCGGCACCCAGGGAACGGGCCTGGCTCTAGTCACGCACCGCACCTTTTCCACATCCCCAGCTGGGTTCCCGACTGCTTGGCGTGCAGATCCAGCCTCAGAGCTCTGCTAGGGCTGCCCTAGTCATTTTCTTCAGGCCTCTGCAGAAAACAGAGCAAAGCAGATCTGAGGACAGCAGGCAGGGGCTTGCACTTGGAACCATCTCACCACCCGCGATGGGAAAGACCCAAGTCAGCTGGCGCTGCCCCTTCCCTGTCAGGGCCCTTGACAAAGGCACTGTTCTCGCTCTTCCTGCCTCCTCAAGTCCAAGCCATCCCATCGCCTGTGTCCTGGTAAACACGGAGCCCATCTGTCCCTCCCCTGTCCCGCTCCCTCTGCCTTCTCCCAGGTGATGCTCTTGCGCCTCCGTGCCTGTCCCTCACTCCTCGTGCTCCGTCACGACCAGATCTGGCCCCCGTCCCCGCCTCTTTCAAACCCTGCAGTGTCACCATGCGCTGCAGCATGAATTGCACCTGAAACAGCACTCAAGGGCTTCCACGGGTGGCCTTTTAAATAATCAAGAGTCACTAATTTCACTTGCTTTCTGCAGCCTGGGGCCATAAGCAAACCTCGTTCAAACTGACTGATTCCTGGGTCCAAGGAAGGACGCCTTTCGTGCCACAGATACCAGAAGACCCTGGCACAGACCAAAAAGCAGGACTCATGGCACCCGTGAGATGCTCAGGGATAAATGAGTCCCCAGCTCAGAGGCCTGGGGCTACCGGGGCCCTCAGACCTCGCAGCAGACACAACTTTCACTGTTTCTCTTCTTTCGAACAAAAATGTGTCTGATGCTTCATCTACAAGAAAAATATTCTACAAGCTAAAAATCCCCAAAGTAATGGCACACTTCATAGGCGTGCGTCACCATGAGATAACCGTGCTTCTCAGTCCATGGATGTCAGTCACCCCAAAGCCTTGTGGTGTGGCCACCCCACCCAAACGTCATCATAGAAGTTTCTAAGAACAGAGCGTTGCCGTAGTAAATATTGGTCACAAGCAGGTTCTACGGAGAAGACTGCCAACCTCACTCCCTTTCCCTGCACTTGATTGAAGATTAAACTTCACTTTTTAAATCAGAGATTCTAAGTCCTAATAACCCTAGACCTTGAAAGTGATTCACACTTTTGAAGGAAAACTTAGACGGGAACTGTCAGAAGGACGGATGAAAATAACAGGAAGCAAATCGGATGGCACGTGGCTGAGAGGTTTTCTTAGTTCGGCATCAGGAAAACATCCAGTGTCTTAGCTCCCAAAGCCGGCATCCCAGGCTAGGCAAGCAACATTGTTTTAAGAAAAAATAAAGGCACAAAGACTTCTTCAGACAGTCACATTTAAAGTATTACATAATCCCACCGCTTGGGGGTCAGATGTGGAGGTCCCCGGTGGTGGGAGGCAAATGAAAGAAGGGGTCATTTATACTAAAGATCAAACCCTGTGCAAAAGCACTCCATGGAGACCAGGGTTGCTTAGTTATTCTACCCGATTAGCCTGTCAAATATTCCTTGAAGTAAGTGGGTGACGATTCTGACCTTGGGAACTCAATCACTGTACATTGCTTTGCTGGAGGAGCACTGGTTAGAATGCTTTGATGGAAAAAAGACTACTTTTTAAAAATCCCTTTATTGGGTGGCATGGACGCCAGCAGCCTACACGCCCTGCCGGAGACCATGCAAGGTGGATGCCGGGCACCACAAGGCATCTGAATCCGAACAGCAGAGGCACCAGGGGGAACATAAAGGCCATGGTTACAGTCCCAGAAGATAGAGCAGAAGTGAATAACAGAGAGGGCCTCTCTGAGGCTCCTCAATGAAAATTGAAGCCCACTGGGAAAGTGAAGAGAAAATCTTCAATAAAAGCACGCTGGACCATCGTGGTTGGTAAATTGGAGGGATCAGCGCCTCTCATAGAAAGCCAGACTCACTTAGCAGGGAGGACAGCTGGAACCTGTAGTAGAACCTTGCAGCGTTTGATCCTGCAGGAGGTCAGGGACCTTAACTTGGGCCTTGCAGCCAGAAATCTGCCTGAATCTCAGTAGTCTACATCTGGCTTGCTGAGACTTGTTGACTTAAACCCGCACACTGCTGCCCACGTTGTCTACCAGCACAGCAGAGACAGATCCCGAGGGAGACCTTTCTTTGTTTGTTTTGTTTTAGATATATATATTTTTTTCTTTTCTTTTTTTCTCTCTCTATCCCTTCTGGCTCTATATTTCTCTCCCTCTTTGTTCCTGTCTCTGTCCCATTCTGACTTTTTTCTCTCTCTGTCCTCTTGACTGTCACTTTTATAGGAAGGTGAATGCAGTTTCCAGCTTCCTGTTGTTGTCAGTTTGTTCTGTCCTTGTCTCTGTTCTTTCTCTCTGTCTTTTCCTCCTGTCTTCAACAGATCCCCACAATTTGTGTGATCTTCCCATGTCCTCTAGCCTCACCTCTAACCTTTCATTCTCCCTCTATCTCTCTACCCCTCCCTCCCCAACCCCTGCTAAATCCTTATCCTGAAGGGTAAATCTGCCATATTGAAGGGTTTACTTACTACAAACATATTTGGGCCTGGCCCTAGGTTTTGATCTAGCTCATGGGGTTAAAGGTGACAGATTAACTGCTACAACAAATTGTTATTTTCTAAGCTGTGTTTGAGGCTGATTGTGTCAATTGGGCTAAGGTGTTGTGATGGATCTAATCAGTTGTCCTCCTTGGTATACTGAAAACAAGATTGCTTAGGACTCATTAGGGACTCGAAGCCTAAAAAGTCCAGCAATACCTGGAAGATACCTCTTAGAAGCAATCACTCCATAGGGGCTCTAAACACCAGTAATAAACATACTCAAAATAAGAAATATTGGAGTATCAGCCCAGGAATTAAAGCAAAAACAGCACCAACAACAGAATTAAAAATGAGAAGACACCTTGGCAGGACACAAACCCAGACTTCCAGCTCACCAAAGGCAGATTTTGGGGGAAACAAGGTGGAAAAATATGATAATCAACACCTGAACACCCTGAACTGATAGCACAGGAAGTAACAAAACAGATGAATGAGGCTCTAGAAAAATTCAAAACAGAAATAATTTCCAGATAACTACAGAGATGGTGAGCAGAGTAAAAGACGTGATTAGAGGCCCTAGAACAGAAACAGATAAAAAAAAAAATAGATGCGCTCAGAACCATGCTGGAAGCCATGAATGCTCAACATGAGAAAGAAATGGAAACAATGATTGCCCAACATAGGAAAGAAATGGAATACATGAAACAGATTGAAACAGATATTCAGGAGATTAAAAGCTCCAATGAAAGTATGCACAGCAGATTGAGCGAATGTGAAGATAGACTATCAGATTATTGAAGTCAGGATTGTGGTTAGTGACCATGACAACAGAGATTTCTTCAAAATAGTAAAGGACCATGAGAAATCAATCCAGCAGCTGCTAGAAACATAACATAAGACTTATAGAAGTCCACGAAAAAACAGGAGAAAGTACAAATGACATTAAAAAATACTGTTCACAGAAGTAATAGTAGAAAACTTCCCAGACAGAGGTAGAGAATTGGACATAGAGATAAGTGAGGCCTATAGAACTCCAACTAGCCACGATCAAAACAAAACTACACCTAGACATATAATAGTCAAGATCCCAGAAACCCAACAGAAAAACAAAATCCTATAAGCAGTTAGAGAAAATAAACAAATCACCTACAAAGGAAAGCCCATCAGAATCACAGCAGACTTCTCCGTACAAACCCTCAAGGCAAGGAGAGCCTGGAGTCAAGTATTTCAAGCCCTAAAAGAAAATTGCTTCCAACCTAGACTGTTGTATCCTGCAAAATTATCTTTCAAAATTGGTGGGGAAATTAGATGCTTCCACAATAAAGAACACCTGAGAAATTTCATGAACACCAAACCAGCACTCCAAACAATTCTAAACAATATCCTAGAAAAAAGCAATGAAGGTCACAACTCCATGAGGCCCAACAGAGGGGAGGGCCCAGGCAAGGTAAGAATCTAAAGGGAAAGGGGGAAAAAGTAGAAATAAAAGAGCCAACAAAAGTAAAACATGATAAGGATGAGTCAATATCTATCAATTATAACTATCAATGTTAATGGCCTCAATTCATCAATCAAAAGAAATAGACTGGCAGAATAGATTAAGAAGCAAAACCCAGCAATATGCTGTATACAAGAAACACACCTAACTCAAAAGGAAATCCATAGACTGAAAGTAAAAGGATGGAAAACATTTCCCCACACAACAGGAACCCAGAAAAAAGCAGGGGTAGCAATCTTATTTGCAGACAAAGTAGATTTCAAACCAAAACTAATTAAGAGAGACAAAGATGGTTACTGCATCCTTGTGAAAGGAACAATCCAAGAGGAAAAGATGACAGTCATAAATATATATGCACCAAATACGAATGCCCCCAACTATACAAAACAAATATTAATGGACATGAAAAACTAAATAAGCACTAATACAATTGTAGTGGGGGACCTCAACACCCCTTTATCACAAATAGACAGATCAACTAGAAAAAAAATTAACAATGAAATTCTAGAACTGAACCAATGTATTGAACAAATGGACTTAATAGATGTTTACAGAGTGTTCCACCCTACAAAATCGGAATACACATTCTTTTCATCTGCACATGGGTCATTCTCCAGAATAGACCACATGCTAGCTCATAGGACATGTCTAAGTAAATGTAAAAGAATTGAAGTTACCCCCTGTATATTATCAGACCATAGTGCAATACAATTGGAGATCAATAACATAAGAAACTGCAAAACCCCCACAAACACATGGAAACTGAATAACACCCTCCTGAACAACCAATGGGTCACAGAAGAAATTAGATAGTTTCTACAAGTAAATGATAATGCCAGTACAACATACAGGAATCCGTGGGACACAATGAAAGCAGTTCTACGAGGGAAATTCATAGCAGTGAATGCCCATATTCGGAAAACACAGAGTTCTCAAATAAACAACTTTAATGGTGAACCTCAAGCTCCTAGAAAAAGAAGACCATAACAAACCCAAAGCTTGTACAAGAGAGGAAATTATAAAGATCTGAGCAGAAATCAATGCCATGGAGACTAAGAGAACAATACAAAAAAATCAATGAAGCGAAGAGTTGGTTTTTCGAAAGAATAAATAAAATCAATAAACCTTCATGGCCAATTTCTGTAGCACATCTCTATGAGGTCTGTACTGTGAATAGCACTTTGGTCAAGATATTGCCATGTAGTTCTGTTGAAAGTTAGGTCCTGGAAAGTCCTCAACTTTGTCCTAAGAAGAACTTGTTGTTAGAAGCCAAGCACACTTTTCAGAATGTTTCTGCAGTTTGCGCTGCAGTTTTCATTCAAACATTCTTCTAGTGCCAGCTCTCCCATGCAAGTCAAAGGTAGGTTATGATGTAAAGTGGAGTTCCTTCTCAGAGAAAGCAGCTAGATCTCTGTCACTGTGTCAGAACACTCCACTCTGTGAATTCCATGGAATAATATTCACGTCACAATCTGGCTCTCTGGATTGCCAAATTCTGTAGCATATCTCTATGAGGGCTGGGGCTTCCACAGCTCGTGACAGGAACAGCCAGGGATGGTCTACCCAAGACTCCTGTTCCCCATTTTCCAAGAGCCCTTTCTGGCATCATAAGGGAATTTTCCCACCGGGAGTCTACTAAATATCGTCTAATCCAATCCCAAATCCATGGAAAAGAAGACAATGAGCAAATCTCTCAGGCCTGAATTCTTATTTCTCTAGAACTTCATCCTCTCTCTCTGGTTCCATCACCTACTAAGGGGCTTTCCATCCTCAGCTTTGAGCTTCTTTGCCTCTGACTGTGACAGGACCGAGAGACTGACGTAGCTATCTCCAAAGTGTAAACTGGCCCCGATGATTGAAATATCAGTTATATCCAAGTGGTCAGTTCTGCTTCTCCTCCAGCGTCTTCATGTCTTCAGCTGTTCATTTAAGTTTTGATGAAGTGGTGGGAAGTTAGAAGGTCAGCGAGAAATTGGGCTCGCCGGTAGATCTCAGCCCTTTGATGTCCGTCCTGCTCTTCCTCTAGGGCCCGCAGAGGTTCTTCTTAGAGTCGGATGGTGGGAAGCACACCAGTGAGGAGCAAGGACCTGGCCGGGAGCAGGTGGCCACCACATTCCCAGGGCCGCACAGCCTCCCGTCCCCTAGGACTCCACTTCTGTGTCAGTAGGAGAAGGGAGTGGGAAGATTCTCCCCGGGGCCCCTTCCTCTTCTGCCCATAGTGACTTCAGGATTCCAGCTCACATCTGCCTTTTGTGTCTGAATCCCTCGGTGTGCTTTAGAATGATTCATTGAGCGCCCCCGTGTTGTAGGTGTTAGCACAATGCCACCCAGCGTATGACACAGCTCCAGGCAGGTCTGCCAGGCAGCAATGTGGGATAAGCAGGTGAGCTGAGAGGAAACACAGACACCTACGGCACCGTGACATGGCCACAGTCCCCACGCGTGCCGTGACTGGTGACCTCGCTTGGTCGAGGATTTGCCTTGTAGATCTGTGCCTGTGATGTACAGTAAGGCCAGCTACGACACGGAAATAAAAAGAAATGCATCACCCTCCAGCGGTTAGCCAAGGTCCACACAAACCGTCTCCTGACAGTTTCTGCCCCTGCTGGGTGGTAACAGTTGCAGTTTGCCTGTCTGTCCTCCTCCCAGCCACCGGAGGTTCAGTCTCCCCATGAGGAAAACATCAGACTCCAGCAGTGGGTAGCTCTACAGAACACCAGGCCAGTGCTGCCCCAACCTGCCAAGATGTCAGACACAGACAGACACACCCAGGAACGCCACAGCCCAGAGGAGCCAAGGGGATGTGGGGACCGACCACCACGTAACTGGAAGGGAGTTGGAAAGACACAGGGCCTTAGGTAAAACTCAAGGAAATCTAAAGCACTGTGGGATCTCATTAATTTTTTTAAAAAAGAAAAGAAACAAACCAGTCCTTCCCATAGCTAACCTAAGAAGAACTGCTCCAACTCACGTTAATTTATTTAACTGTCACAGTGACCCCAGGAGGTATGGATGGCAGGCAGTCGTGACCACAGCTTAGGGATTTTATGGAAGAGGAAAACAATCAAATGGTATTGGGTGACCACAAAAGAGCAGGATGTGAGTCCACGCCTCTTGGCTTCTGTTCTCCCTCTTTCCCTGGCCTCCTGCCATCTTGCCTTTCCTCTCTATGAAGGACTGCAGAGCGAGTACCAGACCTCTGGAAGAGAGAAAGAGAGGACAACGTGGGAGGCCACCCAACGGGAGGCCAGAGGGGCCTTTGCTGGAGAGGTGAGGAAGGGCAGAAGCCTTACGGGCTGGACAGGAGCGTCACGTGCCTCGACCGGCAGACCAGTGAGAAGGGGCGGAGCCGGAAGAGCAAGGAAAGGGCATCGGCAAAGCAGGTACTCGGGGAGGGGAGCACAAGAGCAGCCTTGAGCACAGGGAGGGCTGGGTTCCCCAGAAGCAGAGCGGAGCGGGGAGGAAGGGTGGGAAGGCAGGCACTGCTGCAGGCACTGCTGAAGGCCCAGGCACAGTTGAAGTCGAATGCCCGCACCTTCCTGTAAAGTAGGATCTGGGGTCGTGTGTGACTAAGGAGTAGACAATAATATCCTCAGTTTAGGGGCAGGTATGGGCAGTTTTACATAGCTGCTGTGGGAATGAGGCTGGACAACTCATAAGAAATATCTAAGAAGAGCGATTTCTAGCACAAGGCTAGACGTGCGTCATTTCTCACTGCCAGGAACGGTGGTCACACTTGAACTAACCGCGTGAACTCGGCACTGCTGCACCTTCAGCCACGGGACAGCAAAGCCCTGCAGAGGCCCCGTGTCACCAGCCAGGTCTCCCAGGCCAGGGTCCCGCTGCTCCACCAGCCAAGGGTCAAAGCCAACACCCTCAGGCACAGGGCTGTGACCCAACCTCAGTGTCACTTGTAGCTGTTGTAGCCATGGAAGAGATGGGGCTGCCGCCTGACTCTTACTGGTGACATCCCAGTGAGGGTCCTGAGGCCAGGGGGAGAGCAGAGGCCCCTGCAAAAAGGAAAGCCACCCCGAGAAGCAGCAGCAATCCCTTCCAGGGCATCGGTCCCAGGACCCCTCCAGATGCCAGAACCCGCAGGCGCTCAGGTCCCTTCTGTGGGACAGCGCGAGCGTGCAGATGTCTGTGCTCATCTTCCTGCATGTGCAAACCCCTCTGGATGGCTCACAGCACCTCCTACAGTGCAGCTTTGTGCATTTCTCACACTGTGCTTTCAGGGAGTAATGACAACATGAAGGTCTGTGCGTGTCCAGTCAGACATGAAGCTTTTAATATTTTTGACCCTCAGGTGGTTGGATCAGCTGACAGAACAGTGGGCTGGCCCAGAGGAGGCCAGAAGGTGGACAGCTGCACCCGCGTGCTAAGGAGGGCTCTGTGGTAGGTCTTGCAGTTGCGAGCTGACAGGATGCTGTGCCTGCTCCCTTTCTTCCTTAGAACTGAGCTTCAGTTTTGTAGAATACAGCAACATGCCCAGCAATAAGGCTACATGTCCAGGGCTCCTTGGCAGGTAGAATGGGTTGTGACCTCCTCCTGGTTACATTTTCCCAGCAGAAGCCAGTGGATGAAGTTTCCAGGAAGATGTGGGGACAGGAGGAGCATGCTCAGCTGTCCCCTTCTTCCGGCCTAGAGCACGGAGAAGACTCCAGAGAGGAGCAGGCAGTCATTGTTCCCAGTGAAGAAAGTGGGTTCCACCGCAAGCCTAGATCCTGACGTCCCTGAATGCAGCTCCAGCCCCGGGGCCAGGCACCTCCCCTGCTCCTCACCCAGGAAAACTAGAACCACTGATTGGTTTCGGCTCTGCTCCAGGCTACTTCTCCCAGCCAAACATAGCCCCTATCCATAGGCGAGGTGACCTGGCGCTTGAGTCTCTCAGAGTCACTTATCTGCTTGACCTAGAGCTCCACGCAGCAATTGTCCCTTGACAGAGCCAGGCCCTCCTCCGGGGGCCTGAAAAGCACTTTGTAGAAATGGAGTTTCTGTTTGTCTGGGGGTTTTGCCTTGCTGAAAGCAAGCTGACCTCCGTGCACCATGTATGACATGATTAGCAGGAAGCGGCCCAGCTGGTTTTATTGGTTTTCCTTGGGCTTTGGTCTTAGAAGGTTTCTTGCTGAGTTGATTTCACCCTGATAACTCCCTTTACACTCCACTTCCTAATCCAAAAGGGCCCACATTGGGGGTAGAGAAACAGAGAGCAATCCTTTCCCAGCCCTCTCCTGGGGCTCCTTAGCTCTTGACTGCACTGCTGGGCTGGCTTAGCAAAAGCAATTCGATCTCCAGAGTTTCCTGGCCACCTTCCCTCTCTGTTGGCCTGTCGGAGAGCTCCAGCCGGTGAGTCTGTGGCCACAGGGCGTCTGATCTCGAGGATAGTGCCGCGCCCTTTGGTCTTGGTCTGCTGTGTGCTGTGCTCATGATGCTTACGTTCTGCTCCGGCCCTGAGAGCTGACATGGCTTTGGAAAGTGAGATTCCAGCCCACACCCAGGTGAAACTCTCCTAGCCTTTGACCTACACAGATCTCCTCAGCCAGCGCAGGGCTTTGTACACTGGATTCCAAGGGCCACCATGCCAAACCTTGATTGAAAAGAAATGTTTGTTGCAGTGTAGCCACTCCCAGCTGAGCGGAATGGAGATGTAAACAGGAAGTCAGCAAAAGCAGGGCTGCTCTGCTTAGGGGGAACAGGGTGGGGATTATGAGAGCAGAGCGATGCTGTTGAAAACACCTCTGGATCAGCTGTACCCTCTCCCTAGGGGATCCCAAGGCAACTCCTCCAAGGGAACTTGGGATTCAGGGAACAGTTCGAAAACCACTCCACAGTTGTGTCGGCTTCATTGGCTTTGCAATCTGGCCTGGGACTGGCGGAGCTCTGCTCTGGGTGGGTCTGGGTGGGTCGCAGAGGTGTGGCCCCTTGTCCCCTTCCTCTGGGGCACTGTTCCCTGTTCCATTTCCAGCTTTGCCTCTTCTGGATCCTACACCTGTGCCTGCAGGAGCACGTGACCAGTGTCATCCCTAGAGCTGTCCGCACCTTGGGGGTGCAGGGCACTGTTGTAGTCGTGTCCAGAGGTCAGCTTGACTTGCTCAGATTCTTAAGGTGTCTGTTTCATTTAAATCAGGTCATGTGCTTGCATATGTGTACTTTTTAAGTGCAGGAATCAACCAAGAGAATGGTGCCACATAAAAAAGAAACACGTGCAGGGCTCCGTGGCTGCCTGTGTAGATGCACTGTTATGTCTGTGTGTGTGGGAATCGTGCTTAGGGACGAGGCCGGCCTGAGGGTGTGATGATTTCTGGTGTCCGGGCAGCCAGGCTCCTCTGTCCTGAGGCAGTTGATCAGATGCAAAGACTCAGCCCGGCCCTTCAGAAAGAGGAAATGAGAAATGTTACAGCTGAAAGGGCCAGAGCTGAGCTGACCATGAGTGCACACATGAAGTATGCTGTCATATCCACTGCAGATTGAAAGAGACACAGGTCTGTGTGGACCATGTGGCTTTAAACACCTTGGCCTGTTTGCTTTGACTATGACAGCACTGCCCACCGAGGGCCACTTTCCTGTCTAAATAGGAGAGCTAGAGACAAGGCTAATGCGTTCATAGGGCTCTCTGTATTAAAATTAAATACAGAAAACAGCATTTCAGGTGCTGTTGACAATTAATTATTGCTTCGTCTCCTTGACTTCTCTATGTTTCTAAATCCCTGATGCCAACATAAAGGCAGGGGAAGTAGGAAGAGAGCACCAACATTTATTGACTGTCCTGTTCTATTAGTTTTTAACCTAGTGTTGTGGCTTGTATCTAGATGTCCCCCACAAAGCCTCATGTGCTCATAGATGGGGCTTCTTGGAGGCGGTTGGATCTAGGGTTTGTGAATATGGATAAGGGTATGTGACAACTAAATCAGTCCCCTGATTGGTTTAGCATTGTTCTGAGTGTGGATAATGAGAAACCTCACTGTGGCGGGGGGGGCGGGGGGGGCACCAACCAATAGGCTTGTAGCCTGGGTGGGATAATAGTCCAGAAGGCTCACCACTTCCTGCTTCCTGCCTGCCATGCCATGGACTGTTTCTCCTCTGTGATGCCCCTCTGCGGTGCCCCTCTGTGATGCCACCCAGCCGACTATGGAGTGAAACCTCTACCAGCTGCGAGCCGCAATGGACCTTTCCTCCTTTAACTTGTGAGTATTGGGTATTTTGTCCCAGCAATGAGAAAAGTAACTATGACATCTAGTTGATCTTGTTTTCATACCTTACACCACCCTGTGAGGCCAGCATCATCTCATTTTACAGATGTGAAGCCGTTCAGAGAGGCAGAGAGACTCCTGCATGGACACCTAGCAGAGCTGGGATCTGCAGCAGTCGGCATGACTTTGGGATTCCAATAGTGGTTGGTGTGGGAACAGAAGCTCCCAAGTAGAGTGAGTAAAGCAGGGAGCGCTAAGCAGGGCAGGCCATGCTGCTCTGTCACAGACTTGCCCATGCATGGTGATGGAGGGGAAGCCAGAGTCTCTGGGCCTCTTTCCCCATGGGTGCCGTAAGGAAAACATTGCCTGCCCCTCTTGCCTCTCAGGGTATCATGGACATCCAGCAGGGAAATGCATGCCACAGGCTGGGGAGACTGGGTTTGGTGGTGCACGCCTGTAACACCAGCACTCTGGGAGGCTGGGGCAGGAGAATCACAAGTTCAGGCTCAGCCTGAGAAGCTGAGTGACTTAGCAAGATCCTGTCTCAAAATGGAAAACCAAAAAGGGGCTGGGGGTGCAGCGCAGCATGACGACCATGGGTTCAGTCTCCAGCACTATAAAAACAGTTACGCAGAATATGATTTAGTAATCTAGAGATATCTGCAAGGAAGAATAGAGAAATCCAGTGGGCTGTGAGAAAAAACTAAACTGTGTTTACATTTCACCTCATCTTCAAATAAGGAAAGTCTACCAATAAATTTGTGGATATTAGGCATGGATATCCTAATTTTTTGGTCGGGTACATGGTCAGGAAGGTCTGGAGATCACGAATCATACATCAACAGCAGAAATGCACAATATGAGTGCATCATGGTAAGCTGTGAGCAGTAGTGGTATAGACACAGAATGAAACCACCGAGTGACAGCTCGGACTGCCCTGTACCTCATCCAATGTGTGGTTTACTCCTTCTGCATCCAGCATAGCAGAAAGACCATAGAAGCCAGTTTTCTCTTTTCTTTTATGGAATTTAATTGCAGGGTCGATTATTCATTATAGTCCATAGCGTACTGTCATCACTGGTCCAAGTAGGGTGGACTTTTACTTCCCTCTTCATTCATTCATTCTTTCATTCATTATAATGCCACGAATGCCCACTCCTCCAGAACTTGACCTGTATTTACCTGTTGTTATCCTCCACCCTCCTTTCTTCTGCCTCCCCTCACAGAAGCAACCGTCTCCAGAGTTCATGGCTCCCCCTCCTTGGCTTTGGGGAGTTTGATCATATATACGTACATCTATAGCCACAGATAATGCGGTCTAGTCTTTGTTTCTGGACTCTTTAAGAAAATATAGCATTCTAAAAAATGATGGGACTTCTTTTTATTTACATGAGGTTGAATGACATTCATGCTGTTGTGGACAGCTTCAGCTCACTCCACTGCTGCGTCATATTCCATGGTGTGATCACACTATGTGCTCTTCTTTTTCCTCAGGGTGGGCATTTGGATTATTTCCAGTTCTTTGCTATTAAGCACGACACTGTCTTGAATATTCTTACATGTCCTCCTGGTACCCTTTGTAGGAACTGCCCACGGGGATGCACCAAGACCTGGAAGTCTGGGGCTGGGGCGGTAAGGGCTTGTGAAAACTCAACTTGGAACAAAACCAAATTACTTTCCAAGGTAGGTGCAGCAATTGGTCACTTTCTTAGCCAACGTACCTGTTTTCTCTCACAAAAGACTGACTGAAATGGCTGCCTAACGTGTTAGTGTGAAGATGTAGGAAGTTAAACAGGAGCCAGCACAATGACTCGCCCTGGAATCCCCGCACTTGGGAGGTTGGGGCGGGAGAATTGTGAGTTCAAGGACAGCCTGGGCCACGTAGTGAGACTGTAAAAAGCACCCCTGCTCCGAAAGAGCAGTTAAAAAGGAAAATGCCCGGCCTTTTCTGCAAGACAGAGGCTGTCAGCGAGTCAGTGCTGGACCTTCTCCCCTACCACCTCAGCAGTGTGTCCGGGGCAGACCTCCTCTTCCGCTTCCCCTCCACGGGCCGCCGCAGACGCCTAGCCTGATGGCTTTCCTTCCTGGTCCTTGCAGCACAGTCTCCTCGGCTGCCTGCAGAATGAGAGGGCAGCCAGCGGCTCTTGGTGGGAAATGGTGCTTGGAATTCCAATGAGGTGGGAAGGAAAGGGCTGGTGAAGCTGCACTCGGTGAAATCTTGCCTCTCCCCAGCTCGCAGGAGACCACCCCGCTGGCCAGCCCTGCACCCCCATTCTTTGGTCTCTCTGCCCCCACTCACCCCTGTGGCTCATGTCTTCTACCACTGGCCTTGCTCAGTTCCTGGGACCCTGCAGGGCCAGGATCTGGGTCGCCCAGCCCTTGCCTATTCTCAGGGGCTGCAATGCGATTCCTCCTGCTCAGAAAGGCCACACGCCCAGCCCTTTCCATGGCTGCCTCCTTCTCACTGTGTGGTCCTCTGCCTAAAGCCGCTGCTCAGAGAGCCCTTCCCTCACACCCCATCGGAAGGGGCTTCCCACTGAACCCCAAACATCTCCATCTCAGCCTTTGCGTCTTTTATGCCATTTGGCTAAATCCATTATGATTATATACACTGTGTGATGGAAAAATATGGTGTGGGTTTAGATTTAGAAGCATCTATCACAGCAAAGACACATTGCCGGAGTCATTAGTGCACTGGCATGGCTTCCTCATTGACCTAAATCAATTCAAAATGTTTGCCCTTCCTGGTCCTTTTGACCTTGGGAAGATCCAGAAGTCATGGTGCCAGATCTGCTCCATCAGGAAGACGAGGACACAGCGTCATGTCCTTACAGGCCTTTTGTCAGATGGCGCTTAGCAGCGGCATTCACCATATTTTTGATCATATCTCGTAAAGACACTCACAAAAGGGAACTTCCAGAACCGCGTCAGAAGGTGCCAAGGACAGTGGATAAGCGTGTTCAAAGCAAGGAGGGGATATTTTGAAGGGGATTAATGGGAATGTGTCTTCTACTGTAATAATTTTTAAATTAAACATTCACTGTATTTTTCAATCACCACTTGTATAATTTATCAGTTTACATTTGTTTGCAGTGCATCTTCCTTACTAAACAGCTCTACAAGGACGGAGACATCTCTGCAGCTTTTGTCCCAGCTCGAGAACAGTGCCAGGTGTTTGCTGAATGAATGCATGAACTGTGTCCGATGGGTACCAAGTTCTGCATCAGCAACTCTCCGTGTGTAACTGTTTCACCTTGTCATCGACTCTGTGGCACGGGCATTATTAACCCTGGCTAGGAGGTGAGGAAATGGGCTTATGGAGTGGAAGGAACATCTTCCCAGCCCCGAGACTAGAAAGGGGAGCTGGGATAAGAACTCAGATCTGACTTCCAAGTGCATGGTCCCTCACCGACTCGGGAAGGGCAGGGAAAGAGGGATGAGGGCCCTCGCTGGCCTCCAGTACAGGGCTTCCCCGGACACTGCCCGTCCTCTCTGCCAGGTCTTGTTGGTTCTGTGCACTGCACACTGAGGGAAAATGTTGTCCAGCTTCTTCATCTGTTAAGTAAATATGGAGCACAGGCATTTGTCCACACTCCTGCTGTGCCCTGGTCTGTCACACACGGCGTTACTCAGCACGGGAAAGCCTGCCCCAGGGCCACCGCAGGGCTCCAAAGGCCAAGTTGACCCGTTAGTCTCCCAAAAGCAGCAAAGCTGACCTCCCCTCAACACTCTCATTGAATCTGCAAGTGATTCGGCTCGCAGTTGCTTTTCCCAAGGCTTAGACAGCGCGGCTACTTTCACTTCCTTGTGGTTTCCCGGGGATCAGGAAGGAGCGCCCTTCGCAAGCACAGCCGCATTCTATTTTCAGTACACGGGTGAAGGGAGCAGGTTGCATTAGCCCAGTCAATGCACCGTGCTTTTCCACTCAAGGGACAGCAAGGAAGGAAAAGCGTGGCAGAATCACTAATTTCAGGTCTTTACTGAGCACCGTTGCACCTCTCTGGCCATCACTTTGGAAAAGACCAGGACAGCCCCACGCCTGCCTGCCAACCACAGCGTCCTTTCTTCCAAGACTCAGCGAAGCCTGTGTCCCGGGAACTCTCCTGACTCGTCCTTGTTTATGCTGCTCAGTCTCACTCTGGTGGCTGCCCTGGGACTGTACCACATCCCATCAGATTTGGGGCTCCCTTTTGGTTGGCAATTCCAAAAACTGCTGCAGGAGTAATGTCTGGCCTTGTCATATTCGAAGGAACTGTTTTTCCCAATTCTTTTGTGTCCCTCACCAGCCTGTGAACGCCTGCATTGTCTTCCTGTCCCTCCACCCACGCAGCAGGCCTCCTTAGAGCACCTCACAGCCTCGATATGGGGTGGGGGCAGGATGCTCCTGGGGAGACAGGACTAAGAGATGTCAGAGGGCGGGGGCACACTTGCCCGCAATCCCAGCCACTCAGGAGGCTGGAGCAGGAGGACCATGCGTCTGAGGCCAGCCTGGGCCACTTAGTGAGACTGTCTCAAAATAAAAATTAAAAAGGCCCAAGGATGGAGCTCAGTCACTGGTAGAATGCCCCTGGGTTCTATCCCCAGTACTGTCTAAAAGAGTGAAAGATACACATGCAATTTTAGCTCAGTCAAGTGAATCAGTGCTGATTCAATAGGTATAGAAAAATACAGCAGATGGCTGCCAGTGACTTGCTTAAGTTCTACTTCTTTTACTGGCTTTTCTATAATTTTAATAAGAGCATGTGCTCCGCTTATATCCAAGGGAAAAGCTAATTTAAACGAGATCTAACCCCTGGATTGAAAGACCAAAGTCACATTTACAGAACCGAGCAGCAGACGGGAGCAAGCCAGCCCCGCTCCGAGAGGACTTCGACGTGTGAGTTTGAGCCGAGCCTTGGCCGGGTAACCACGGGAGCGTTTCAGGGCCCACTGTCCGTCCATATTGGACTGAAGACGAAGGTCCCTCGGGGACTAGGGGGTGTCCCGGTGGGGACGCCCCTCGGCACTAAGCAGCGACAGGAGGAAAGGAGCTATCCCACGCGTGACCGGGCCTCGCTCCAAGCGCAGGGCCGAAGCCAGGCCTGGACAGCACTGCGCACATTGCCAGTTGAGCGGGAGCTGAGGCTGGCGGGTTCCAGCGCTGTCTGTCCGCTGTCACGGCCGGCCTGGGGAGTCCAGCGGCCCGCGCTGCTTTCTTCTCTGGGCTGGGATGAGCCTAACAAACACCCGATCCAAGTTTCTCTCGCGGCTGAGCGAAGCAACGGGTGCAAGCCGATTTACTTTTCCTGCTCATAAAGATATGAAAAGCTCACGGAGTCGTCTGTGCCTGGGATGCGGTGCTGCGCCTCCCCTCAGACGGAGTCAGGTCGGCTCTGCGCCCCGCGGGCCGACTTCCTACACCCGCACTGCCCTTCCCGGCCTTCCTCTCGGCCCTGGGGTCTACGGCTTCCTGCGGAGCCCGGGAGCCTCTCCCACCCTCACTGGCTCCCCGAGAGGCGAGGTCCTCACGCCAAGGACTGGCCGCGTCTCCCCTTGATCCAAGTGTCCCGCCCCACGCCAAAGAAGCGCCGCTTCCGAACGGAATGGCTTCACCGAGGTTGGCTGAAGCCCGGGGGCCTAGGATCCGCCTGGTGGTCGCGGGCGAGAGCCCCCCTCTGCTGAAGCGCAGGCGCAGCCTCTCCACCGCCGCTAGGTGGAGCGGCAGCCGCTGTGGGGTCTGGGGCCCCTCTCGGCCAGGCTTGTGGCTGGGGGAGGCAGGCTGAGGACTCAGCACTCCCCTGTCCCCACAGCTGCGGAGGAGAGGTGAGGGGGAGGCAGGCGAGGGCTCCAACGAGAGGAAGGGAGGAAAGCGCTGGGACTGACTCGGGCCTCGCAGCATGTGGCCCCCAGTCTCCCAGGAGCCCCAGGAATGCAGAGTCCCAGGCCCCGCCGCCCCATTGAGCAGAAGCTCGGTGGCAGGGCCAGCTCTGCATCTCCACAAGCCCTGCTGCGAATCTGATCGCGCTGGGCTTTGAGAACCTCTCCACCAGCCAGCAATGCTTAGGCTGTGTAAAAGCTGCACCAGATGCCAAAGCGAGGGCCCGAGGAGGCCGGAAATGACACAGAAGGAAACCGCGGGACCCTGGGCGTCAGTTCCAACTCCAGCGACTTCGGGGAAGCCACTTACCTTTCCCGGGGCTCAGTTTCCCGACGTGTGGCGCAGGGGTAGTCGGGCCGCCCGCCCCACCCGGAAGAGCTGGGGAGGGATACGCCCTCGGCGGAGGGCCCAGCCTCCTCCTCCTTCTCCTCCTCCTCTGGCCTCACAGCTCCCCCTGCACAGCGTTAGGGAGGAGTCTCACCTGGGCCAGCTGGAGCCCCAGGGCAGGAGGGACGTGAAGTACAGGGATGGCTGCGCATCTCCTGCCATACTGGAAGGGGCTTCCATCCTGGATTATGTTGCAATTCCATCCTGGTGGACACCTAGCTGCATTCTAGCCACAGCCCACACACTCTGGGGTGCAGATGGAGTCCTCCATTCCTTCTCCCAGGGTACCAACTTCGCTGCTTCACACTTCATCTCCTGAATCCCAGTGGATCACAGAGGATCTAAGCTCCATCCAATAGAAAAATCTTCCCCGTGTCTGTGGAGAAACCAAACAATAAGCTTTGTAATTGAACTCACAAGCTCTGATTTCTGTGTCCTCACCAGGCAATGGGAAGTAGTGTGGAGGAACTGAAGGTCGTGGCTGACACTAATCCCCATTCTAGTAAAATCCTGCTCACATTGGAACGGCCCCTAAGGCCTCACACAACTTCAGTCTCACCGACTTTCCCTCTTTCAGACGTCTGCTGTGCTGAGTCCCAGGCTAACTGGAAATGAAACAAAACAAAAACGCACAGCTGGAAAACCTGTTTATTTTTAAGTGATGGTCTGAAAGTTTGTATCTGAGAGGAAGTGCGGCCTAGTTGTTAAAATTGTAAGCGATCCCTAATGTTATGCGTTCTGGTCTCTTTTTCTATCCCAGTTACTCATACAAGAACTTGGTGACTTCATTTAAACTAGGAGTGGCACAGATCTCCTCATTCTCCCCGTCAGAACTACGACCCTAGAAATCGAGAGCAAGGAAGCATCTGAAAAGGAGAAGTTAGTTCTGGGTAAGGGCTGGAATTTATGATCAAAGTTGGCCCAGAAAGAGGATGGAGTAGGAGGTCTGCAGTTCCAGACTCCTACCCAGCCATCTGGGAATTAGTGATTAGGTTCTCAACCTGGGTGGAAGTCACCCGTCCCAGAAAACGTCGAAGGCCATGCTACGTCCTGATGACGAGTTTCCACTCCACACAGCCGAGCGGAGTCTGATCACCGTCAGTGGGACATGCCAGCTTGCCATCTAAAACTGAGGTCCTTTGTCGTTAGCTGGAGAAACATAACAGTAACACCCTGCTCTGAGCAGAAGTTCTGCTAGGCTCTCTAGGCTTAATGAAAACCTGACGATGAATGTTTAGTACTAATTGAAGTATGTTGCTAGACCAAAGCATTTAAATACGCAGTCTAGGAGGAAAAGTAAGACTAACGAGGGTTGTTGGGTGGCGTTTGTTAAACTATTGGTGGGAAAGAGCAAAGGTGAGTGTGTAAAGAAAAGAAGACAAGCTCCGAGTCAGGAAGAGTGATTCCGGGGTCTGTGTGCAGCCACTTACTGTCCACACGTGGTCGCTGGGCGTGGCGAAGCGCTCATGCGAGTGTTCTCCCCACAAGTATGAAAACTGTACGCTGAGCGCAGATGTTACCCACTCTGTTTAGCCACTCCTGGGTGTATGTGTACGGATTTGAGACCTGCTGCACATAACATATATGTACAAATGTAATTTGTCAACTAAAAATAAATTTAAGAAGGAAAAAATTAAGCGAGCAAAACAGAAAAAAAACCCCTGAAAACCCAATAGAGACACCAGCAAGCAGTGTAGAAAGCTTCTATGTTGAGCAGTAGGCTGTACACAGGAACAGGCCATATCTCAGCCTCAGGGTTAGGGGAGTTTCGTTCTGACCGTTTATTTGGGCTCTGCTCACTTTTCACTTCTCCAACAGAGAAAACTGAACATAACTGGTGTGCACGCGTCACTGTGAAATGGCATCTTTCTCTTTGGGGAAGACCAGAACGGGGACAGCGGGTCGAATGCCATTTCTGTTTCTAGTTTTCTGAGGAATCTCTGTCCTGATTGCCAAAAGCACAATTCTGTCTGAAGACAGACACGTCTCCAAGTGGCCTGAGGATGTCGGCCACGGAGTAGGTCCTGCCACCCTCCCGGCACAGCCAGCAGATGGCACTAATCAGCAGAGTCTCCCTGGGAAGGCTCCCAACACAGTGCTCCGGGCATCGCTACCCAGGAGCCGGACTTGGCAGGAACCCTGAGACCCGGGTGTCAAGGAAATTCAAGCTGTCGATTTTGGAGGCTGTGAGGCCTGGCGGAAAAGCCAGGGCCCACGAACTTCACATCTCGTCCAGCTGTGTGCGCTTGGGCAAGCTCCCTGCCCTGTCTGGTCTTGGCTCCGCTCCGCTCCCTCTTAGACAGGGATTACATCATCCCACAGGATCGCTGTCAGGACTGAGAGAGCAGCACAGGGCCTGGAATTCAGCTTGTGTTTAACAAAATGTGAAATCTGTCTCCCTCCAGTATTAATCACGAGAGGCGTCGCGCAGCAGACCTAGAACTGCAGATTCTCTCTTCAGGACGCCTCCGGTCAGTCTCCCGTCCTGGCCTTTACTCCCTGTGGGCACCGAATCCCTCCGAATGGAGGCGTGCGCGGGCTGTGCTGTGAGCCTCAGAGCAAGCTGAGGGCTGAGCACAGAGAAATGCTGGCCTCTGTGAGCGGCAGTTCCTGCCCATGGACTGGCCGTCCCCACTTGCGAGGGGCGTACACTGTTTCAACCCTTCAGTGGTGCGAAAGTGACGGCAGTAAGTGGGAAACACGCGGGCTTCCGCAGGCTCACGGTACGCGGCCCTGACGCTCTCACGGCGGGCGTGGCCCACAGCGCCCACGCAGCCCAGCTATGGGGAAACAGCCCGCCTGCTGCGCGGCTGCGTTGCTGACGGGCTCTGTGGGAGGCTGGGGGAGTCAGTGCATCTGTGACCGGCGATGTTTCCAGCTCCCGACGGGTCCCATCTAGGCCAAGGAGCATCTGCGTGAGCCTGGACCTAGACAGCAACAAGGGCTACGCTTGCTGCGCCCAAGCAGCGACCATGAACGTCCACTTCGTGACCGCCTGTGCGGATGCCACCAACGCCAAGCGAGGACAACGGGAGCAGCGCTGAGGGGCGCACTGTTCCCGGCCGGTCCCCACCAACACCTCCCGCCCGGTCCTGTGACATCAGTCATTTGCTCTCCGCCCAGCATCACCACGAGACCTTTCCTGCTTCCTTCCTCGGGAATACACAGGGCTCCTGCGCTGCTCTCTCGGTGACCTGAGTCCCCAAGTTTGGAAGGGAAGACCGAAGAATCAGCAAAAAGAGGGGCCGCTACCTTGGCCTGCTTCCAAACAGCGGCCCAGCTGTTTCTGACGGCAGACGGGAGCGGGGAGCCTAATGCTGACCAAGGCCGAGCTTAAACCCAGGAGAGACTTGGCTCGAGCTTTAGCAAGGGATCGCAATTGCGCAGCACAGCAGTGTTTGCAGGTTTACGATCTGCCTGGGCTCAGACACTCAGGACCACGACTCGTTATCACAGCACAGATGATCTCAGACGGGGCTGGAAATGGATCTCGGCTGCGTCACTTGGCTCACCGGATGCAGCGTGAGAGCTGATGTCTTGCGCCTCTGCCCGTCGGTTGTAAACGGAGTCCCCAGGCTCAATTTCAGACCAAGCGTTGTTTACATAGCCCGGCAATAATACATCACATGTGGCAAAGTACTACGGGTTCGTTTCTGTGCTGATGACCGGGCTCATGAAGAATAGCACTGAAGTACTTAGCTCTCTTCTTAGAATCGAAGCTAAGTTTCTGAAGGCACAAAGGGCCTTTTGCGTTCTGAACCGTGAAGAAGAGAGAGTACGTGACAGTGTTTGGAAGGATGAGTGAGTGAGGGGCTCAGTGGGCTCGGCTGCCAGCTCAGAAAGAACCCCGGCAGCAGTTAGGGTCCTTAGAACACCCGCGCCCCGCGGTGTCTGTCGGGTTTTCATCCTGTTCCTCCTGCTGCTGTTGCCGGGAAAGCGAGGGAAAGGGCTTCGTTTGGCTGCTTGCATTTCGCTGCTGGGCAGGGCCAGCTGGGTGACGGCTTCCACCCGGTGCGCTGTTCAGACGCCTGCCCCGGTCAGGTGGAGTGGGGCTGCCGCACACAGATTACGCGTACAGAGTGCGCTGTGCTTCAAACCCCGAAGTTACTTTCTACAAGCTCAGGATGAATCAACTCGCTGTGAATCACAAAAACCTGTCTGCGCTCGGTCCTGAAGTTCTCACAGGAAAATCCCTGACCTGTTTCGAGGAACACGAGATGCCCCAGAGAGTCAGACCTGCATCATGTGGTTTCTGAACAGAGAAGCTGGAAATGTAAACCTTGGGCGTCTTTCTCAGAAAAGAACAATGCCTTTCAAATAAGATTTCACGGTCTGTGACAGTACAAATTGGAAAAATAAACAACTAAAAGGGCAAATTCCTCAGGAACTCGTGTGTTTTCAGTGAACATTGACGAGAAGGGAAAGGGAGGACAGAGCCGTCCGCGCTATCTTTGGGGTGTTTCTACCTCACAGCCTGTCTCCCCACACCAGGACTCGCCAGTGGCGGCCTGGCCACGGGTAATTTGGGTTTAATTGGGTTTGCTTAAGCCTGCATTTCACTCCCACACCGCGAAATGAATCTCAGAAATTGCAACAACTTGGGAACTCTGGCTTCTGTGTCCTCAGAGGAGACGCCCAGCAAGTTTTACTGCAGCCTGCGTTTACCAGCGGGGCTCCTGACTCCCAGTACCTCATTCATCAGGAGGTGTGAGGGATCCTAAACCGGGAGCACAGCACCTCCAAAGGCGCTGTCCCTGAGAGGGTCAGAGGAGGCGGGGCGCAGGGACAGGGCGGCCCCTGGAGCCCTTGTCTGCCTGACAGACCCTCGCTGAGCGCCTGCTGTGCGCTCAGGAATGAACTCACAGTAGCAGAACTGGCTCGGAGTGGGGCGGGCTGCGCTCCTGAGCAGCTTCTCCACGCTGTGAGGGGGTGGGCGGCCCCTCGGGCAGTGAGTGTCCCGTCCGGGCCTGGCGGGAGCAGGAGGCTGCCTAGGTGAAGGTGACCCCAGAGCTCGGGCGTTGGGAGCAAGCCCAGGCCCCTGGCGCGGAGGCGACTGTGCCGGAGCTCGGCCTCCAGAGGGCGGGGCAGCACCGCAGGCGGGGCCGCGGGAAGGCGGGTCTGAGCCCTCGCTGCGCACCTACGCGGGGCGGGCCGGTGAGGCTGACAGGGCCGCCACCCTGATGACGGCGGCGGGCCACGGGCGGGAGCGGGGCCGAGGCCTGGGCTCGCTCCCGCCTGAGCCTCCAGCCCCAGGGCCCAGAGTCAGCTGCGCCGGGCTCCCCTCTGGGTCTCCTGGGCCCGGCCCCCCAAGGTGAGAGCGCACCCCACCCGAGAGGCCCCTCTAGGTCTGACATCCAACCGAGGGCCAGTGGGGCCCGGCAAGAAAGTGGCCTGCAGGCGGGAAAGCAGGGGCACCACGGCCCGGGCAGGGGCAGGGGCGGGGGCGGGGGCGGCCAGGCTCCAGCCCTCACGGAAGCCGCCAGAAACCCGGGTTGCCCTAAAACTCCCGGCCGGCCGGCCGGGGACTCCGGAGGCCATAGGGCGTTGTCGTGTTTCCAGCCGCTCTCAGCGCTGAACTCCTGAACTCATTGCTGCTCCCACCTCCTCTCCACGTTTAGCTTTGTCCCCTGAGCCTTTTCTCTCAGCATTTTACCTCTTCGACTCGGTGCTTTTGACTTTATCTCCTTAGCGCCGTGTTTCATCTGCTGTCTTAAATACCGTTGCGTCTCATGCGCCTTATCTCCCAAAGACTCTGCATTTTAGTTTTCCGTAGCTCTTTGTTCCTCCTCTTTTCCCCGGTCTCTGCAGCAATGGTGTTGGTTTTAGTCTCCTTGTAACTTCCCAGCTCCCTTTTATCTGGAAAGCTCTCTTTCCGTTTGCTCGCCCCTTTCCTCCTGCCTTCCGTCTGCCCTGCTGGGATTGTTATTTTAGTGCTCAGGAAGACAGAGGTCCAGAGAAGGAGGCTGGGGAGAGGCTGCCCCACAGCTGGCTGTGAACTGCATGCTCCGGCCCTGTCTCCCCGCTGCCCTCAAAGCCACCCCGAAAGCCCAGCCTGAGTCCGCTCACCCACCTGCACCCCACTCCTTCCAGCTCCTCCAGTGAAAGGCTCACAAGCCCTTTAGAGAATGGATAAAGACAGAGATAGAGCCCTTGCCTTCAAAGAATCACAGGTTAACGCATCGACCCCTTCCCAGGGCTGCGGTCCCGCGACGCAGTGCACACAAGTTATCCCAGCCACGTTTTCCTTTCTGACTTCTGTCTACCAGGCCTCACAGGAGCTTTTGCACATTTACAATCCTGCATGTGTGTGGATGTATGTTTGCGTGTGTTACTGGGGACCATGGAGCCCCTCACAGGAGGATGCACACACCGTCCTGTGCAGGCCACGAAGAACACTGGACAGGGAAGAGGGAGGAGGCCCATGCATGTCCAGGATTGGAGCCTTGGTCTCCCTAGCACAGTTTCTGGGAGGAGAGAAGTGGGTGAGGTTGAGCATCCCTCTCTTTTATTGTCTTCCTAAAGAGAATGTAATTCTGAGGAAGACGGAGTCTCTGAGGATCTTCTCTGGATTCTCAAGGTCGAGGCCACTGGGTACATAGAAGAGTAATCCAGGGATTGTTTCACATGCAGCCCTTCCCTTGTAGGCATCTTCCCGAAAGAGTTACAGGCTCTTTCCCATCACAGAGATCCATGCAGACTCACGTGCACAGCAGCAGAGTTCATCGTAGCTGCATCTTGGAAGCAGCCTAAGTGTCCATCGACACTGGAGAGTGGGGAGTTGACATGCAGCTGGGTACTACTCTGCCAAGAAGAAGGGTGAGCTTGAGTGTTTTTAGGAAAAGGAATGCATCTCGAGACCACAATGTTAAGTGAAGTAGGTCAGACACACAAGCTTCAGTATCACATGGTTTCACTTATGTGGGGAAACAAAGCACAAAGTAAAAGACAGATAATATGAAATAGGGAGGTAGGTCCTCTACAGATAGAAGAGGAACTAGAGCTGGAAGGTGGGGGGGGGGGGATGCTTAAGAATGAGGATGTGTCATGCACAACAAATGCAATCACTGTGTACTGCAAACATGTCTCGGAAACATAAAAAAGAAAAACACAAGTTGGAAATTTAAGATTACCCCAAGATTCTGGCCCTGTGGGATGAGGTCCAGGAATGCAAACATGTTCCAAGTGCCCAGGTTTGGGAGTTGGTGGTCCACGGGCTGCACCGAGAGGCCTCAGCCATGTGGACGAAGCCTTGGTGTATGGCTCCCCCTCAGCCCTTATGGGGCCCTGTGGCACCTGATGCGGTCCATACCCCAAGAGGGCTCTGTCGACTGCTACGCAGCAAGTGTCATCCAAACCAGCGCAAGGAAGCTGCGCCTGGCCCTGTCCAAGGTGGCGCCCAGCCTTCCAGCACCACCTTCCAGCCGGCCCTGCCCGGGGTCACACGGGCACTGCTCTCTCCTGCAGCCCAGCCGGAAGGAAGCAGCCAGGCCACCTGTGCCAGGTGCCTCTGCCCTGTCCAATCGGGAAGCGGCCGGGCCAGGGTGGCCTCTGGGAAAGTCCTGCTAACCCATGCAGTGCCTCTCCAGGACATGCTGCGTGACGGCTGCTGTCTAAAGACAGCTCCTCCATCCGTCCTGCTCCTCCATCTGTGCACACTCAGACATCCCGGGTCCTGAACACAATCAGATCCCTTTCCTCTGCTTCCAGACCTGTTAAGCCAGCTGCCGAAGCCCAGTCTCCTCATTTCCAGTTCCCACTCGCTCTTCACCCTCATGTCCAGTGTTCTCCCAGGTCACTCAGCAGCGTCTTCATGAAAACGAGGGCCAGGCGCACCCACGGGCTGCTGTGCAGCTCACAGAACACTTGGGTTCACATCGTGCCACTGTAGGTCATGGCCTGGCCAGGAAAGCGGGTGACAGCTTGGAGACCCAGCTCCAGCCCAGACTGTGCACTGTCCTCCACAGCCTTGCATCTCCGCCGCATCCTTTGGAGTAGTTGTTGATTCCTGGCTGTTAGTCCATCCTCCTCTTTGCAAAAGGCAGACACCGGGGTCTCTGGTGGCCACGGTCGAAGGTAAACACCCACAAGCTGTGGAATCTGGAAGGAAAAAGCCAGGAGGCTGGACGCCAGGTTCCTCCGCTCCCCAGGAAGCAGCTGTGGAACTCTGGGTGAATCTCTCATGATCTGAACCTCAGCTGCCTTATCTGAAAGGGCATGAAGGACTCCCACCTACTTTGCCGTGGGCAGATTAGATGCCCCCGCTGGACAAGCCCCTTCCAGGTTTACAAAGCGGAGGAGACGGCCATGGTACTGTCACGCCACAGCTTCTGCTGGCTCTGGGGCCCCTCGAAGCTGCTCTGCCCTCTGCTTGCTGTACTTGCCTTGCAAAGGGAAAAGTGGGGGGGCAGGGGAGCAGCAGGTATTCCCCAGGGACCAGAATCGTGTAGAGTTTACACGTGAGTCCTCAAGTCCCTCCACATTCCCCTTCCTCAGGCCCCCAAACCCTCCCAGAACGGAATGAGGCCATGCTAGCCACAGATAACCTATCTGTTCTCCACCCTCGGGAACAGAGCCGCCACCATGTTCCTGGAGCCAGGCCCCTGCTCATCTCCAGAAGACAGGGAAGAGACAGAGGCGTCAGAGAGAGGAGCCTGCAAAGGCCCCGGGGCCTCCTCCAGGACAGGAAGGGAACAGAGAGCTAGGGCCTGAGTCGAGGTCCTCCCTCCCGTGACCCTCTGTGAAGCGGCAGGGCCTGGGGGAGCAGGCTGTGCCCCAGCCTGGCCAAGCAATGTCGGAGTGCAGCAGTGTCAGTGGGGGCCTGCTGTGAGTGTTCAGGATGGATGCGCATGGGGTCGGGGAAAGGGCCTTCCTTCCAAGGGGGTCTGAGGCTGAATTTCCCACCACCCTGGCAGAGGCTACCGTCCATATCGAACTTAATTTACAGTAAGAAGAGAAACGTGACGTTTCTTATGCTCTATCATGTGGTGTAGAATTCACATCCCTGATCTTTCTGGGGCCTTCTGGCAGATACCTCTGCTTTCTTTGCATGCTGAATTTGGAAGAAACAGTTCTAAAGGTCAGCACAAGCCCTTCCGAAATTACCTTCCACTGCCACCCCAGAGAGCATTTACTCTGGGACACACCACCCCAGCAAATATTTCCTTTACAACCAAAACTCAGGCAGTGGGAGGCCCACCCCCTATACACCCTGCTTCTCAGCAAACCTGGAGTAGAAGAGAAGGTTTTGTCTTCTTGATATCCAAACGGGAGCACACCATGAACACACAGAAAAATAAATGCTAAACTTTGTGACCAGCAAACACTGTCTAAGTTATCGGGCAAGAACTAATTTTGGGCCTCTCTGCCAAGGAAAGCTCACAGTCTGGGCAATGGAGATGTCACTGTCCTTATTTTACTCAGAGAAGACCGAGGCCCAGGAATGTTAACTAACTCGCTAATGATTGCAGACTAGTGAGTGACAGCTGGGAGAGAATCCAATTCTGCTCCGTTCCACCTGGCTGCAGAATCCCGTTTCTCTGATATCCTCAGCACATGCCCCTGTTCCTAGGCAGTGTGCACTCGCATGCATGTGTGTGACAGCTGTGTGTCATACAGCTACAGTGCCGACTGAAGAGCAGAGAATGCAGAGTTTGAAACGCAGCCATGGTCACACCTGATCAGCCCGGAAGGAGAAACTGTCAGAGCCAGTAGGCAGCTGCTGAGCCCCGCCTGAAATGTGCCCACTGCTCATCTACTGGGATGAGCAGGCTGGGGCCGTGGTGGCAGGCCACGATGTCCTGGCTGTTGCTTGCCCTTTTGTGTTCCTTGGACTGTGTCAAAACTGCACTTGAGCGCTCCAGAGAGTGTGACGGAGCCATCTGTCCAACTCCGTCTGCAGGAGCAAGAGCCAGGGAGAGGCTGCCCTCACCCCGTGGTCTACACCAGGTCAGAAAGTGGCAGACTGTTCCCGAGGACAGCCAGCAGTGGCCACCCGAGGGTTCCGTTTGGGGTAAGAGTCTGTGCTGAGGCTGAGTGAGCGGAGTGCAGAGCCCTCTTGTCTGAGCTCAGGCATGGCATGGGGCTTCTGGAAACAGGAATCTTTTTCCACGGGTCAGGAAGGTGGGCAGGGGTCAGGCTCACCTTGCCACGCTCCTGCTCTGGGCTGGATCAGGAACCAGCCTCCGCCATCTCTATGGCAGCTGCAGCTCCACCAGGGCAGGAGTGGGCAGGAGGCTGAGCCGACGCTCAGGCTCTGGGGCCAGTGAGTCACCCCGGCGCCTGCCAGCTGGACGGTGAGGCCTGTTCCAGGCTGGTCGGGCAGCATGCAGACTCTCACTCACTGCTAGTACCCACCACTGGGATCTGTGGAGGCTTGCGGAGCAGCTGATGGTTGGAGGTCACCCTGTCCTAGGGGCGAGGAGCCACAAGTTTGGGGCTGCAGGGCTGAGGGGAGAGTGGCTTGCTGAGAAGACCATCACACCGCAGTGCACTGGGTCGCTCGGGTGACCGCTTGGTGGGACTAGACCTAGCAGACAGGGTCTCATGGCTCCCCGCTACTGCACTCTGGAGTATGGTTCTAATCTTCCCGGCACAAGATGACACCCCCTCTGCTGAGATGCCAGCCCCAAGAGAAGAACAACAAAAAGGCTGTACACCTCAGCTCCTTCAGGCTGCAATAACAGAATGCCACAAACAACACAGAGCCTTCCTCACGGTTCTGGGAGCCAGGAGCTCCAAGACAAAAGCACCAGCAGCTCCTGTGCTGGTGAGGTGCAGTCTCTGGCTCGCAGACGCCCCCACTGCTGTGTCCTCACTGGTGGGCTGAGCGGGGTCTCCGGCCTCCTTTATGAGGGACTCTGTCCTCGTGCTTGAATCATCTCCCGGGCCCCACCTTCTCACCCCATCACTTGGGTCTCAGGACTTAAGGTGGGAATGTTTCCCAAGGACAGCCAGACTCCGTCCATTGCACACACACGTCCGGTTTCCAGGCCCGTAGCAGGAGAGCTGTGACGTCCCCGCTCAGAGCCGAGGTGAGAGCTGGGACACGTGCACGTGGGAAGGCTCACGCACCGTGCCTGGCACACTCCGCGGCCCTCCGCCCAGGCACCACCCCCTCCCCCAGAGTCCAGATTCGCACGAAGGCCGGGTCAGTAAGGCGGGTTCAGGACAGGTGGTAGGACGGCCTTTCCGTGACAGCAGAGCCCGGGGCCCGATGTGGCCCAGGTCCAGGTCAGGCCTCTGTCGAGGGGCCGCCTTCCAGGCCTCGAGGGCGGGGCCGAGGATCGTGCCGGACCCCGTGGAGGGCACACAGCTGGGGTGGTGGGCCCGGCAGCTGTGGAGGCAGAGGCTGAAAGTGTAGAGGAGAAGGCCCCGCCGCAGGCGCCACCAACGTCCCTCCCACCTCAGCCCGAAGCAGAAGCCTCTTTGGCCCAGAAAGGGCCACTTCTCCTTGCAAACCGACAGTCTGGCTGCTGGGAAGTGACTCCAGAAAGGGCCGCAGACAGGGAGACAGTCTGGCTCCTGAGCTGGGAGGTGACGTCAGCCGCGCAGATAAATGCCAAGGAACCTATTTCCCCTCAAACAGTGTTTTACAGCGCATGAAACGGCGCTGAGCTCTCTCCCTCCAGACAGCTCCTGGGCGCTGTCCAGGGCATCCTGAAAAGCTATGGCGAGACTTATCTTTCCAGCCCTCCCTTACCCAGACCCTCACTCCTTTTAAACTCAGTCTAATTTCTTTCTACGCCATGAATCACTGTTAAGCGGGAAAACTCATTCCAGCCCTAACCCTGTGTGCTGTGTGGAAAAGCATGGAAAATTTCCTAAACTCTACGTTTTGATGAGGAAACACAGCTGGGTAAGGACCACAGCGCTGAGACAATTACGATCTGCTTTCTGCGTTCTCATGAAGTCATCTCTCGAGGCTGGCCAACAGGGCCTGTGTCCATCCTGCAGATCCCAAGACTGACATCTGACAGACCAGATTATCAGCGGCTCAGGGCATTCAGCAGCACACTGTTGGCTTAGGCCCCACAGTCCCGCCACCTTGTTCCTGACACTGTCGTCACCATTTGCAGGAAAGCAAGGCGAGATTCAAGAGATGAAATGGCAGCAGGGGCAGAAGGTCCAGGCAGCAAGAGTCCTCCCCACCCTCTCAGCCCCTGTGTCCTTTGGGAGGCCTTCCCATGGAGCAGAGTCGACAAACCCAAGCAAACATTGCATTCACTGCCAGCGTGATTCCTTCCTAGAGAATGCAACCTCCTTTCACAGTGCTTGAAAGCACAGAGCATCATACTTGTCACTGCCTCAGAGCTGCGAGTGCAGGCTCATTACTGCTGCTTTGCAGATGCAGAACCAGGGCTGGGAGAAGGTTCCTGCCCAATGCTGCACAGTGAAGAAGCAGTAAAACCAGACCACCCAGCCACCCAGCCTTTCTGAAGCCAGATCCAGAGCTGCTTGGCCTACATTTCAGAAGTTCTACAAAGATGAGCTTCCTAGAGCTTGTAATGAGGGACAACAAAGGAAACGTTTGTCAAGAGGGAGCTAACGTGTACTGGGGAGCTGAATTTTAAAGGCAGGTTCACTCAGAAACTCCCCAAACTACTCACGATGTACATGGCAGAAGGGCTGCAGGGTAGGGATCACCAAAGACCTTGCTCTGAGCTATGAAGGGTCCTGAAGGTTTTCCTTGTGCTGCAAACCCCTCTGGGCTGGTGTCCTCCCAAGACAGCCTTGGTCCAGGAATCCACCAGGACCTCAACTCCAGAGCTTCCCCGGGAAGCCCTGGGTAGTTTGGGCCTCCTGGATCCTGGGATGTGGTCCAGGGAGGTCCAAGCTGGGCCCCACCTACTCTGGGCCACTCAGAGGGACCCAGACTCCTGCTTTCTGTCACATTCTGCACTTAAAGAGCTGGAATCAGGACAGCATCCTCGGGACTTCAGTTTGGGCTCTGCCACAGGATCGAAGGCCGCAGCAAAATGGTCTTCGCTGGCCAGCACAGCCATGAGCCCAGAGACTCACATCCACCTCAAAAGGCAGAAAACCAGTAGGCAAGGAAACTGCGCCATCATCCAAGGACAGTAAAGTGTGTGTGTTCCCAGATGCGGGTCCTCCCACTTAATCAGTGCCCCGCCCACGCTGGTGAGAAGAGCTTTTCTCCAGCGAATGGGGAGGCAGCTTTGGGGCTAAATTTAGATTTGCCCACAGAGGAAGGGCTCCAGCTCTGCAGGGCTGTGGACGGAACAAGCCGACGCTCTGTGTCCTGGCTGGCCACAAGGGGTGCAACTTTGGTCTCTGCCGGGGCCGGCTCTGCTCTCTGGGAGCAACCACTCAATGCTCCACCTCAAAGAGCCTCCCCGTCTAAGCCTGCTCTGTCCTCTCTGTGTCAACACTTACCTCCGTGGCCCAGAAGCATGTGTGCAGAGTACCAGGAGGCGCTTCCTGCCCGAGAAGATGGGTGTGGCCCGACCACAGGAAGTGACGTGGCTGGGTGGTCTCTGCTCAGCCAGGTGAGGGAGCACGGAGAGGCTGCGGCTGCTCAGAGGCCGCTGGCTTCCCATGGCAGCCCCCAGGATGCGTGTGCTCACCCCGCAGCGGCCACCAACACTGCTGTCAAATCTATGCGCAACTCTCGCCAGAAAGGGCAGGCGAGGTGGGGCGGGGACAGCGCAAGCGCCCTTGTCGCTAGCCCTGCGCTCTCGCAGACAGGGCCGAGGTTGCCCTGCGTGGGAGACAAGGTGGGAGAGTGAAAAGGGTCCCGCTCCGGACAGCGAGGGCCCGTGTCACCTCCTGGGAAGGGCCCCACCGACGGCGCCGCAGCCTCCCGGCCCTCGCTGCCTGGTGCCCGTCGCTCGCTTACAGCGCTTACGGCTCACATCGGCTGCCCGCCCCGGAGGCAGCAGCTGCGCGGCAGAGGGTCCTGCCCTCTTCCGTTTGCGTCCTTGACTCCCTCTCTAGACCCCGAGTGCCTGCGTGGCTGACACCTGAGTGGACCAATGACACTCGACACAGTGCACAGACAGCCTTGTCCCCACATCTCTGCGCCTTGCTCAGGGAAAGGAGCCGGGGTGAAGTCGAGGCTGGTAAACTCCCACTGAGGAGAGGCAGCCAGGGCAGCCCGCGCCCCTCTCCCTGCAGGGGAGCCGGAGAGGCTTGCTGGGCGTGACCAGCCTCCAGTTCTCCCTGACGGGAAGAACAGGGCCGCCTTGTGCCGCTCTCTCTGCCTGCCCAGCCAGAGGTGGGGGCTGCCTCAGAGGTTTGCCCTGGCAGCAGACCCAGGACCCAGCTGCCCTCAGAGCCGCAGGGAAGGCCCTCACCGGCCGGCGGGGTCCGGACCGAGCGGAATGCTTGGCTGCCCCACCCTCGACCTCCCTCACCAGTCCTGCCGGACACACACAGGGACGGCCAGCAACCCGGGACAGAGGCCCGGCCGTAAGCAGGTGGATAACTGAATCGACCCCAGGCAGTCACCCGCTCCCCAGGGCTAGTGCCACAGGTGAACTTTCAAGAGCACAGCAGCCCACATCACTGTTCCCGACCCGGGCCTGCTCTGCAGATCACTCAGCCGAGCAGGAGAGAACCTGAGTGCAAATCGGGCTAAAAGTCAACAAATAACTCTCACGACAGCCAGACATTTCCTTAGGGCCTTGGGCTACAGGGCACCGTGTCCAACAAAACGACCGGAGTGCTGAGTGGAAGGTTGGCTAGGATGGCTGCGTGTTTCCCTCCGGAGTAAGGAAATAGAAATGACTCAGTGTCCAGTGCATTTCAGCCTGATGTGGGAAACTCTGGACCCGCAAGCAGGAGTCGTTGCCCTCTGCTGGATGGAACAACACAAGAACGCTGGACGGGGATTCGCGGGTGCCTGGATGCTTCTCATCTTTCCAGGAAGGCCCTCACACTGTAACAGGAATGTCGGGACGAGGCAAAGACCAGCTGCTATGCAGCTCTTGAGGGGCAGTCAGCAGAAGGGGAGCAAATTCATAAGGGTGTGGTGTCATGGGGCGATAGTGGCTGGGAGCCAGTAGTGCACGGCTGAGATGTGCCATAGCCCTAACCTGAGAATGGATTCAGCACGTAACAAATTCTGGGAGCTAGAATTTTCAGAAAAGTGACTTCTCAAGAATGGACCAGGCTTGGGCTTCCAAATATAAACCTGAAAATCACTGATGGATCTCAGAAGGTGACGTGGAATGGACATTGCCCAGGATCTCCTTTAAGAAAGCCCTCCGTATGCAGGTCAGGAATAACTTCCTGAGAAACAAAAATGAACAAAGATCCTATTGCAAGGACTTAGAAAGCGTCTTTCCAAAGCACCAGTATGATTGTTTTTCTGTAAACACAGCCAATTACATGACTTGAGCAGCTTCACTGATGACGTCTCAAATCTGCAAACACCCTAGATGTCCTCAACAGGCGAATGGCAATGCAAACTGTGGAGCATCCAGACCTCAGCCACAAAACGGGGAACAGCTCTCCACAGTGCATGCACAACTCAGTGAACAAGGGCATCTTGCTGCGTGGGAAGCAAGCGAGTCTCCAAAGGTTCCACACTGTGTGCGTCCACGGATATGACGTTTGTAGAAGGACGTCATTAGGGAGTTGGAGGCTGCCTGTAGCTAGGAAAGAGCAGGGAGTTGTGGTGAATGTAAGGTGGTGACAGAACAGCCCTGGACTTGTGATGGTGGTCACAGGATGTGATAGAACGTCATAGAATGATGCACTAAAACATACACGATGCAAGCAAGAAAAAGCCTGTGAAATATGAGTAAGATCTGTAATCTGCCTGATGGTCTCTGGCCAATGTCCTTACTTCATCAAGTACAAGATCGTTGTCAGGGGAGGCTGGGTGACAGATACAGGGCACCTTTCTGCACCATGTTACAGCTTCCTGCAACCTGTACTTATTTCAAAATAGAAAGAAAGAAAACAAAGGTGGAGGAGGAGAAGGTGAAGGAGATGAGAAGAAGGCCACACTCGTGGAAATGCCATGCTGACCCACCACGTACTGGGCCTGGCTGTTACCCTGAGTGGGGCTCTCTGAGGTCCTGGGCTTGGAGCCCACACAGTGGGTGCCCAATTAGACAATGCAGTGACGTCATATAAGCAGGAAGCAGCTGCTCTGTACTTGTGAGAAATAAGGAAGAATCAGGACCCGCACAGAACACCAACCTTTGGAAGGGAACAAATTCTCCCTGGAAAACCCACTCCATGACAGGGGCCTGAGAGCCCCAGGGAGCAGGGAGCAGTGCAAGCTTGGGGACACATGGCCTGGTAGGGTCTAGAACCAGGTGACATCCACAGTGCCCAGGCCCCACAGCATCTGGCGCTCTGGCGTCCGCATCAGTAGGATCTGAAGGTCTGGTGGGAACTCTGAGAACTGGAACAAAGCAGAAAGAGCCACAGAAGGCCAGACTCAGGCATGTTGGGGGCTCCTAGGAGAGGCCATGGTGGGGCGGACATCTTTGTGGGATGCAGTCGACTCTGAAGATGCGTTTTATTTTAAATGGAGGGGTTGAGTTAGCTGGGCCTCAGGACTGGAACAGGCCCGATGTCCTACACAGGTGAATCACCTGAGCGAGCCTGGTCACTGGGACTCAGCACTCACACTGGTTCTTCGCTTGCAGCTTCCGGGACAAAGTGACATCATCTATTTCCATGCCAAGTGTGCGACACTCTCATCACAGACACCTCATATTACTAACTCCACTTCTACATGAGCATCTTGTCCTACTGATGGTTAGTGCTGACCCTCAGGAACCTTTACAGAGCAGCTATAAGTGCAGAGTTTAACTGAATAGAACTTAATGATTAAACAACTTGAAAAGTTCCAGCTCATAGATCTGACCCCTCAGCTATGTAGAAAATCACCACAAAACCATATGGCAAATTGAGCCAAGTATTTGCAAAATATATGGAAAATAAAGATAATGGGTTGAACATAAGTGAGCAATGCGCAAAATGAAACAAACGTCCAGCAAGGAGAGGGAGAGACGTGCAATCTACCACTCATTGTTCGGTTGGAGCTCCTCTGTGGCAGACTAAGAGGAGAGCAAGGAGACAACCCGATTACTACTACCACAGCAATGCAAAACCGGAAATGAGCCTTGAGATGATTCACAGGATTAAGCTGATCCAGTATTTCAGAAAATTCACCCCAGTTTTGAATCTGGTCATCAAAATTAGCAGTGCATTGGGACACAGATAAAGCTTCTCTTTTGGAGGACGTTAAGATCCATGGTTACATTTTTGCGCATTGCTCCTAGTACTTTCTTTTTAACATGTTCCCATGGGTGGCTAGACGATTACAAGGTGAAGGAGGAATGCACAATTGAGTAATGTTCAAATGACGTTGGAGGCCTTGTTGTGGCTGTAAACTTTCAATCTCATCTCCCACCCAGAGAACAGCAGTCTCAAGCACTTACTTGGGATTGCAGCTTAGCATCTATAGAATGGTGAATTTTCCAGGCCTCGTCAGCAGTCTTCGTCCAATTATCTATGAAATGAGCTGTTTGAATGGAATGGACCAAAGCCACAGAGGAAACCGCTACACTTGAAATCAGTAATACCAAAGAGACTACGCCAGCAGTGATCAGTCCCAGCATCCTCTTTGTTCTATGTACAAGACAATCAAGCAGGACTTGTAATGAATGAGCAGTAGGTGTATATGACCATGGTTCAGTCAGATTAACAGGAATCCATACTCCCAGCATGCACCGTAGGACCATTGGAGTCTTATTTTGTATAGCTCCAAAGGGAATAAAATGACTCAAGGTGCATTTCTGACAAGTAAAAGTATTATTATCCCACTGTATAGTCCCATACACGAAAACATAAGGATTATAGAAATGTATGGAAGCCCGAACAGACCAATGGTACTTTGTTAACAATATAGTATTACCAGAGTCTTATTTTAAATCATTACCAGCCCATTAGCCAATTTCCGTAATGTTTTTTGGACAGGCCCAAGTTTTCCATAATGCAAAAACTGGGGAGAAGGTGTACTAAAACCTTCTTCTATCCAACATATTTCCTTAGTAGACAGATTTTTTTAGTCCCATTATCAAGGTTAATCCAGTTTAATTTTTACCAGTCTGTATTATTGTCCTTTCTTCCCATAAAATTTCCCCATGGTTCCTGGTCAATAAATCGACAGGGTCCCAATTTTCCATATCTTCCTGATTGGCTTCTACACATTTTCCGTGGCAGAGCTGCGCCTTTATGAAATCCATTCCATGTAATATGAGCCTGAGAAATCGAACATGTGGGTGGGAAGAAATCTATTTGTTCTCCAGCCGCATGAATGGACCTGAGCTCATGTGACCAAGTTTTCAGGGGCATGGGCCGACCAGGCCTGAGATGAGGTGGTATAGCAATAATGAGACTGTGCACAAGCATTTTGCACACAGAGGAGAGTAAGTAAAATGAGGAGGATGGTTAGCAATTGCTTTAGTTTTTATGTCTTTAGGGATGACTGGGTACACAATTATAATCCAATTACAATCAAGTTTTCTCTCTAAATTACTGTGCCACAAAGGAAAACACAAGGATTAAAGATAAAAAGACCAGTTGGAACCTTTTCTTTATAACTTTAAATATAGGACGTTTCTTTCCTATGCTGAGATCAAACCTCTACCGGCCCATACTTTACCCTGGAAGAAAGGCAATCCAAGCTTCCTGGATGGCAGCCATGGTGTGTCTCCATTATCCGTAAAACACAAGCAAAAGCTTTTCCCCAAGTTATGAATTGTATTGAGCCATTCTACCTTTCTGTCAGGACATCCTTTTACAGCACTTACGTCTAGGGCCTGTCTGTAGATTTGTTCTTGTGCCAGTGGAGTTCTGATGGATTATATTTGCTTTCCACAAGTGGATTTAAAAAATTTAAAATGATAGTATCAGGATCTAGTTGAGCTTGTGGAGGTAGCTGTACTCCCCCTTTTTGTTTTAGAAGTTGTGCTTTAAAGTTTGATAGGCACCATGCTGCCAGGACCCCTGCTCCATTCAACCCTCGCCACGCACACCAGCGGGGACCAGCCAGAAGGTGAGGACCCCTCACCACTGGCCATGCCCATGGCAGCGATCTGCTCAGCTGCGTGGGCATCTACAAGAACCACCCCCACACACACACCTCCTGGCTGTGCCGCTACCTGGTTCCACACTACAAAGACACAGGGGACACCAGACCACCATACTGGGTAAGTTGGAGGGATCATAACTGCCCATCGGGACCTGGACTATCTTCAGGGGAAGGGCAGTGGGAACCTGCAGTAGAATATTACAGAGTTCAACCCTGCAGGAGGACAGGGAGCTCAACTTGGGACTTGCAGCCAGAAATCTGCTTGAATCCCACAGGTCTGCAACTGGCTTGCTGAGACTCACTGATTTATATCTGCACATGGCTGCCCATGTTGTCTATTGTGACAGTAGAGACATACCCTGGAGGAGGCCCTTCATTTTCATTTTTACTTTTTGTTATTTTCAAAATTATTATTGGGGGGGGTTGTTCTTATTTTTACTTTTTTTTCCTACTCTTTTCAAATTTTTATTTTTCTCTTCTTTTTTTCCTTCTTTTCTCTTTCCTTTCTCTCTCTCTCTCACACACTCACTCTCTTGCTGTCCATATTGTTCTTCAGCTCCCTTTTTGTTCCTGTTCTGGCCCTAATTGGAATTTCTTCTTTATTTTTCTTTTCTTCCCTTTTTCCTTCTCTCGCTTGTGTCCTCTGGCCTCACTGCTAACCTTCCCCTATCCTTCTACCTACCTATCTCTCCCTCCCCAACTCCTTCTAACTCCCCATCCTGAAGGGTAAAGTTGCTATATTGAAGAGTTTATTCACTATAAACATATGTTGGGTTGGTCCTCGATTTTGATTTAATTCACACAGTTAAAGGTGATAGATTAATAACTACCACAAATTGTCATTTTCTAAGATGTACTTGATGCTATGGTGTTGCTGATTGTATCACTTGGGCTGAGGTGTTGTGATTGATCTAATCAGTTGTCCTTTCTGGTATAATGAAAATGAGATAGCCTCAGAGTCATTAGAGACTCAAATCTAAAGACCAGCTATATCTGGAAGACACCTCTGTGAAGCAATCATTCCATAAGGGTTCTAATTACAAGCAACAAAGATACTTACAATAAGCAATTTGAAAGTATCAACCCAGGAATTAAACCAAGGATGGTATCAAAAACAAAAATGAGAAGACATTTAAGCAAGGCACAAACCCAGACTTCCACCCCACCAAGGGTAAATTCTGGGGGAAATGAGGTGGAAAAGTCTGATAATCAACCACCTGGACACCCTGAACTGATAGCACAGGAAGTAACAAAACAGATGAATGAGGCCCTAGAAAAACTCAAAACAGAAATAATTTCCCAGATAACTACAGAGATGGTGAGCAGAGTAAAACATATGATTAGAGGCTCTAGAACAGAAACAGATAAAAAAAAATAGATGAGCTCAGAAACATGCTGGAAGCCATGAATGCCCAGCATAAGAAAGAAATGGAAACCATGATCACCCAACATAAGAAAGAAATAGAAACCATGAAACAGATTCAAACAGATATTCAGGAGATTAAAAACTCCACTGAAAGTAATCACAGAAGATTAAGGGAATGTGAAGATAGAATATCAGATACAGAAGACAGGATTGTAGTTAATGACCATGAAAATAGAGGTTTCTTAAAAATAGTAAGGGACCATGAGAAATCAATCCACCAGCTGCTAGATGATGCAAAGAAGAATAACATAAGACTGATAGGAGTCCACAAAAACACAGGAGAAAGTACAATTGACATAAAAAATCTGTTCACAGAAGTAATACTCAAAAACTTCCCAGACAGAGGTAGAGAATTGGACATACAGATAAGTGAGGCATATAGAACTCCAACTAGCCATGATCAAAAAAATCTACACCTAGACATATAATAGTCAAGATCCCAGAAACCCAGCAGAAGAACAAAATCCTACAAGCAGTTAGAGAAAAGAAACAAATCACCTACAAAGGAAACCCCATCAGAATCAGAGCAGACTTCTCAACACAAACCCTCAAGTCAAGGAGAGCCTGGAGTCAAGTATTTCAACCCCTAAAAGAAAATTACTTCCAACCTAGACTGTTGTATCCTGCAAAATTATCTTTCAAAATTGATGGGGAAATTAGATACTTCCACAACAAAGAAATTTCATGAACACCAAACCAGCACTCCAAGCAATTCTAAACAATATCCTAGAAAAAAACAATGAAGGTCACAACTCCACGAGGCCCAACAGAGGGAAGCCACCAGGCAAGGTAAGAAACTAAAGGGAAGGGGGGAAAAGTAGAAATTAAAGAGCCAGCAAAAGTAAAACATCATGACAAGGATGAGTCAATATCTATCAATTATAACCATCAATGTTAATGCCTCAATTCACCAATATAAAGTTTGATAGACACGTGTGACAGTTGCTTGTCTCTGGGGGTTATATGGAATAAAATTCTATTGTTTTAGTCTTTAAAGTGACATATTTGGAATAAAAGAGGTGTGTATATTTGTTTAGAGCCCCCAGCAACCAAACTGATTTTAATCTTGTAAGTTATTGGGTCTCTGCATGGTTGCTGGCACCTTTGGAGGGTCCTTTGGTCTGAGCCATCTGCATGTGTACCTGAACCACTTGGATTTTAGGTGTTCCTTTTTCTTTTTTTGTGTGTGACATAATTATTGTTTCAAGTACTTTTGCTTTAGGAATAATCTGAGCTCTATGAAACTAATAAACAACCTCCCTTTTGGAAGGAATAGTATTGGCATTTACCAAATTAACATAATATATAAATTTTTTTGAGTTGGCACAGAACCCCTATGAGTTCTTGAACCGATATCCTGACAAGCCTTAATGTAAGTGTTGTGGCATGTGTGCATAGGGCTCGTTTCCTAGGAGCACTTCCTGGGTTACACCGGCCGTATTTCTTCATCTCTTCTGGTGGCATGCTCTATCACAAGATCTTACCATTGTACATTAAAATGGAGATATTGACAGAGGACAAACAAGAATGAGCAACGTGTCTAACATCATGTGGGGTTAGAGAGTAAGTCCCCAGCACAGAACCCAAAACACTCAAAGTAAATGGTCCCTGAGCTCCACTATTAGCAACACTTTGTTTTATTTCCTTAAAAAGTTTGAAGTCAAACACAAGATGTTCGTGAACAAACTGACTCATTGTTTGGATAGGCCCTCACTGTTACTGGAAAGCAACGAGGGCTAAGAACACCCTGGCGCACACCTGCTTCCTCACCCAGCTGCTGATATTCAGGCAGACAAGGTGCAGAATGTTTCCTGTTTAAGTAGCCTGGTGGTGCAGGCCAAGGAGGCTCTTTCTGAGCCTCATCTGCCTCTGAGTCTTCCCCAGGAGCAGGAGGAGCACTAGGTGACTTTTCCTCCTTAGTACATTTCTCTTCCTCACCCTGACCAAGGACAGGACCCTTGGTAGGGCTGGCGTTTAAAGAACCAAAATTGATTTTTCTAGGCCCAAGCTAAAAAGGTCTTAGGACAGATAGACTCTCCTCGCCCATGAGCTCTTTTGAAATTTTCCTCAATACTATGCCAATCTTTTAAATTTAAGGTTCCCACCTGTGGAAAACAAGGGTTGACCACAACAATCCCATGCACCATTTTATTGAAGGTGCCAGGACTAACTTGAGTTCTGGCTGTTTAAGCAGCTTATGCAAGAGTTGGGTGTTATTTGCTGCTCTATAGATTGGTTCTTTCCCATTATCCCAGCTGCAGAAACTTTCCATGGTGCCAGGTGCTTTACCTTTCATTTTCTCTTTGGACACCTTCTGAACTCACCCTGTGAAGTCCTCTTGCTACCTAACACATCACGCATCCTTTTCTCCACTTGAGTGGAATCTTCCCTCAGGCCTGCATGCTCCCATGTGTGGGCACCAAGTATCAGAGGGTGATCAATCCTCCAACTGCCTCAAAGGGGGGATGGGCAGGGCTGAGAAAGAAACACAATAGAGACTTTGTGTAATTTGAAAGTACATGGGGGCTGGGAGGCAGTGCCTCAGAGTGGGGAAAGATACCCCCAAGCCAGGCATTATTTATTGGGTGCACACAATAATGGGAGGGAGCATCAAGTGACTTAGGATTCAGAGGGCGGAGGTGGTCTTATGTTGAGAGAGTAGTGGGGAGAGCATCCTCACAGTAGTAGGTGGGACACGGTAGCAGTCTAATAAAGAATGTGTCTTTCCCCCGGGTGAAAACTTTCTCTTTTTTTATTACTACTCAGTTCTCAAAGAACCAGGATGTCTTCAGCTGATGTACTCTTGCCCTTGAGTGTCACAGTCTCATGGGACCGTTGAGGCCTCAACTTGTGACGAGAGGCAAAACAGAGTTATGTTTCCACATTCCATGGCTGGCTCGCAGGCAAGGTGACCTTGGCCATTAGACAGCCATACTCATACTTTAATTATGAAATGATTTTCCCCAAAATTATATAGAATGACTCATGACAGTTGCAGCTCTCATGGCTTCTTTCTTGAGCCAGCTTTGCTGGCTTCTTGCAGTTTTCCCCAAATGATCCCCGTTCCTGGCTTCTCCAACCTTTCGGAGTCTCCACTGCACCTTCAGCTTCACACTCACAGCTGCACACACTGCCCTCTCGGGGGCACCCTGCCTGCCTCCCAGGCCTTCTTCTGGAATCCGGGTGAAGCCTTCCTCACCCCACAGCGCTTGCATTCTGCATGTGCCTAAAACCAGTGCCATGTGGATGATGCCAAGGTCTGCTGCCAGCTGGAGCAGTAGCCAGGCTTCCTTCCTCTTGGCTGTAGGCATTGAGTGCCTGGATTGCTGAGCATTATGAACCCAATCCCAAGGAACAAATTCCCTAGGCTGCTGCCATTCTGGAACTTGGTGCCCTGGGGCTCCCTTCTCAAAGCAAAGTCTTAGCTTTTGCAACTTTGAGGCTGCAAAAGTTGGACTCCTGAAGGTTCTTGTGATGTCCTCAAGCCATCTTTTCCATTCTCCTGTTCCTTCTCAGCAACCAAGTTCTTCTCTGCTCTGTCTTTGCAGGTCTCTACTGAGGCTTCCTTTCTGATCAAACTTAAAACATATAAAATCATTCTGCTGAGCTCTCCTCTCTTGATTCTCAACATAGGTCTGGCTGAAAGCCCCCAACAGTAGCCATGCTACTACTTCAACATTAGACTGCCGTGAAATTTCTCCCACCAGATTAATTAGTCCACTTAATCTCAATCTTAGGCAAAGCCTCTGGACAAGAGTAAAATGCAGAAAAGTTTTCTGCCAAAGCATGAGACGCATGGTCTGGAGTCCAAGAGCCAATGCAGTCCTTGTTCCTCACTAACACCTCCTGGCCCTGGGCCTTACCAGATGCATTTTTACCAGCATTCTGGTCTTTTGAGGTCTGACCAGTATCTCCCACCACGTTCGGATTACAGCATTCTAGGACTGCTTCTTCAGCTGGTGTCTCCAAACCTTTCCAAACTTCCCACAAGCCAGTTCCAAAGGCTCCTGAACCACATGGCCTGGCAGTGTCATAGCAATGGCCCCACATCCAGCCCCAAAATCTACCTAGTTACTTTTCTCATTGCTGAGACAAAATTACAAACACCAAAAGTTAAAGGAGGAAAGGTTTACTTCAGCTCACAGTTTGTAGAGGTTTCCCAGTCCATAATCAGGTTCCAAAACAGGGTGACATGGCAGAGGGGCATCATAGAGGAGACACCATCCATGGCATGGCAAGGCAGCCAGAAGGTAGCAAGCAACAGCAGCAAACCTGTCTTCTCTTGCCCTTGATGTTCCATACAGGCTGTGAGCCTATTGATTGGTGTCACCCACACCCAGGGTGGGGCTTCCTTCTTCCTCACCCTTAACACCACGTTCACACCCCAGTCATATTCCAACACCCTAACCTCACTACCTTTGAAACTCCCATCTATGACTTCATGAGGCTTTGTGGGGACATCTAGATACAAGTCGTAATGGATGCCAAGTGGATTCCATCGACCATCTGAATTCCCATCAAACCCCACACCAGATATATCCCTGGAGGTTCTCTCCCCACACCGAGTCCATGCCTTCTCTCCCCATCGTGACTTGACACCTGGAGCTGCTATTCTCTGCTGCTGGAAAGCTTTCCCATGTTCCAAACACTTGAGAATCCTTTCCCCAGGTGGCTTGTTCCCTAGTGACTCAGTGAAACATTCACAACAGATTTTCTCCTGCTGCCAAACACCAAGGTTTCTCTCCTGGATGGAGTCATTTGAGGTAAGCGGGTGAGGAAGCTTCTCCCCGCAGTGGCCCTGTAGGTCTCACAGTCTTCTAAGCTGACAAGCTGGTCACATCAGAAGTATTCTGAACATTCTAGTCATTTCAAGTGTCCTGCTTCATACATGTGGCCCAGGGCCAACACAAATACCACTAGCATTTTGAGCACAGGTTGGCACAACGAACTTCCCAGAAAACATTTCTTTGCACACACAAATGTGACCTTGGCTAGGTTCTCCTTCTTGCTCTTCCCCGGTCTGGGCACCTAGCATGACAGTTCCTCAGCAGATGCTTCTGTGAGCTGTACCCCACAGCCCCTGAGAGACCCCTTCTGAGAGCCGTGATCTTAAAGGGAAACACAGACAAGGGGCAGCAATGTCTGGGGAAGGGAGGCGAACATAAAAGCTGCAACTAAAAGGTTTTTACAGTTAATTCAACTCTGCCCCACTGTAAAAGGCTGCCTTTAAAAGCTGCCATTTGTTTTGCATTAACTAAAAATGGACGTGCCTGTTGGAAGAAGTGGGGAGGGGAGAAGCCCATAGCTATTATGATGGGCAGAGAAAGTGTGTGTGTGTGTGTGTGTGTGTGCGTGCGTGCATAAACCACTGGAGAAAGTGCAAAGTGGGGAGACAGAAAGACTGCAAGGCGCTGCTGTCAGTTGCTATTTATACAGCACAGTAAATGGGGTGCTGTCAAAGCACTACCATCTGACTTAGCTGCTGTGTAAGTGCTGCAAGGCGAGACCTCAGAAGAACCAGTCTCCCAGTTAATGTTTAACTAGATGCTTCCATTTTTGAAAATAATGTTCTTTATGCTCAGTCTTTATGGAGACAGGAGGGGAGGCTGGCTTGCAACCTGCATGATGTATGAGCTGCTGTTAGGGATCACAGAAAGCCCAGGTTTTGTTCCTCAGCTTCATTATCGATACTTCCACCCTGTTGGCAAATAGCGTTTTCCCACACGCTTGACCTATCCCTGCTGTGACAGCATTGGTTCCTCCTAACAAAATAAGCTAAGGTGACTGCTGCCATCACAAAATGGAAATGAGAATGCCAAGGAAGAAAGGTGTCGAGCACCCGGCCCCAAGTTGTGCCAGATAGGGAGGGATAAGGCGGAACCTGTTTTCTCAAGGGTTTGGCTGGTAGAATGGAGAGGCCATGTTGCCTGGACTACTGAAGTCCTCAGGAAAGCATCCAGATGACCCACAGGACCAAAATGCAGCTGCACTGAGCAAACAGCAAGGTGCTAGGTGTGGGCATCCCTTCCAATCCCAGACAACAGCCGACTTCCCACTACTCCGCACTGAGTGTCCACCTCCGGGTCTCAGGTCCTTCCCTGCCTCCCCACTGCCCCTTCTCTGTCCTTCACCTCCAGCCGCCCTCTGAGCCCTGGGCAGGCTCCCTGAGACGGCACTGGCACAGCCCACAGCACCCTCAGTCTCTTCTCAAGTGGACTGAGATGGTCGCCTAGCCATCCAGTGACCCGCAGGCACACTGTAGACGGCCACCGGGAGCCTTTGGGGCCACCCACTGGGCACCCTTCTCCTCTGCAACATGAAGAATCCCCTCCTCACCCTGCTCCCTCTGTCTGTGTGGCATCTCTGAACAGCTCTGCACCCCAGTCATGGTGGGGTGTGTGGACACAGCTGCAAAGCTCAGCTGTGCCTCTGAGTGGTGGCACCTCGCTGGAGCACTGAGCTTGACACTTGGGTGTAGCACTCAGCTGCTTTGGTCTGCCGTGACAGTCCTAGCTCAGGAGCCATGAGCTGCCCTGTCCCTCCTAAACAGACAGCCACGCTGCACTAGAGACACAGAGGGAACAGGCAGAAAGATCTTGAGCCGCAGCGCGATGCTGCTCCCTGTGCGATGCATTCTGGCTACTGATGCGGATCCTTCTCTGGGATGTGAACAGGTGACACGTCAGAGAGACAAACCGCTGTGACTCCCATAAGAAGATGGAACTCAGGTGTGGTTGAGCGGATCTGTAATCCCAGCGCTGTAGGAGCCTGAGGCAGGAGGATCCCAAATTCAAGCCCACTCCAGGCAACTTAATGACTGAGATCCTGTCTCTAAATAAACAATAAAAAGGGCTGGAGATGTGGATCAGTGAGAAAGTCGTGGGTTTAATCCCTAGTACGGGGGGGGGGGTTCTGAATAATTTCAAGCCTCTTTATTAAAGCGGAACTTCAGGATCTAATTCTGTGTGTGGCTATGTAAACTGGAGCAGCCCATGTAGGCAAGATTCAAAACAACCAGCAGTATCCAACAAGATGGGTAGGGATGCAACCCAGGCGTAGAGCGCTTACTCCATGTGGGATCCCCTGGGTTCAAGCTTCATACGGCAAAAATAAAACTACAAAGCAAGCTAAAGGCCATGCGGCAGGATTTGGAAGATTTCAGATGTATCTCGGGAAATGCGGTGAACTCTGGGAGCGCTGGGAGTGCAGGGGGCTTCTGGGCCCTGACCCCGTGTGTGAGGTGCCAGGTGCAGAACTGGCCTCTCCGATGCTCCTCCAGTTGTGGACCCAGGGGAGGGCTGGGCCTCTCGAGCGCCTGGGGAAGTCCTGCGCCTCCCCGCGGACAGGGTCCAGGGCTCACAGTGAGCTCAGCCTCGAGTGCAGGTGCGTGTGGCTCTGACACAATGCTGCCTTCAGTACGGAGTTAGCAGCTCTGGGCTTCTCCCTGCCTCTGGGTCCGATGCCGCTCACAAGACCTCTCCCGTAAATTTGTTGTGTAAAAACCCCGGATGAGGGATAAAGTTGCTGGAGTAATTTCTGAAAACAATAGACTTTATTTACTACATTTAGGATGCTTAGAAGGGAGGGGGCAAAAATGTGTTTCATGCCACTGTAGGAAATTAATTTTGAGATTTTTAAATTAACTCCTTCTGTGCTAAAGTGTTTTGTTTTGAAAAGACATAGTTGCCTTCTGAGAAAGTATTGGAAGTTTTTACATGTAAAACAAGGACTTTAGTTCAATGGAAATAAAACCAGTCAAGGCAACCTCAGACATTAGAAGTCTGTCTTCCTGTGAAACTCGAGGGGAGGAAGTGAGCAGTGATTTCGGAAACTTAACTGTACCACAGATCCACCTGAAATGAGCAACTTCGGAATCAGCTCCATTTTCAAACATCACTGCGCGCAGCCATGTGCAGGGCACTCGGGATTGGAGACGAAGCCTCTTCCTGGGCTTTCCATGCTCGGGCTGTGCCAGACAAGAAATGAGGAGGACAGCTGCTCTAGAAGCACCGTGGAGGAAGTCGGTCTGCAGTGGAGCTTCTAGAAAAGCTCTTAGCAGACATCCTAAGTGTCTTCTCCATGTGTACACGCCAGGCAGACCTCTGGAAAGCAGGTCAGGTCTAGACACGTGACTGGATCGAGGCCCGGTGGGACGGGGAGAGACCCCACACCCTGTAAAGAGTGCACACTGGGTCACACCCTGTCACTCGGATTCAACTGCCCATTGCACAAGCCCCTCCTGCGGAGACTGTGGAGTCATCACAAAGTGGATGCCTACGGGGCTTCCCTTGACAGACAGGGATGAGTCCTGACGCATGGAACCCTTGCTGAGTTCAGACCGAAGGGCAGCACGGTGGAACACAGTGCCTTCGTGTGTGTTCTCCTGACTCCACCCAACCATCCCGACTTTGCAGGTCGGTTGCTTTGCTTGGAAGCAGTGCAGCCAAGGAGAGAAAGACTATCAGCATGGAGGAGAAGAGCTCCAGTTGCCAGGGCTGGACCAGTACTTCTGAGCATCCCGAGGCACAGCGCAGCCCTGAATTCCATGGGAAGCTCTGTCCTGCCCCACCCCATTCTGCTGCGAGCCCAAGACCACCCAGTGCGGGCACACATCCTGCACTGCTATGGAGGAAGAGGCCCTGGAAAAGGCCAGTGCCAGCTCTTCAGGGAGGCCACTGCTCAGCAACTGCCAATAAAGGCCTCCTGAGCTGTGATGTCATAAGGGGTGCGCTGAGGCAGAATGGAGGCTGCACAGTTGCTGAGGCACTTGGCACGCTGGTGGCTTCCAGAAAGATTCTAGCAGATGAAGTGTCAGCACCCTATTGGCCTAGATCTCTGCCACCGAACCTTGCCCTGTCGTGTTTGTGCTGCGCTTCTGGGCTCCATGGTTGCTGGTTTGTCCACAGTTGTGGCTGCTGATCCTGGCTGCCCACAGCCAGACTGGGCCCCAAACCCAGTCCAGCTGAACTCTGAGGCCCTGGGGCCAAATAAGGCCTCTTCCCTCCACTCTGATCTTCCATCCAAATCTCTCCATGCCCTCACTCCCCCAGCAAACCACAGGGGCTTTGATTACCTGGATTCCTTGGTGCCCACTAAGATGTTGTCTCCACCTTGCGAGTTCGCTGGACAGCTGTCCCCAGAGCTGGATAAGGTGGCGCTAGTTCCAGCGCTAGGTGGGATCAGAACCAAGATCTAGCTCTGCCTCCTGGCCTCAAAAGGAAGGTCCAGGCTGCCAGGCTGCATCAGGGTCCAAACCACCTGGCCCTTGACACCCTTGTCTCACCTCTTGACAGTCAGCGGTCAAAAGCACCTAAGTTTCTTTCACACCAGAAGAAGGAAGAGCTGGCTCAGCATGGGTGACTTGCTAAGGTGGAGGTGGGAGCTTGTAAATCCTAAGCTTCTGAAACAAACCTCTCAGGATGATCATGTAGACCTGAGTGCGGATACAGCTGACCAGGACAGCCTTGATCTGGAATCCTGGGAGAACGCAGATGAGCCTCCAGAGCCCCCTGGACAAACTGGACCTTCTCAATCCCAGCTGAGGGTCCAAACTCAGCGCCAGAGACTCCCAGGGCCGACCCTCTTCACCTCAGCAAGAAGCCACACATCAACACTCACAGTGCCCTGAGGACTGGAACCTTCTTCCACACGGCAGGAGGCCCAGGCTCAGTGTGTCCTTGCTGCTGAGGAGGGTGTAGAGCAGCTGTCGGTGCCTCAGGAGGGAAAAGCGCCATCTCCCCGTAGGAGTGAAGCCTGGCGCTCACACTCGAGATTCGTCACAGTTAATGTGGCCGTGAAGGTTATGATGACCACCCAGGCAGGGAGGGAGTCTCGATTTCAAGCCAGCTGCAGGTCCCAGCCTCATCTCCAGAGAGTCCTGAGGAGGTAGAACCTTCTGGAAGCCAGCGGGATGCTCTAGCTCAGCCTGCAAATAATTCCCCTGGAGGAAGTCAAACCTCCAGTCCAAGAAGATACTCAAGAGGTCCCACTGGAGAGGACAGCTGAAATTCCACCTCTTCATGAGGTGACAGTGCGGCCTGCAGATCCTATCATAATTTGTCCAATGTGACTGTTAGGCCAGCAGATATGGAGCTTGCTGTAACTTCAGAGCCTACTGGGGAGGTCAAATCTTCTCCAGCTCAGCAGAAGGCCCCAGCTCAGCTGCCAGGCTCTCCCGAGGAGACTGAATCTTCGCCCCAGGAGCAGAAGCAGCCAGTTCAACATTCTGAGGCTCCTGAGGAGGTAGAACCTTCTGGAAGCCAGCTGGAAGCTCCACCTCAGATTGAAAATCCCCTGGAGGAATTCAAACCTTCAGTCCAGGAAGATGCTCAAGCTTCAGAGGCCCTTCTGGAGAGTACAGGTAAAATCCCACTACTTCAGCAGGTGACACTCTGACCTCCAGGTCAGGATCTAGCTTCCAATCATAGCTTGTCCATTGTGATAACGAAGCCAGTGGATGTGGAACTTACCACAACTTCAGAGCCTACCAGGGGGTTGAATCTTCTCCAGCCCAGCAGGAGGCCCCTTCTCCGCCTCCATGCTCTCCTGTAGAGGCTGAACCTCCCCATGAGCAGGAACAGCCAGCTCAACCTTCTGAGGCTGCTGAGGAGGCTGAATCTTCTGAGAACCAGCTGGTAGCTCCAGCTCAGCTTGCAAAGTTTCCCAGGGAAGACAAACCTCGGGTCCAGGAAAACACTCCAGCTTCAGTGTTCCCTCCGGAGAGTGTGGATTAAGTCACAATTTCAACTCAGGTCACCATCAAGCCAAGTATTGACACTGCCCAAGGTGACTGTGACACCTTCAGACCTGCAGCTCACCAGGACACCTGCACCCACTGCAGAGGTGGGAACTTCCCTAACCCACCATGAGGCTACAGCTCAACCCTCAGTTCCACTGGATAATGTGGAACCTCCTGTGATGCAGAAGGAGGCCCCAAGTCTGCCTCCAGATCCCTCTGAAGGAGTTGAACCCTTACATTTCCAACAGGAGGCTCCAGCTCCATCTTCAGAACCTGTTCAGGCTGAGCAAACCTCTCCAGCCAGCAGGAGACCACAGATGGGACCTAGGCTTCTGAGGAGGGTGAACCTTCTTAAACCCAGCAGGAGGCCACATCTGTACATCCCTCAAGAAGCTACAGCTCAGCCTCCAGAGCTCCCCAACATCACCAGGGAGCTCTAGAACATCACAAGGCAACAGTTTGTCCTCTGGATGTTGACCAAGTGCAGCCTCCAGCATTGGACTGTGTCACTGTTAAGCCTCCAGAGGTGACTAATGAGGTTGAGACTGAAAGTTCAGCAGAAGAGGAGGCCCCTGAGCAGTTTGGACCTTTCACTGACAAGCAAGCGGTTCCAACTCAGCAGTCCAACCCTGCCATGAAGGATGAACCTTCTGCATCCCATAGCAGGGTCCCAAGTCAGCCTGCAGAGCTTCCTGAGGATTATTCTCCATGCCAGCAGGAGAGCTCAGCTTGGTCCCCAAACCCCCCTGCTGCACCCGTCCAGCAACAGCTCTCAGCTCAGCAGTGGGGCCCTCTGTGAGCACTACTGTTGTTTTCACTTTGGCGAAAGCATAACATTTTCAACCCAACCGTCAGAGCTACCCAAGCAAATAGAGCCATCTCCAGTGCCCCAGGAGGCTGTCGACACAGCTTCAGGGCCACCTAATGAGATGGAACCTTCTCCAGCTCAGCAGAGGCTGCCACCTCAGCCTGAAGAGCTCCCTGAGGGGAAACTCCTTCCAGGGCTGCTGCCAGCCCCATCTCCCCCTCCAGAGCTTCCCAAGGAGCTCCAACTTTGTCCAACCCAGCTGGGGGATCCATCTCAGTGTCCATATGAGCCACCCAATGAGAGCGTAGCTCACCCTCCAGCCCATTATGAGAGGACAGTCCCACCACCAGCTCAGGAGCAAGCTCTGCTGCCACGACTGCCCAGTGTTGCATCTCATCCTTTGGACTTGGAAGTCACCATCGTGCCAAAACCCAGTGCAGATGGTGAACTTCCTGGAGAAGTCTGCAGCTGTCCCTCCAAGGCACTGCTGGGTGACGCTTCCACAACCAAACCTGATTCCGGTGACAGCTGGACCTCTGAGCCCGGAGCTCAGCAGAAGTCCACCATGGGCTTCAGAAGCCAGAGCTTCTTCGATTGTGCAGGAGCTTTCCTCTCGGCCTCCAGACCCAGCTAAGGAGGTCGTCACTCAAGCGCCAGTGCCTGGTGAGACAAGAATTCAAACAACAGGTCAAGAGCTTCCTCAGCAGCCAACACCACCTGGGGTCACAGGCCAGCCTTTGGATCAGGGGCTGACCACAGCTACGATGCTCACCAGAGACGCTGCAGAGCACACAGCTCCTCCTTCAATGCGCCCCGGAGCGACACTTCCACATCCAAGGCAAATGCCCCGTGTCTGGATCTCCAACTGAGTCACATCATCAAATCCCTCTGGGTGACAGATTGTCCGATCTGGGGTTGGGGCCTGGCCATCTTCAGCGAGGGGCACCTCACTCAGCCACCACACTCCGTGTAAAAAATGCTTATCCCATCACGCCCCTGCTGAAAGTTTCCCACACTCTGTCCTCACACTTCAGGAGAAAATTTGAGAATCCCCCTACGACTTCTCCAGTAGTGCAGAGATGGTCCTGAGAGCACAAAATCTGAAAGTGCTGAGCTGTCAGGAGCTATGAAGCTGGGCAGGTTACTGGCCTCTCTGAGTTTTGTTATTCATCTAGAAGTGGGAGAAATGCTCATCTATCTCACAGACTTATTGGTGAGGACTAAATGAGATAAATACTGTAAGAATGGGTCTTCACTGAGTTCCTGGCACATAAAAAGGCCAATAAGTGGTAGTCAGTCCTAGAAATATTGTATGATATTTTAATTTTTATTAATTTATTTAAGTCAACAAATATTCATCAGGCAACTTGCAGTACATCTGTGACAAAATAGCCAAAGATTCCACCTAGGGGAGTTCACTCTTGTTGGAGATATTCACGTAAGAAATGAACAAAGAAATAAATAAGTGACAAGACAAAAGGGTGATATTCGTTCTAGAAGAATGTATGAGGGCAGGGTAACAGAGATCGGGATGCAGGACGGGAAGACAAGATGCAGCTTTCCTTGTTGGAAGAGGAGCTGCTGTGTGGAATTGAGGGTGGGGTGTCAGCTCAATTGGCTTTGTGATCTTCCCTGGGTGTGTCTGGATGGGCCGTGTGGTGTAGCCTTGGCATCTAAGTCTGGTCCCTGGCCCCTTCTCCTCTGTTCTGTTCCCCAGCCACCATGAACTAAACAGCTTTGCCCCACCACACCCTTCCGGTATGATGTTCCCACCTCAGAGCCAGCCAGCCATGGACTGAATCTCCTCAAAACATGAGCCAATAATTTGAACAGCTCCTCCTTTAAATTGTGGGTCTTGGTACTGTGTCCTGGCAACTGGATGCACAGTGATCCAGACACTGAGTAAGTGACCCATGGGAAGGGCATGAAGGGAGTGAGTGGGTTGCATCCTGGGAAGAGGGAAGAGGGAGCACAAAGCCCTCCACACAGGACCATGATATGCTGGAGGAATGGTAGGAAGGCCTGAGTGGCTTGAAGAGCAAGGCCTGGATGGTGATGCTCTTTAGTCACCTCCCTGAGAAGTCATGTGGCTCCTGGGGACCTTGTGTGCTGCTGAGTGAAATCAGGAGTCACTGCAGGGCTTGGATGGAGGAGCAGCAGCATGTGATTCAGGTCCTAGGAACAGACCCACTGGAGGGAGGCAGGGCTACAGGCAGGGAGATGGGGTAGCAGCCATGGCCAAAACACAGACACCTGCTAGGCTGCCACGTGGGGAAGGGAGAAGTGGAGAAACTGAGAGGGCAGCGATGCAGATCCACTCTGAAGACAGTTTCCAGTAGAGTTCCTTGATGGACCAGGTCTGAGACAGGTGTGGACCAGGAGTGGACCCAAGGACGAAATCTGAAGATGCTGCTAAGTGAAAGAATCCAAAACCAGACACAAGAGGCCAAGTGCATCTAATCCTATTCGTATGAAATGTCCGGAACAGGACACAGCTACAGAATGGAGATTAATGCTGGGGAACACAGGAGGTGGGGAATGGCTGCTCAGGGTAATGGGACCCCTTCCGGGGGTGAGGAAAATGTTCTGGAGACCATGGTGATGCTTGTGCAGCACTGCACCAAAAGCCACTGACTGTACACTTGATAATGGATTAGAGATGGGGGCTGGGGATTTAGCTCTGGTTTTGCCCCCTGCCTCGCAAGCTCAAGGTCGCGAGTTTGATCCCCGGTACTCCCCCCCAAAATACAATGGATTAAAGATGGATTTCACATTCTGTGAATTTCACCTCAGTAAAGAAAAATAACCCATAGTGTTCTAGCTTGAGCAACTGGAAGAACAGTGGCCATGTGAGACAGGAAGTCCACAGGGGAAGGCAGGTTAGTAGGGGAAGTTCACAGTTTAGTGTTGGACATTTTGAGTCTGAAGGGTCTGTTATCCACGGAGAAAGGCTGAAAAGACAGTTTGGTTTTGGAAATTTAGGTTGAAATATCTATATTTGAGAGTGGTTGGCCCCTCCAACAGCTAAGAGGTCTCTTGGTCCAGTTTCTGTCTCAGTCCTTTCTGTGCTGCTATAACAGAATACCAGAGACTAAGTCATGTATAGAATAGAGTATTATTTTCTCACAGGTCTGGAGGCTGCAAAGTCCATGACCAAGCACCAGCAGCTTCCATGGTCTAGTGAGGGCTGCTCTCTGCTTCCAGGATGGCACCTTTGCTCCACTGCTGGGAGGGGACGATGCTGTGTCCTCATGTGTTGGAAGACCAGGACAGAAGGAAATCACTAAGGCACAAGATCAGATAAGGGAGAGGCCCAAGGATCGCGCCTTTGGAAATTGAAGAATCTAGCAAGGAAGAACAGGAAACAGCCAAGGCAGTGGGGAAAGCCTGAGCAGTGAACAGGAGTAAAGCAAGCAAGTGTGGCTGTTGCCTGTCACTATCTGAAGTTCCCCTGCTTGGGCATACACAGAGGTCCCAAGCCATGTTGCGACATGTCCCGTCTTAGGAGAGCTCCTGCAGGCGTTCTCTGTAACCACACGTTCCTTCCCCTTTCTGGGCTGGCTAATGGATGCTCACTCTTCAAAGCTGAGCTCAGTACCACCCAGTGACTTCTTGATTTTTATTAGTTCATGTTTGTGGTACACAAGGGCCACACTCATTGTGGGGAGTTGGCACGTGTACATAACACATCTTAATTCTTTGTATTCCCCTTCTCCTTCTCTACCCCCTCCCTCCTTCTCAAGGTCCCCTTCCTATTTACCAAAGATCTATCTTCCTGTTTCCTATCTTTTGTTTTGCTCTTTAAATTATTTGTACTTTGGGTTTCTCATATAAGAGAAGCTATGTGATATTTGTTTGGGTGTCTGATTCATTTCACTTAATATTATGGCCTCAAGGTGCATTTGTTTACCTATAAAGACTAAAATAGGTCCTTCTTTATGTCAGAATAGTACTTTATTTGTATAAATACCACATTTTCTTTACCATTCATCTGCTGGTGGAGTGCAGGCTACTTTCAAGATTTAGGTTTATGAGTTGCGCTGTGATAAACATGGGTATGCATGTATCACTGTAATTATGATGACTCTAACTCGGGACAAAAACAGCATGGTACTGGCACAAAACTAGAATCAGTGGAATAGAATAGAAGACACAGAAACAACACCAGGCATATTAAGCCATCTGATCTTTGATAAAGGGGCCGAAAACATACTCTGGAGGAGAGACAGCCTCTTTAACACATGGTGCTGGGAAAACTGGCTACACACATGCAGAAGATTGAATCTGGGCCCATATCTATCACCATGCATAAAAATAAAATCAAAACAGATCAAAGCCCTAGATACTAAAACAGGAACCCTTAATCTGCTGGGAGATAAAACAGGTGAAACCCTTGAAGACAGGGGCACAGGTAAGGACTTTCTGAACAGAACCCTGACTGCAGAAGAAATAACATCAAGAATCAACAGGATCATAGCAAATTTAAACAGCAAAGGAAGCAACCAACAGAATGAAGAGACAACCTACAGAATGGGGAAAAATTTGCCATCTATACCTCGGACAGAGGACTAATAGCTAGATAATGTAAAGAGCTCAAAAGTCCAGACCCCCCCAAATAAAAGACTCAATCAAAATTAGACATCTCAGCAGACCATTCTCAGAACCACAAACAGGTAATGGGTGAGTGAAAAAAATGCTCAACCTCTCTGGGCATGGAGAAATGCAGATTAAAATGACACAGAGATCCATCTTACTTCAGAAAGAAAGGCTAGCAAGAAATCAGTAACCGGTGCGGTCCCACCCACCGTGCCACGGAGCCCACACTTTTCTCGTCTGATCTAGATGTCCCTCCTGGGTCCACAACCTGCATCTCACTCACCTCACCACGTATCCTGCGGAACAGTAAATCCTGCCGCACCTCAGCCTCCCCCAACAGAGGCAAAGACGAGGGTATGTCGTGACTGCACATGCCACGCTAAGCCCAGGATGCTGCCTTCACAATGATCCCCGAATGAAATACAAACATGGAAGCACCTTACTTCACTCGGTAGAAACGTCCCTAAGAAATTAAATGCACAGCAAAGTGCTAAGGAATTTCTTTATCTTCATGATTCTGTTAAACGAACTGAGTGGGAGTGCTACTTAAACCATCTTTGTTGGAGAGTTATTTTATAAAGCAAAGCATTCTGTTATACCACACACAGACCCCCTCCAAATTAGCTGTTATTGATCACTTAGCTTTTTATACATGCACTGGAATTCACAAGTCATGCCAATGAAAGAATTCTATAGACTGTTTTCATGTTACAGTTTTGCACACATTTTAAAATATACATCTACATTTGAGTGTCTGGGATAAAATAACACTTAAAACAATTGCCAGAATCTTTCCAACAGTTTCCCATCATTATGATGGAGACCAGTAGCAGCACACATTGCATCGCCTTCCATGGGGGGACATAAGCTGTCAAGCGAAGAACAGCTGAAATTAGGCACAGATATTTTAATGGGAATGAAAGTACTGTGTTCGGGTCTTTATTTTCATTATTTTTATTTTTTTCCATTAAGTTCATTGGTACATTTTAGGTATACAGTACAGTTACATTCATCATTGGGATCTTGTACCTTTACTTGATGCATCTTGGTTCTTATTTTTTCCCCTTCCCCTGCCCTCCCTTCACCCCCTCCACCCTTCCTTATTTACAAAGTCTTTGTTTCCATTTTTTCCTTTTCTCATATTTTTTCTTTTCCCTTCTTTCCTTTCCCTTTCCCCTCCCACTTCCCCTGCTCCTGTAGACATTTTCTTCCTATTTCACAATATCAATTATACATTTTGATCCTTATTTACACTTTTAGTTTTTCACACTAGAGAAACTATTCTGTATTTACACATGTGTGTCCTATTTATTTCACTTAAGAGTATGGCCTCAATATGCATCCACTTAGCTATAAATGTCTCTAGTTTCTCAATCTTTATGGCTGAGTAGTACTCCATTTTATAAAAAACAAAAAAAACCCCACATCATCTTTATCCAATTTCCAGTTGATGGGCACTTGGGCTGTTTCCAAGCTTTAGCTATTACAAACTGTGCTGCTATGAACATGGGTGCACATATATCACTGTGGTATGATTCTTTTAATTCTTTTGGGAAGATACCCAGCAGGGGAATAGCTGGGTCAAATGGGATCTCTAGCCCTAGTTTTTTGAGTTATCTCCACACTGATTTCCACAGTGGAAAAAATCAAATGCCTCTCAGGACTTTAGAGATTCTCAGCTCTAAGGTTTGTATCTTTTTTATTTATTTATATATTAATCAGTACATTTTAGGTATACAATACATTTACATTTATCATTGGGTGCTTGTACCTGAACATGATGTATCTTAGTTCTTTTTTCCCCATTACCTGTGCTCCCTTCACCCCCACCACCCTTCCCTATTTACATAGACTTTGTTTCCATTTTTTTTCTTTCTCATAATTTTTCCTTTCCTTTCTTCCCTTTCCCCTTCCCCTCTGCCACCCCTCCACCTTTGGACCTTTTCCTATTTCAAATTATCAATTATTCATTTTAATCCTTCTAATCCTTATTTACACTTTCAGTTTGTCACACTAGAGAAACTTTGGTATTTACACATGTGTGTCTTATTTATTTCACTTAAGAATATGGTCTCAATATGCACCCATTTAGCTATAAATGACTCTAGTTCCTCATTCTTTATGGCTGAGTAGTACTCCATTTTATAAAAAACCACATCTTCTTTATCCAGTTTCCAGTTGATGGGCAGTTGGGCTGTTTCCAAGCTTTAGCTATTGCAAACTGTGCCTCAATAAACATGGATGCACATATATCTCTGTGGTATGATTCTTTTAATTCTTTTGGGAAAATACCCAGCAGGGGAATAGCTGGGTCAAATGGGACCTGTAGTCCTAGTTCTTTGAGGTATCTCCACACTGATTTCCACGGTGGTTGCACCAGTCTGCACTCCCACCAACAATGGAGAAGGGTTCCTTTCTCTCCACACCCCCGCCAGCATTTGTTATTGGTTGATTTCTTGATAGCAGCCATTCTTTCTGGGGTGAGGTGGAATCTCAGTGTTGTTTTCATCTGCATCTCTCAAATGACAAGTGATGTTCAACATTTTTTCATATATTTATTTGCTGTTTTTACTTCTTTGTCTGAGAAATGTCTGTTGATTTCAGATGCCCATTTTTGAATTGGGTCTTTGAATTTGGGGTTCTGATTTTTTTCAATTCTTTATATATTCTAGATAGTAGACCTTTGTCTGAGGTACAGCTACTAAAAATTTTTTCCCATATTGTAGGTTGTCTCTTAGCTCTGTTGATAGTTTTTCTTGCAGTGCAGAAGCTTTTTAATATGATGAGATCCCAGTTGTTGATTCTTTGTGTTAGCTCCCATGCTACTGAAGTTTTGTTCATAAAGTCTTTTCCTATGCCAATGTCATTGAGAGTTCTACTTAACTTATCTTTTGGCAAGTTTACTGTTTCTGTCTTGATATTTAGCTCTTCAATCCACTTCGATCTTACTTTAGTGCTCAGTGATAGGTATGGGTCTAGTTTTAATCTTTGGCAGGTTGAAATCCAGTTTTTCCAACACCATTTATTAAATAGGCTATCTTTCCTCCAATGAGGATGGTTGGCTTCTTTGTCAAAGATGAGGTGGCTGGGAATGTCTGAAGTTGTTTTTGCATCTTCTAATCTATTCCACTGATCCTCGGGTCTGTTTCTTTGCCAGCACCATGCTGTTTTTATCACAGTAGCTTTGTAGTATAGTTTCAAGTTGGGGCTTGTGATACCCCCAGCCATGTCTCTGTTGCCCAGAATTGCTTTTGCTATTCTAGGTCTTTTCTGGTTCCAAATTAATTTTTGGATTTTTTTTCTCTAGCTCTGTGAAGTATATTGTTGGAATTTCAATCAGCATTGCATTAAATCTATATAGTAGTTTTGGAAATATGGACATTTTCACTATATTGGTTCTTCCTACCCAGGAACAGGAAACGTCTTTCCATTTTCTTATATCCTCCTTGATCTCCTTTTTCAGGGTGCTGTAGTTTTCAGTGTAGAGGTCTTTTGCTTCCTTTGTTAGATTGATTCCTAGATATTTCATTTTTTTGGATGCTACTGTAAAAGGAATTGTCTCCCTAATTTCTCTCTCAGTGAGTCTGCTATTTGTGTATAAGACGGCTATTGTTTTTGAATGTTGACCTTATATCCAGCTACTGTACTGAATCTGTCAATTAAGTCCAAAGTCTTTTGGTAGAGTTTTTTGGATCTTCTATGTAAAGTATCATATCATCAGCAAATAGTGACAGTTTAACTTCTTCCTTTCCTATCTTTATTCCTATTATTTCTTTCTTTTTTCTAATTGCTATGGCTAATGTTTCCAGAACTATATTGAACAGGACTAGCAATAGTGGGCCTCCTTGTCTTGTTCCTGATTTTAACATGAAAGTTTTCAGTTTTTGACCATTTAGTATGATGTTGGCTGTTGGATTTTCATGGATAGCCTTAATCAGGTTGAGATAAAGACCTTCTATTCCAATTTTGTGTAGGGTTTTTTATCATGAGTGGGTGTTGGATTTTGTCGAATGCCTTTTCTACATCTATTGAGATGATCATAAGGTTTTTGTCCTTGACTCTGTTAATATAGTGTATTACATTTATTGATTTATGAATGTTTTTTTTCCCCATTAAGTTTATTGGTACATTTTAGGTATAAAATACAGTCAAATTCATCATTGGGATCTTGTACCTTTACTTGATGCATCTTGGTTCTTCTTTTTTTTCCCCTTCCCCTGCCCTCCCTTCACGCTCTCCACCTCTCCCTATTTGCAAAGACCTTGTTTCCATTTTTTTCCTTTTCTCATATTTTTTCCTTTCCCTTTTTCCCTTCCCCTACCCCTCCCAATTCCCCTGCTACTTTAGACCTTTTCTTCCTGTTACACAATATCAGCTATACATTTTTAAAATTAAAATAACAAGACCTAGGAGACACTACCACCGATTTTACAAAATTTAAAAGGATATAGAAAGCATATTACAAAAATCTGTTTTGAAATAAATTTGACAACTTCTATGAAGTACCTTAGAAGACAAATTAATGAAACTAACTCTGGAGGAAATATAAAATTTGAATAGCACCTATTAAAGAAAGTACATTCCTGGCTTGAAAACCTACCTATATGACAACAGCAGGCTCATACACATTTTAACTGATAAATTATATCAAACAATTAAAGCAGAAAAAAGAAGGAACACTTCTCCCCTCATTTTAGGAACTCAACATTGTGCTAATCCTAAAACTGGATAAAGATAATAGAAGAAAAAAGTATGAACATAGATAGAAATTTGTCTAACAAAACAAACTATTGGAAGTCAGATCTGGCAGGATGTAGAAAGTGGTTTTGTTATAGGGATGGCAGTGTTGGTACAGCATTGGAAGATCCACCCCCAAAAGTCATCATTTAAACAGAGGAAAGGAAAAAGCCATATGATCCTGTCACTAGTTGCAGAAAAAGTATTGGACTAAATTCTACAGCTGTTCATGGTAAAAGCTCTCAGGAGACTAGAAGTAGAACAGAAACTCCTCAACAGATTAAAGACATGTACTCCATACTTCCAGCGAGAACACCTTATATAAATGGAGAAGATAGAATGCTTTCTCCTTAAGGTGGGGAACAAGGGCAGATATGCTTACTCTTCATCTATCCATTAAACTTTGAAACCTAGTCCCCACCAAAATAGTCTGGCAATAAAATGACACAACTAGGATAGGGTTGGCATGGCAGAAGCAAAATCTTTACATGTAGATGAAATGATCATCTACAGAGAAAATACTAAGAAATCTCTAGGAGCCCCTAGAACTTGTACTTGAATTTAGCAGGATTAGAAAACACAAGGTATATATAAAAATTCAGGTCTGTGTATACTTGCTATAAATGAAGAATTGGATATTGAAATTTAAAAGTTATGTAGGAGTACAAAGGACCTAGAAAAGTTAAAAACAAAAACAAAAACAAAAACATGTTGGAAGACATTTAGTACCTAATTTTAAGACTTCTAAAGCTCCAGTAATCAAGGCAGTGTTGGTGAAAGGAAAGACATATAGATCATTTGAATAAAACAGAGACTCTAGAAATAGAACCACACATATATGGTCCACTGAGTTTTGAAAGATTATTTAACATTAGCATTTTATAGAATATAAACTCCATTCAAGAGCCAAGGAAGAGACAGTGTTTTCAGCAAACGACACTAGAACACTTGGTATCTGTATATAAAAAATTAACCGCAACCCTTTTTTTCCATACATGAAAATAACTTGAAGGGATCTATGAATCTAAATAAGAAAGCCTAAAAGTATAAAACTTTAAGAAGAAATTATAAGGGAAAATATTTATGAATTCAGGGTGGGCAAGAACTACCTAGGATACAAAAAACATGATGTATAAAAGAAAAAAATTGATAAATAAGACTCCATCAAAATTTAGAACTTTAAATGACATCATTAAAACGAAAAGTAGTCCTTAAACAGACCATATTTACAATGCACATAACCTATGACCAAAATATCTAAAGAATTCTTAGAGCTCATCTATAGAAAACCCAATTAAAAAGTAGACATAAGAAGGTGATAGCCAGTATAGCACAAGGAATGGTGTGCAACTCTAGAATCAGAAAAATACTAATCAGTACAATAATAAGATTGAATTATACACTCATTTGAGAGATGAAGTTAAAAGTTTTAAAAGCCTTGTCATGACTTTTTCATTTTGTTGGGTTCTCCCCCTTTGCGTTTAATTTGTCACACCCAATGGATTCATTCTGCTGGGTTTCCTGGGGTTGTGATCCTCATTGTCTTTTCCTAGGGTATTGTCTAAAATTTTCTGGAGTGCCGGTTTGGTATTCATGAAGTTCCTAAGGTGCTCTTTATCATGAAAGTATCTTATTTCTCCATCAAGTTTGAAAGATAGTTTTGCAGGGTACATCAATCTGGGTTGGAGGCTGTTTTCCTTTAGGGCTTGAAATACATCACTCCAAGCTCTTCTTGACTTGAGGGTTTGCATTGAGAAGTTTGCTGTGATTCTGATGGGCTTTCCTTTGTATGTGATTTGTTTCTTTTCTCTCACTGCTTGTAGAATTTTATTCTTCTGTTGGATTTCTGGAATCCTAACTATTATATGCCTATGTGTAGATTTTTTTTTTATTAAGGCTAGCTGGAGTCCTATATGCCTCCCTTGTCTGTATGTCAAGTTCTTTTCCCCTCCTTGGGAAGTTTTCTGCCATCACTTCTGCGAACAGTTCTTTTTATGTCATCTGCACTCTCTCCTCTTTCTTCATTGACTCTAATCAGTCTTATGTTGTTCTTCTTTGCATCATCTAGCAGCTGCTGGATTGATTTCTTATGTTCCCTTACAATTTTAAAGCAATTTTTCTTTTCCTCCTCACTAATTGCAATCTTTTCTTCTATATGTGAAATTCTATCCTCACATTGGTTCATTCTACTGTGCAGACTTTCGATGGAGTTTTTAATCTCTTGGAAATCTGTATCTGTTTTATGGATTCCATTTGTTTCCTATGCTGGGATTCCATCATGTTCCTCAGATCCTCTATTTTTTTAATCTGTGTCCTCTCTAGATTTATTAATCATGTCTTGCACTATGAGCAAAATCTTTGCTATTGTCTGAGTAATTATTTCTGATTTCATTTTTCCCAGATCCTCTTTTTTTGCCAGTTCAGAGAGTCCAGGTGGTTGAGTATCAGAGTGTTCCATCTCATTTCCCTTTGGGGTTGCTGTAGGTGATCTGGAACTATGTTTTGGAGGCTTATGTGTTTTCTCATTTCCACAGGCGGGGTATTTCTGGCACCCATGCAGTTCACCTTCTCTGCCCTAGGAGCCTGGAATGGCAGCGGGGGAGCTTCCTTCTGTGTGCTGCGACCAGCTGAGCGTCTCTGCCCCAGGAGCCTGGGATGGAGGCAGGGAGCTTCCTTCCAGGTGCTGGGACCAGCTGAGCTTCTCTGCTCTAGGAGCCTGGGATGGTGGCAGGGGAGCTTCCTTTCAGTTGCTCTGATTTACGTATGTTGAAGCATCCTTGCAACCCTGGGATAAATCTAACTTGGTCAGGGTGTATGATCTTCTTGATGACACTCTGTATTCTGTTTGCCAGTATCTTGTTGAGGATTTTTGCATCTATGTTCATGAGAGAGACTGGCCTGTAGTTCTCTTTTGGGGTTGGGTCTTTCTCTGGTTTTGGAATCAAAGTAACACTTGCTTCCAGGAATGAATTTGGAAGCCTTGCTTCCCTTTCAATTTCCTTGATGAATTTAAAGAGTAATGGCATTAGTTCTTCTTTAAATGTCTTGTAGAATTCAGCAGTGAACCCATCAGGACCTGGGCTTTTCTTTCTTGGTAAATTTTTTATTACATGTTCAATTTCACTCATTGTAATTGGAGTGTTTAGAATTTCTATATCTTCTTCATTTAAATTTGGAAATTTGTATGTATCTAGGAATCTGTCCATTTCTTCTGTATTTTCCATTTTATTAGAGTACAGGTTCTCAAAGTAGGTATTGATGATCCTCTGAATTTCTCCTGGTTCTGTTGTGACTTCCCCTTTTTCAGTCTTAATTGCATGAATTTGAGTCTTTTCTTTCCTTTTTTTGATAACATTGGTTAAAGGTTTGTTGATTTTATTTATTCTTTCAAAAAACCAACTCTTTGATTCATTAATTTTTTTGTATTTTTCTCTTAGTCTCCGTTGCATTGATTTCTGCTCTGATCTTTATAATTTCCTCTCTTGTGTGGGCTTTGGATTTGTTACTCTCTTCTTTTTCTCGGAGTTTGAGGTTCTGCATTCGATTATTTATCTGAGTTCTCTCTGTTTTCCTAATATGGGCATTCACTGCTATGAATTTCCCACGTAGAACTGCTTTCATTGTGTCCCATAGATTCCTAAATGTTGTACTGGCACCATCATTTACTTGTAGAAACTGTCTAATTTCTTCTTTAATTTCCTCTGTGACCCATTTGTTGTTCAGGAGGTTGTTATTCAGTTCCCATGTGTTTGTGGGGGTTTTGTGGTTTCTTATGTTATTGATCTCCAATTTGTCTGATAATATACAGGGGGTAACTTCAATTCTTTTACATTGACTTAGGCATGTCGTGTGAACTAGCATGTGGTCTGTTTTGGAGAGTGACCCATGTGCAGCTGAAAAGAATGTGTATTCTGATTTTGTGGGGTGGAACACTCTGTAAACATCTATTAAGTCCATTCGTTCAATAGCTTGGTTCAGTTCTAGAATTTCATTGTTAATTTTTTGTCTAGATGATCTGTCTATTTGTGATAATGGGGTATTGAGGTCCCCCACTACAAATGTATAAGTGCTTATTTAGTTTTTCATGTCCATTAATATTTGTTTTGTATAGTTGGGGGCATTCATATTTGGTGCATATATATTTATGATTGTCATCTCTTCCTCTGGGGTTGCACCCTTCACAAGGATGTAATAGTGACCATCTTTGTCTCTCTTATTTAGTTTTGGTTTGAAATCTACTTTGTCTGGAAATAAGATAGCTACCCCTTTTTTTTTCTGGGTTCCTGTCACATGGAGAACTGTTTTCCATCCTTTTACTCGCAGTCTATGAATTTCTTTTTGAGTTAGGTGTGTTTCTTATATACAGCATATTGTTGGATTTTTGCTTCTTAATCCATTCTGAAAGTCTATTTCTTTTGATTGGCGAATTGAGGCCATTAACATTGATGTTTATAATTGATAGATTTTGACTCATCCTTATCATGATGTTTTACTTTTGTTGGCTCTTTTATTTCTACTTTTTCCCCCTTTTCCTTTAGATTCTTACCTTGCCTAGTGCCTCCCCTCTGTTGGGCCTCATGGAGTTGTGACCTTCATTGTTTTTTTCTAGGATATATTTTAGAGTTGTTTGGAGTGCTGCTTTGGTGTTCATGAAATTTCTCAGGTATTTTTTGTCATGGAAGTATCTAATCTCCCCATCGATTTTGAAAGATAATTTTGCAGGATACAACAGTCTAGGTTGGAAGTAATTTTCTTTTAGGACTTGGAATGCTTGACTCCAGGCTCTCTTTGACTTGAGGGTTTGTGTTGAGAAGTCTGCTGTGATTCTGATTGGCTTTCCTTTGTAGGTGATTTGTTTCTTTTCTCTAACTGCTTGTAGGATTTTGTTCTTCTGCTGGGTTTCTGGGATCTTGACTACTATATGTCTAGGTGTAGATTTTTTTTATCGTGGCTAGTTGGAGTTCTACATGCCTCACTTATCTGTATGTCTGATTCTCTACCTCTGTCTGCGAAGTTTTCAACTATTACTTCTTTGAACAGTTTTTTATGTCACTTATACTTTCTTCTGCTTTTTCTAGACTCCTATTGGTCTTATGTTATTCTTCTTTGCATCATCTAACAGCTGCTGGATTCACTTCTCATGGTCCCTTACTATTTTTAAGAAATCTCTGTTTTCATGGTCCTTCACCACATCCTGTCTTCTATATCTGATATTCTATCTTCAGATTCCCTTAACCTACTGTGCATACTTTCAATGGAGTTTTTAATCTCCTGAATATCTGTTTGAATCTGTTTCATGGTTTCCATTTCTTTCTTATGCTGGGTATTCATGGCTTCTAGCATGTTTCTGAGCTCTTCTATTTTGTTGTTTGTTTCTGTTCTAGAGCCTCTAATCATGTCTTTCACTCTGCTAACCATCTCTGTAGTTATCTGAGAGATTATTTCTGCTTTGAATTTTTCTAGAGCTTCATTCATCTGTTTTGTTACTTCCTGTGCTATCAGTTCAGGGTGTCCAGGTGGTTGGTTATCAGACTTTTTCACCTAGTTTTCCCCAGAATTAACCCTTGGTGGGGTGGAAGTCAGAGTTTGTGCCTTGTTTAAATGTCTTCTCTTGATTTCATTTCTGGGTTACTTTGAAATTGCTTATTGTAAGTATCTTTGTTGCTTGTAATTAGAACCCTTATGGAATGATTGGTTCTCAGAAGTGTCTTCCAGATATAGCTGGTCTTTAGGTTTTGAGTCTCTAATAACTCTGAGGCTGTCTCATTTTCATTACACCAGGAAGGACCACTGAGTAGATCAATCACAACACCTTAGCCCAAGTGATACAATCAGCAACACCATAGCATCAAGTACATCTTAGAAAATAACAATTTGTGAAAATTATTAATCTATCACCCTTAACTGTGTGAATTAAATCAAAATCGAGGACCAACTCAACATATGTTTATAGTGAATAAACTCTTCAATATTCCAACTTTACCCTTCAGGATGGGGAGTTAGAAGGAGTTGTGGAGGGAGGGATAAATAGGCAGAAGGATAGGAGAAGGTTAGCAGTGAGGCCAGAGGACACAGGCAAGAGAATGAAAAAGGGAAGAAAAGAAAAATAAAGAAGAAATCCAAATTAGGGCCAGAACAGGAACAAAAAGGGAGATGAAGAACATTGTGGGACAGCAAGAGAGTGTGTGAGAGAGAGAGAGAGAAAGGAAAGAGAAAAGAAGGAAAAAAAGAAGAGAAAAATAAAAATTTGAAAAGAGTAGGAAAAAAAAGTAAAAATAAGAGAAAAAAACCCCAATAATAATAATTTTGAAAATAACAAATAAAAAGTAAAAATGAAAATGAAGGGCCTCCTCCAGGGTATGTCTCTGCTGTCACAATAGACAATGTGGGCAGCCATGTGCAGATATAAATCAGTGAGTCTCAGCAAGCCAGTCGCAGACCTGTGGGATTCAGGCAGATTTCTGGCTGCAAGTCCCAAGTTGAGCTCCCTGTCCTCCTGCAGGGTTGAACTCTGCAAGGTTCTACTGCAGGTTCCAGCTGCCTTTCCTGTGACGATAGTCCAGGTTCTGATAGGCAGTGACGATCCCTCCAACTTACCAGTATGGTGGCCTGGTGTCCCCTGTGTCTTTGTAGTGTGGAACCAGGTAGCGGCACAGCCAGGAGGCCAGAGTGGGGATGGGGGGGGTGTGTCCTGCAGGCTCCCATGTCTCTAAGTGGATTGCCATAGTGGTCATGGCCAGTGGTGAGGGGTCCTCACCTTCTGGCTGGTCCCTGCCCGCTGGTGTGCTTGGCGCAGACTGGATGGAGTGGGGCTCCTGGGGGTGTGTCCTGCAGGCTCCCATGTGGCTAAGTGGATTCCCACCATGGTGTGGGCATCTGGGGCAGAAGTCACTGGAGCCCTAAATGTGTAGGTCCCCTAGAGTGGCAACTGACAAATTGCTGGAGGCAGAACGAGGTTTGCTTTATGAGTGGGAGAGAAACACCTCTGCACATCTTTTATCCCATCCAGGCTACACCACCTTCACCCAGGGTGGGGCTTCTGTCTTCAGTAAATCCATTCAGCCACCCCAGAACTGTGCTAATTCCAATCAGTGGACCAATTTAGTACCACACACCCCTCACCTCAGCATCACATCTTTAATCCACGTTCACACCTCCTGCAGCCAGCCACCTCCCTAAAATGATAGCAAGCAGCTTTGCGGGAACATCTACACGCAAACCTTAATGGGGTAAAGGGACAGAAAATGTGCCAGACGTGCTATACACATGGACCAGTGCCCCAAGAGGAACATCATGATTCTGTAACATATGCACGTACTGATAGAATAGTAGAACAGAAAGACAGGAGATTCACTAGAGATTAGGGAGACCTTAAAAAGCCACCTGCAAAACAGTCACCGTGCTCCCCACTGTCCTGAACAGGTGCTACAATGGGTCTTGTGCTTGTTAACTTTTCCTCCCCAGGTGACTGAGACACCCTGAGGCTGAATACTTTACCCTTGGTGTTCAGAATCCTGCCCTTACTTCACAGCACTGATAGATACTGTAACTATGTGAGAAATTCCTCTTCCATTGTGCCCGTCCCTCTGCTCTTCCCTTCTAGCATCAAACAAAAGCTCCCAGGAACTTCTTCTGTCACTGACACTGATGGAGAAAGTAATTTAGCTGAGAGGATATTTATTTAAGTGACTGGGTGCTAAATGGACTCAGTGATGGATTTGTTCATCTTTCTCTGGAGGCTGTTATTCTTAGTGATGTGATTGCCATGGATCACGACTACAAGACAAAGGACCTTCAGCTCCACTTCTGGTTACAAGAGCGCTGTTCTAACTGTGGAGAACAATGTCCTCTTTCCACGTGAGTTAAACTCACATGAAAACGGGTCTAAGCCTGGATCTATATTGAAGAGTCACAGGCTCAGACCTTTTTCTGACTTTTATGACACTAAGTAGCATTTAAATAATGACCACTGCCACTGGAATAGCTTTATCTTCCAGTTTTGCGTGTGCCTTTTCCTCTCATTTACTACCCCAAGACTTTGCTGATAATTCTCTCCGGTTCCTCAGCAGCCAGCTCAATTCTCACTTCTTGGAAAGTCCCTGAGAACACAAACCAGGTGAGGATCCCTGCTCTGTGCCCACAAGCCTGTACTGGGGTCCCCTCACTGTTGTGGCTGGTGTGTGTCTCGTCTGCATCTGTTGTCCCTTCTCAGTGTTGCCCTCTGCATATTAGCTGCTCAGCAGATATTTTGGAATGACCTGGACAACCAGGGATTCTCCAATGTGTGTCCCTGCTGAAAGTGTCCACTGGACATGCAGGAGCGAGCAATTACACAGTAGAAAAAAAATCTCTTCTACTTTTAGAAAGCATTTGCTTTAGAAACAATCTGGGACAACACATCATATTTTCTGCATTTCTTGTTTCCTGTTTTCAAACTATTTGCAGAAAAACAGGATACGACTTGCTTCTGAGTTCATTTGCTCCTGCTCCCTGCACCCCAAATGCTTTATCCTTAACTGGTGGCACTGGAGAGAATTACAGTGCCAAACCCCTGAAGGAAAACATAGCTTCTCATAGGTCATAAAAGACAGAAGCAAAGAGGGAATGCATTAAAATACCATGGGGAGATCATGTTTCCTTTCCTGTCAGCAGAAATCGGGAAAGCAGAGAGCACAAGCTTCATGGTTCTGTGACATGTGTGTATTCAAGGGGATTATTCTTGCAGGATCCCACCCTGAAATTTCCCGCCTAAGAACCTCTGCTCACATGAGTTGATAAAGCATGGAGAGACAAGTCATCAAAGTGGGGCTCACTTTGCAAGTATCCAAATGCTATCTACCACATTGTCAGGGAAATCACCGGAGTGGCAATATGGCAGCAGGAAGTTGGAAAGGAGACGCCAGCCTTCATAGCAACAGAGAGGAAGCTGGGGCTCGGGAGAAAGGCTCTGCTCATGGTGTGAGGCTCCCCAGGTATGTTCCTTCTCATGCTGAGTCCCTGGGTCTCCAGGGCACCGAGAACTCCCTCCTGAGCACCACACCAACAGTCTCCCAGGCTCATTAGACGCCTTCTCAAAGGGAGACCCTGCTTCCTTTCTACGCCACTTCGCAGTGTCCTCATCCATCTGGACGTGCCGGCCTTGGAGTAAAGTGTAAATGCAAACAAGTGCAGTGCGGCTGTGCTCCTGGCACTGGGCTAGCATGGTCCGCACAGCCTCTCTCTCTCCGCATCTCCCAGCATCGTTATCCTCGCTTTCCAGATGAGCAAACCCAGTGTGAGGGAGGCCGGCCAGTTTTACCAGTGGCAGAGCTGGGCTGCCCTTGACCTGGGCTGACCCCAGGCTGTCTGCCTTCTGGGCACATCCTCCTGTTCACTGCATTTGGACGGTGGCCATAGCCTCCACACTGGATGCAGCAGGACACAGGGAGGCAGGCAGCCCCCAGCACAAAGACCCTGGCTTGTGTGGAAACTGTTCTGATGCACTTCTCTCCTCAGAGCTGAGACACAGGTCCTTTAATGTTCCTCAGTGGAGTGATTTTCATGCTTTAGCCCTCATGACCACCGGAGTCATGAGAACTCCCAAGCACTAAGTCTGTGCCATGCACCAGACCATCTTACACATCTGCACAAGGGCCCAGGAAACTAATGACCCAATTGCTAAGCAGGACAAGGGTCCTGGGTAGACATTTTTCCAAGGAAGACATAGAAAGGCATAGGGAGTGGGGAAGGGGGCCTTGCCAGAACTTCTGCTAAGGGTTCTGGCCTCCTGTGAGCCACTGCAGCACAAGGTGAATTAAAGAACAGACAGGAAACGTGACTTAGAGTGAAGAAGCTGAGTCTTGGGGCATGATTGGTGCTGCTGGTAGCAACAGAGACAAGGCCCCCCAGAGCACGCGGTATCTATTGAATACGCTGTGGGAAGGAATCGGGAGCCGGGTATGCTTTGAAGGCACCTAGTGGAACACTGCCGAACACCTGGCATGACGGCGCCAGGCAGGGCTGCTAGGGAGGAAGCACTGCTGATCTTGCTTGGACAGAACAAACCGGTGCTGGGACGGGGTGCAATTAGCAAGCAACCCATCGGGTCAGTGAGAAGCCGTAATTCAGGCAAAAGGGTTTTAACTGGGGTCACGCTGACCTCAGCTGCACATTTCTCAGCAGAGCCCTGCACCTCACAGACCGGGGCCTAGGACTCCTCAGTGACAGCCGTTAGCAAAGGAGCAATGCTAGCCCAACTTGGCTAGCTGACAAGCCCATTTGAGTCATGTGAGGCTTTGGTCTGATTCCTGACATAAAACAATATAGCCAAATTAAGGAGGCAAGAAGCCACTCAGAGCCTGCTAGTCCTGGGCAGGGACATCTGCTACAGAAATGGCCAACAGCATGAACAAATGCTCAACATCTCTGATCAACAGGGAAACACAAGTCAGAACCGCAGTGAGGAACCAACTCACACCTGCTAGGCTACTGTGCAAAACAGGAGCTAACAAGTCCTGGTGCAGAGGCAGGAGGGGGACCTGGCACACTTTGGTGGGAATGTAAATCATCACATCCATTATGGAAAATGGTAAGCAACTTCTTCAATAAATTAAGAATAGAACTATTACCCTGTGGATCTTGCAAATCCCTCTTCCGGATATACATCCAAAGAAATATAATCTCAGAGACACATCTGCACCCACAGCCACTGCAGCATTGTTTCCAATAACCAAGATGTGGAAGCAGCTTCAGTACCCATGAGTAGGTGAGCCAATAAGGAACTGTGGTTCCTGTGTACAGTGGAATATTATTCAGCTGTGAAGAGAAAACATGGATGAACCTGGAGGACCTTACGCTTAGTGAGAGTAGCCAGACACAGAAAGACAAACCCTGCACTGTCTCTCTGACACGTGCAACCTAAGAGTTAGACCCACTGGGAAGTAGAATGGTGGTTACCAGAAGCTGGGAGGGGAAGGGAAGGGGAAATGCCGGTGTAACTTCACTTCCAGCTGAGAACAATCCTGGGCTCTAAGCACAGCCCAGCGGTGATGGATGCCTGCATGCATTTGACCACCCTGATAGTTCCGCGATGTGTAGGTCATCAGGTCATCCCACCGTACACTGGGAACACCCTCCATCGTTATTAACCAGTTGACATTTTAAAATGTAAAAAGCCCAAGACGCACAATTGTCCACATCCCATGAAGACACAAACAAAGCGCAGTGAGGTGAACTAACTTCCCCGAGACCTGGTTTCTGGGGGCTGCAAGGCCAGGATTCCCACGCTGTGGGCCCCCGGCCCGAGTCTGCACAGCCCTTCTCTGCTCACAGAGCCACTGTGGGGCCCTCGGTGCGCCCCGAGCCGAGTGGAGAGAGAACACACTGCTGGCCAGCATCGCGGAGGCCTCTGAGTTACAGCCCCATGGCTCATGGCGATGCTCCAGTCCACACGGGCTCTCGTGGCTTCCTTGGTCACGTTGTGAGATGGTGCCAAACGGAACAACGTGGCCCAGGACGGCCCATCAGAGCCCTTCTGTGTGGGCCTGGGCAGGAGCTGATGAGCACAGGCAGCTGAGAGACCTCCGTGAAGGCCCTCGGAGTGCTGCAGGACACTTCCCAAGCCTTCCTGGTGGCCAAGTGACTGGCCAACGGCTTCTCTGCAGCTTCCAGGGGAGTTCCTGAAGCTTGGGCTCAGTTCCGCTCAGAAAGTCCCACTTGGAAGGCAGGAAGTGGAGCCAGAGGAGAAGGGGGGGGGTGAGGAAAGTGAACAGTGTGCAGTTTCATTTACAGGGCACAATTTTAGTGATCTCAATGCATCATTATTCACTGGATTAATTTCCAGTAGGTGGCTTGGTGGTGGTGATGGGGAGAGAGAAACCGGGAACCATTGCTCAGCACGGCCATCTGTACTCCAGGTGTGGCGCCTGGCGGAGCCTCCGTTCTGAATCTGCACATGGAGACAAACATCGTCACAGACCTCTGAGGACCGAGTGGTCCGAGAACGCAGGGCTGATACACGGCAGATGCTCAGGGAATGGGCTCCTTATTAACACCGAATCCTGCTAAATGACCTCTCTTCCTCCTCACAGAGCTGCTCCAAGAGCATTTCCTTACCAGGTGCAGTGTGCGCACCAGAAATTCTAGCTACAGGAAGCTGAGGCAGGGGACTGCCAGTTCCAGGACAGCTTGGACTACTTAGTGAGACCCTCTCCCTCAAAACAAAAAGTAAAGAGGCAGGGGTACAGCTCAATGCCAAGGCCCTAGGTTCAACCCCCAGTGCAGAAGTCAGGAAGAAGGGAAGGGAGGGCAGGAGCCTTTCTGTGCAGGAGCAGTGCACCCGGCAGGACATGGAGCTGGCTCCTGCCCCTGCTAATCAGCACGAGCCCCTGACGGGGTCCTCCCACAGCCCTCTCCTCCTCTCGCTCTGGACCTGACACCAGCAGCTCTCCATCCTGCGGCCGGCAGCCTCTTCCTAAATGATCTCCAGGAAGAAGCAGGACACAGATGCTGGAAACACATGCCGTAACCACTTATATTCAGAGAAGGGGCCGCCCCCAATTCAAGCCATATTTCACCCGATGAGACACACTGAGGCTGGAAACAGCCAAAGAAAGTGTGCAATCCTGTCTCTTTCTGCAAGTCACGGCCTTGCTCTCTTGTGGCCCACATTACCTACCTGCCTGGCTCAGTCCATCCCTTTCTGGGGCTGGATGCTGCCCAATGCCAACTCCTCCCAGCTCTGCGGGCATCTGCAGGTGAGAAATTTATAAAGCACTCAAGGTTGCTGAGAGCCTCCCAGGAGCAAGGCTACGACCTAAGAGCTGCAACAGATTCTCATGTTGCCCAGCACAAGGAGCACAGCGGGAAGCACCACACGGAGGTCACACACCTGGCAGATGTCCCAAGCCTCTCCAGCCAGGTTTTCCAGCTCAGCAACAGACTGATGGCCTCGAGGCCCAGGTAGCTCTTCGTCAGCGCAGGGCAGGGTGGTGTGTGCCTCCCTCTCTCCAGCAGCGGATGCCATTCCGACCCTGCCTCTCGGTTATGAAACAAAAAAGTCCCTCGAGTGAAAAGTGTCCCTGGCTGAGGGTGTTGCCACACCTGTGGTCCTGGTAACCAGGCCAGGCTCATGTCTCATACTGTGTGAGGTCAGCCTTGTTGCGGTCTGGCTGTGTCTACCGCTCTGTCCTTATCACTGACCATCGAAGCCTGCCTGTCCTCGGTGCCTTAGAATGAGATTGTGCTTAGGGACAGAGCCGTGAGCCCGGGGCCTACGAAGCCCTTAGGGTGCCCCAGCCAGCCCGGCAGCTGTTCCTACAGGAGAGGAAACTCGGACAGAGACACCAGGGACGTGCAGGCACCGAGGAGAGACCACTCGGGCACACGGCGAGAAGGTGACGTATGCCAGCCGAGGAGAGAGGCCTGCAAGGAGCCGCCTGCGCACACCTTGAATTCAACTCCCCGACTGTAGCTCCGGGACTGTGTGGCTCCCTCCCGCTAAGCCCCAGGCCGCAGCATTTCCGTGTGGCAGCCCAGGCAACTCGAACATTGCTCACGGGCCGCACAGACTTCACACCCCAAACGAACCCCTTTCACCCAGTACCGGGCACAGAGCAAAGGGAGTCGGCCCACAGCAGCCCGGCGCTGCTCAGCCCCTTGGCCACTGGCACTGGCCGCACACGCGCGGCATCCTGAGGGAGGACTCGCAGCGGCAGCGGGCACGGGCGAGGCTTTCAGCCCGCTGCCCTGCCCAGGAAGCGGCCTGAGTGCGGGACCCCGCGCCGGGAACCTGTGCCGCGCCGGAGCTTCCGGACGGTGCGTGGAGGAGATTCCACACCCCTGCTCCCGGAAGCGAGGAGAGGACGGTGAAGACAGGCGTCCGCTGTCTTTGCTCCGAACTCCTGCTCAGCACCCCGAGACTAAGGCGGAGGCTCACACGAGGAGGGCACGAGGGGCCGCTGGGCCTGAGGCGGACCCGGGGCATCACGGGCGACAGGGCACGAGCTCTGCTCTGAGAACCAAGGAGCCAGAAGCCAGCGATCTCCACAGGGCATTTGTTCATCCTAGAGTCTGAATCTACCAAAACTCTCTCCTCCCAGAGGTCAGGCAATCCAAAGATCGAAGAGGATGTAATGGCTTGTAAATATTTCCAGTTTGCAGGCAGAACCTGCCTTCTCACCTCTCTGACTGTCAGGACTATTAGCCAGAAAGTAAAGTATAGATCCTCCAATGTGTGATTTATAAAAGTCACTCAGTCTCAACTCTGAGCTTTATTACATAATGGGCCACTTCCTTCTTTTTTGAAAATGTACACCTCTCACACCATATTCCACAAGGAAAAGGTTTCTACAGCCAACTCTATAGGAACATATATTCAAAAGGATTCTAAAGACCACGCCAAAGCCCTTTCCTCACCAGTGCCTGGTTTTGTGTTCGTTACATCTGAATCACTATACAACATTCCTATCATTTCTTATTTTTGCCTTTGACAGATTTTTATTTAGATGCTTATGCTCATCTTTAAATATATATTTCCACTACCTCTTTCAAGAACCAACTGCAAAGACATTTTTAAAGGAAGCAGTATGAGATGATTATTGAAATGTTGTTGTTTTGTTTCTGTCCTTGGCCGTAGCTGAAACTCAGGGTACATGGAATGGGCCTTGAATTTCTTCTGCCTACTAACCAACAGGCAATCGGACTCTACTCTGGTTAATTAACTGTCACTTAAAATAACAACAATTCTCCTATTAAACTATCAAATCACCAATCCTAATTTGTAATCTGTTGGTATAGGATTTAAAGGATATTGCTTCTTTTAAAAGTATTTTTTGTATATCCTTTTATTGGTACATTTTAGGTGTACAACATAATGACATTCATCATTGGAGATATGCACCTTTACATAGTCTCTCTTGGTTCTTATTTTTTCCCCCTTCCCCTGCTCTCCCTTCAACCCCTCCATCCCTCCCTATTTACAAAGACTTTGTTTCCATTTTTTCTTTTTCTCATATTAATTCCATTCCCCTCTTTCCTTTCCCCTACCCCTCCCACTTTGCCCCTTTTCTTCCTATTTCACATGACCTATTATACATTTTAGTCCTTATTTACACTTTCAGTTTCTCACACCAGAGAAACTATTCTGTATTTACACATGTGTGTCCTGTTTATTTCACTTAAGAGTATCGCATCAATGTGCATCCATTTAGCAATAAATGTCTCTAATTTCTCATTTTTGATGGCTGAGTTGTACTTCATTTTATTAAAAAACCACATTTTCTTGATCCCATCTCTAGTTGATGGGCATTTGGGCCATTTTCAAGTTTTAGCTATTTTAAATGTATTTTTCAAGAGCATAAAGGTGAGGACAACCTATTTTTCCAAGTTAATTAAAGTTGAAACCAGACGATTGGAAGGAAAACTGAAAAAGAAAATCCCAAAATGACTCACAACAGCACCGGGCTTGGATTATATCTTAATGACTTTCACAACAAACCTCGGTGTCTGTTTTGGCAAAGAATGTCTCCTGACTTTATTGAGAAAAACAAGCTCAGGATGCCAAAACATTTTTAGCAAAATCTCAGACTGATGGTTTATTGCTTTGTGATTTAAAATAATGGGGGAAAAAAGCCTCAGATAAGAGTCTGGAATGAACCTGAGTTCATATTTGAATTCTTCAGCAGGTTTTAAGATCTGCCAGAAGAGAGGCAACTGAAGAGTGTCCAGCCTAAGTTCAAGTCTGAAAGCCCAGGCCCACCAGGCTGTGGGTCCCTGGGAGGAACGTCAGCCTGCCAGGCTCTCCTGTGCTGCCAGTGGCGGGTTTGAGGGCGCTGTCCACTCTGCCCAGTGGGCTCTGCAGCCGAGAGGCCCCTGATGAACTGGAATCAGGACCAAAGGACACTGCAGCAACTGTGGGGAGCGGCTGGCCCCAGCCAGCACTTACTGGCCACGAGCAATCCGTACGAGACAGTGGCCCTAATGCTAAGGAAACAAATGCTCAGTAGCATCCCCAGGAGGTTCCCTGAGGGGAGGCAGAATGGGAGAAGGTACAGTCTGAGGCCGGTGGCCACACTGCCCAGCATGGGGTACAGCCACCAACAAGAACAGACTTCTCAGGCTGCCAACGGATCCAGCTTCTACCCAGGACCTCTGTCCCGAGGCAGGGAGGGGCAGGACCAACTGCTCAGGCTGCAGCAGAGTAAGAACTGGGATCAGGGCTCTCTGGCTGCAAGCCAGTTCTCCACACATATTGCACTTGAAATAGGAGCCACTTCTGCCCCTTCAGCCTATGTGGTCACAATGTGCGCCTTTGCTTTGGGTCCGCATTGAAACTCTGCCTGCCTTCAGCACCAGCTCTCTGTTCCTACCCAAATCTACTCCCTCCAGTCCATCCCTGTGCTGGCCACACTTCCAAGTGAGGCCCCAAGGAGGGAGATACTGGTGTGAATCGAGCCTCCTAATTTCTCCCCGTGACAGTCACGAAGTCGCTTGAGGAAGCTAATCTGTTGGAGTCCGTGTGTTGGTGGGTTAGGGACAGGAGCAGTTTCATCTCACTTCCAGATCTGCCAATGAGGCTTTTGAATTCCTGCCCACAGGGAGTTCAGGAATCAGCGTCATTACCATGTGCATTAGATAATTGTGTGGATAGTGATGAGCAAATGGCTACAAAAGATCTGCAGCAGTGTGAAGAGCAGAAACTCTCAGTGCACCGGAAGCAAAGCAGGTTGGACACCTGAGCTCCTGCCCGAGTGATCCTGTTCTAACTCACACTGGACCACCTTCCTCTCCTTCTTCCCGAGGTGCTAACACACACACTCATACTCACACACACTCACTCACACTCACTCACACACACTCGTGAGCTTCCATCAAAATCACCATTCTAAATGGAAATGATGCAGGCATTTATACTAACGCTAATTCCCAGGAAGAAAATTAAACACAAATGTTTCTATTTTCCTACTTCACTATGGTTATTCAAGTTTAAGCACACAGAAATCATAAATTTAAGAGCTCAGCTTACTATCAACTTTGAGATGCTATGCTGAAAAAAAGAATGAAAGTGTTCATATTTAAAGTCACTTAATTTGCTATAAAAGCAGGAAAGAATATCATTTTTAAAAGTTAAATACTCCTAAAACAGACAGGAAGACACTGTCAGGAGAGGACTTCTCTAGTTTTCAACATTATTTTGAATGTCTAAGGCTGGTCTGGAATCCCAGTTATGATGACAAATTGTACTTTAACTTCCTGACTAGTAATTCACACAAATTTAGACGTGGCCAAGCACATAAATTCAGAAAGATTCTTCCAGATTGGTTTCCACACTCAATATTGGTTTTCAGTCTAGGGTTGAACTACAAAGTGCTAAAGCAAACACTTCATGACTCTCTAAGTCAGGAGAGCTCGGTGAGGGGGAAGGACACACTCTCCTGACAAACAGTGCTGGAAAGAAAACTTCTGAAGAAAATCTCTGTGAAAGTAAACAAGCAGTGACCTGTGGCTGGGGCCTGGACTTAGGGACTGGAGCTTGCGCGGGGGGCAGGTATCACCAACTGTATCTGTCCCTCACCTTCCCACCACAGGAGTGCGCTGACAGAGGCCTACATTCAAAATGTGGTCTGTGTCGGCTAACTTTCCATCACTGTGACAAGACACCTGAAAAGAATCAACTCATGAGGAAGAAAGGGTTATTTGGCTCACAGTCTCAGAGGCTTCAGTCCATGGTTGCTTGGTCCAATTCCTGTGGGTCTGTGGTGGCACCATACATCACGGTGGGAAAAGGGGCCAGAGGAGGACTGTTCACCTCATAGCAGCCCAGATGCAAAGAAAGAAGCAGGGAGGATCTGCGGTCCCAACACCCCCTTCAAGGCCACGCCCACAATGACCTCACTTCCTCCCATGAGGCCCCAGCTCCCAGAGGCTCCACCACCTTCCCAGAGCCCCACAGATTGGAAACACATGGTCTTGGGGAAAACTGTGTCCAAACTACCGCAGGTGACCAGCAATGACCTTGGAAACAAGTCCTCGGCATCCAGCTACCAGTTCGACATGATGCAGTCCCGTGTCAGGGATTCACCCTGTAGCTCAGTGTCAGGACCATCTCCTAGGCACGGTGGCAGGCATCCTCCCAGGCACATGGAATCAGAGGTGACTCAGGCATAAGACACGGCAGTGTGAGCAGGCAGACAGGCAGTCGGGCAGGGTGCTGTCCAGTCAAGAGGCTCCTTGGTGCCAGCCAGAGGCCAGGCACTGCCTTGGGACCCACAGGGCACAGGCTTACCTCCCACCAGGTCCAAGTGGGGTGCCTGGGTCAGAGATCCAGAGCCAGTTCACATCACTGAAGAGGAGCCGCCGAGCTGAGGACACCCGGGTGACATGCTTGTCAGCTTGTGATGTTAGGAGAAGAGACCAATAAAACACACAGGTGTCCAGCTGTCCAAAGAGGACAGCAGCTACGGGGCAGCTGGGGCCAGGGCGGGACTCAGGCCACTCAGAGAGTCCACCTCAGTCCACTTCAGTGTGGGTGCAGGCAACAAGCACCCCCTGCACCACACACTCGGCCACCATCCCCAGGGGACCAGTGGGCAGAGGTGGACTCGAGAGCCTGAGCCACTCTCTTCGAGGACACGAGTGTCTAGAGCCACCTTTGTGTCCAGGGTGGGATGGAAGATGGTCGCATATTTAGTTATTTCCTTCTCTCCTGCCACCTAAAAGGGTGAGACTCCCAGGTCGCCGAGGTCGAAGGTAGAAAAGCAACTCCACTTCTCCATACCCCTGTGGTGACACAGCTGACAGAGTGCTGGACAGGAGGCGGTGGCAGCTGGGACCTTGGACAGCACAGTGGGCGCAGGCCACGTTAAGCTTTAATCCAGTTCAGCTAAGCATCAGCTTCCTTTCTGAATGCAGGCATCACGACTTCACCTGATGTCAGCGTTTCCTCCACCGTGCTGCCCGAGGTCTCTTTCTCCAGGGAGAAATCGCCAGCAAGGCAGATACCGATGAGGGAAGAGGATCCTCAGGTGAGAGAAACCTCATGGCCAGGAGGAGCTGGATCCATTCTATGCATGTCCACGGACAAGCGATCAAAATGACCAATGTGATAAAAGGAGATGTGCAAGAAAACTGCACTGCCTGGCTCCACTTTCTGCCCAAGGTAAACTGTCTGCAAGAAACAGAGCAAAGCAGGTCTGGGCTGCATTTCAGCACATGCGCGAGGAGTCAGTTTCCTCCAGTTTGAAACTCGGCGTTTCTGGGGTTTGCTTTCAGCCTGGGGTGCTCCTGACTGGATTTTTACAGTGAATTAGTGGGGCTCCCCTGTTCCTGTGAGCAGCGCAGAAGCAGCCGTCACTCTCCCTGCTGCCCAGCTCTGGGTCCAGGCGACCCGGCAGGAAAGCTGCTGTCCTCAGAGCCCCCTGGTCCCGCCCAGCGGGCAGTGTCACCTGTCAGGCGCGGAGGAGGCAGTGGGCGCTGAGCTGTCCCTGAGGCCCGGGCGCCAGGCTTGCTCGTGAGCTTCCATGGCTCACCTCTGAGTCCTCTCCAGTCCCTTGGGATGGGAATGTAAGGCTCGGGCCACGCAGAGCTGGCACCTGCAGGCACCGTGCAGGGAGCAGTGAGGGTGCCATGGGGTTCCCCTGACTTCACCTGTGCTCGCTGAACCCGTGCGCTCACCGCCGGGCCTGCCCTGGGGCCCAGGTTCGGGGAGGCCACGGGGACCTGTCCTGCTGGCCTGCGGTGTGGGCGGCCACTCTTCACTCAGTCTCACTGATTTGAGTTGGATTTTCCCGGCAGCCAGGTTGGCCGTGTTGGGAAGCCGACAGCACAGAGCCCTGCCACACAGCTCACGGGTGCTGGAGGGGCTGAGAGGCTGCTCAGTGGGGGATTATCCAGCCCCTGGTGCGCCTGGAGGCTCTGTGTCTTTTCCCTCTGCCCGAGAGCTCTCACCCACTTACTCCCAGCAAACTCCTCCACCCTCTTCAAAACCCAGCTCAACCCAGCTCAGAGGCCTCCCTGAACTCACACAGGAGTCTGACTCCTGCTCTTCTGAGCGGCCTTCCCAGGGCCTCTTAGGGCAAGTGTCACCCCGGTGCCCTCAGCTGGTCGGAAGCTGCGGGTCCCTGTGCTCCAGCCAGGGACGGTGAGAGGCATGAAGACACACAGTTGGCCCTGGGAGCATCTTTTGCAAACAGTGGTTATGTGACAATGGCTGCCTGACCGATGAGCCCTCACAGGCAGACCAGACAACTGGTGAGATGTGATTCGGAGACAGAAAACTGGCTCACGGATCACTTCGCAGTGAGCTTGGTGAAGCACCTGTGGGTTGGCGAAGGGAGAGGGCAGTTCGCTCGGGAAATTCAAGTCAGCGGTGGTGAACTCAGGTACTACAACCTGGCCACTGAGACAGAGACTAATGCCAAGACCTCAGGATGAACTGCTGGGACTCCCAAACTCGCTCTGTCCCCGACTGTCCCCGCACAGTGATCTCCAGGAGCCCAAGTGGCCTGGCAGAGGCGGAGGGCCAGGCCAGGTGGCCCTGTGACAGGCCCTCTCGGAGTGCGGGCTGGGGTCATCAGCAGCTGCATTTTGAATACACACCACACGGATTCCTCTGCTGACAGCCCGAGGACCCAGGTGAGGGAGGAAGAGGTCACTGCAGTGCATTTCGGCCCCAAATGTGTTCGAACTGAATCCCAATGCGGAAAACGTGACCTTCCCAATACAGGATGCAGGGCACCTGCACGTCGGTCCAGGAACAAAACTGTGTGTCCTGCCCACTTCACACCCACACTGAAATGTCCTTCCCAGGGGGCTTCGGTCTAAATACAGAGCGGCAGCAACGGCTCTTCTGTGAGGAAACAGGAACCGCTCTGTGGTGCAGAGGAGGAAAGGGCTTGGTAACACTTCACGGGTGTTTCTGTCTCCTTAGAGAAACACACGAGTGAGCAGGAACACGTTACCATCCAGAGCCGTGCACCCTAAGAGACCATGAAGGATGCAGACTCAGGCCACGGAGGAGAAAGACGCCACGACGCACGTCGGAGCCGATGAGGGACGCATGCGCAGGAGGAGGCGCGACCTCCACAGGCGGCGGGAGCCAGGCGGCGGAAGTGGGACCAGTGGGAGGCAGGTGGGAGGTGTCTCGTGTCCACGGCTACGCAAGACGTCGCTGCACAGTGGGGCTCGGGCCACTCTCCCAAACGCAGCACCGGGGTGCTTGCGCAGCACAGAAGCAGGGCGGCTGTGACTGCTCCCAGCCTCCCGGGGCCGGCCATGGAGAGCCTGCGACCTGCTGTGTCCGACACGGCCTCACTGAGCAAGAGACAGGCGCAGAGGATCTGAACAAAGGGCCTTGCCGAGTCCTGTTTACAGCGTCACATCCGGCCCTGTGTCCTCCGGTCAGACTTCCGGAAGATGCCCATGAAGACGGTTTTCTGTTTCCTTACTGGCTCACACCAAACTCACAATCAACACACTTGTCCTGCTTCCCTCTTGTCATAGCTGTCTCGGCCATGAGCCTTGCGGTAGGTACGGGAAGGACAGTGCTCCTCGCCCTGCACACGCTACAGAATGACTAAGTTGGCAAAGACTGGCAACGCCAGTGCTGGTAATGCAGGGGGGAGACAGATCTTCCTCTGCCCACCCTGGGTTCTGAGCTGGGGCTGCACATGAGAGATCAACAAGAGGGAAATGAAAAAGTTTATTAGCGTGTGCACAGAGCTTGCCCATGGGTGTGTCCACTGGCAAGTCCCCCAGAGAGGTGGTAGAATGGGGCCTTGTATCTACCAACTCAGACCAAAAGCAAGGGAAGAGGTTTGGGGCCAGGTGTGGTGGGGCACAAGAACTCTGGAAGGCTGAGGCAGGAGGCCGGCAAGTTTGACCCCAGCCTGGGCAGCTTCGTGACTTGGACCAGTTTCAAAATAAAAAATAAAAAAGGGCTGGAGATGCTGCTCAGTGCAAAGGCATTTAGTTCAATTCCCGGTAACACACACACACACACACATACACACACACACAGAGGTTTGGAACTTCTGGGTGGGGAAGGCAAGTCATAAGATGCGACCAGGAAAAATACAGTGAACAACTATTTTTCAATAAAGTGCGCTGTGTAGATTGAAATCAGTGCCTTGTCAACTGATAGAGGTCTTGAGAGTCCTCCTCTTCCTGGTGGGGAGGGCAACATCTTCATGACAATCATTTCCTTTATGACGGTTGTTGTAGTCAGGGTTTGCAAGGGAATAGATTTAATACAGGACACATAATTTATAGGATTATTTTATAATATTCACCCAGAAAGTCAGTTGCAGAGCACTGCAAGAGATCTGTCCGTGCACTAGAGACCAGAAGAATCCAGCCAAGGGCCTGGATCCCACGGCAGTGTCTCATCCAAGTCCATATCGGGGATCTGCACCGGGAAGGCCCAAGGGCCAGTGGTGGAAGCTAAAAGCCTGCCCTGTCAGGGAGAAGGCTCTGCGCCCCCAGCCGAGGGACCTGCCCTGGAGCCAGGAAGCGATGCTCAAGGAGAAGACCAGAGCTCTCTGACAAGAATAGCAGCCGTTCCCTGGTGACAGTGAGGACTCGGGCTCCTCCTCTGACGAGAACAGGCAAGTTGCATCAGGAAAACCAGCCTCGGGAAGCTTCTCCAAGAAAATGAACAGCCCACAATCTTCCTCTTCAGTTCTCTTTATGCCACTGGCAACAATCCTCAGGAGGGTCTTCCACACCCAGGACCACACTGACTCAGCCAGCTGGGCGTTCCAAGTTGACCATTAGTTAATCCACCACAACAGTGTAAGATGCTTCCAGTGTGCACTGGTCCTCGGTAAGAACCCTATGCCCAAGGGTGCACTGAGAATGTTCCTCCGTACACAGCAGCCTGCAACTCACACATCAACGGGGGCAGGGGAAATTGGCAGAAGAGTTTGGAACCGCTGGGCACCATCTATCACCCCGAGGGTGCGTGTCTGCACCCCAGGACCAGGACGTGCACACCTGTGCACACCCAGCGTGTCTCTAGGTGCTGACCTTCACAGACACACCCAGGACTGTCTGCCAGCTCTGCATATGAGATCCTGGCCCTGGCAGCAGCTCAAGCCTCTGCCGGTGTGGGGCGGGCCGATCCCAGTGCCTTTGCACCCTAAAATCTAAAGGGTGAGCAGAGGTGAAGACTCGCTGCATGGGTGGATCTCACTAACACCTGGCGGAGAACAAGACACCAGGCCCAAGCAGTCTACGCAGTGGGACTGAACCCAGACAAAGTCCAAGATCACGGGCAAGTCCTCTGTGGCGCTGGAAATCAGGCGGAGGGAGCTGTGGGGTGCAGGGGGGCGCCGCACTGCAGATCCCAGTGCCTGCTAGAGAGCCAGGTGCTGCTGCGTCGGGCGGAGAGGTGCCCAGGGGAACGCTTATGATCGCCGCCACCTTTTTTTATCATGTTTCCTTCAACAGAAAGCATCCTGGAGAAACGCACATCTTTGAGCAGCCGCCTGTGTGAACAGACAGCTGGGCTCCAGCATCCCACAGCCCGCACTCTCTTCCACCCCACAGCAGCACAAGCGGCCTCACCCCCCATAACGCCCTCTCCAGGATGGTTGCGATGGATTTCTGCATTTGGGTGGCGCCTTCCCTCTGCAGAGGTCATAGGGCCCTGCACCATGAAAGACAGCACACGGAATACAGCCTGTCACACAGCTGGCTCTGGGGGTGCAGGGCAGGCCTGGGACTCGGAACACCTCATCTAGGAAACTACAGAGGTAAAAGGGAAAGTCATAAAAACCATAGGGGAAAACAACCATAAACATCGACCGTGAAGAATTTGTGCAAAATAAAAGGCTGCTTCTCGCAAGGTTTCCCTCTTCCCTCTGAGGGAAGCACAGGGTGCAGCCTCGCCTCCCAATTTAGGACGCAGACTCTGAGGCACCGCAGGGCGAGGTTTCTGTGGAGCCAGCGTGGCACCTTGCCAAAGTAAAGTAGAGCAACTGAATAACTCTTGGCGCTGCCATTCAAAGCGCTGCCACATGCCTGCTGCCCTGACCACTGATGAAATGGGCCTTTCCACACTTGTGCACTAATCCTCCACGGGCGGATCTCGCCGAGGCACACGGAGTCACACCCATGCTCTGTCTCACACTGACCATGCGTGACCTCTCCAGCCTCAGTCCCCAGAATCACCACAGGAAAGTGTGTGCCATGCGACACTGGCCGCCAGCCTGGGTCACCTTGGGAACCCACGACGGTCCCAGGACTGTGACATTCTGGCTTGGCCTGTGGCCCCAGGGGACATTTCCAGGACCTCAGCGAAGGACGCCCTTAGCTGTGTGCACTGAGAAACAACCATTCAGACCTCTCACGGGGCCCGAATGCGGGGAAGGGAAGGAAAGGACTTTGCCGTGAGTAATTTAAATAAACTTAAATAGTCCAAGCTCAGCAAATGGGCAGCGTCAGTGAAGGGAGCTGGATAATGAAAGCATTTTAGTTTCTGTGCATCCCTCGTGTGGGCGGCAGTGTCCATGATAATGAAGAGGAGGAGGAGGAAGAGGACACTGGCCAGGAACCTTTGCAGGCACTTTCCGGGGTAACCTCGCCGAATCCTCACAGCAGCCCTCCCAAGGCAGGAGTTCACCATCTCCGCTGCATAGAGACAAAAGTGAACATTGGAAAAGGCTGACTGACTTCCGAGATCACGCTGTAGTGAGTGATGAGGCCAAGGTGTAGCACCGAGATGACGGGAGATGACGGAGGGACTCCAGCGTCCCGGTAAGAGCTGGTGTGGACAGAGGGCCTGCCGTTCTCGGGGCCCACGGCTCTCAGGGACTTCCCTGGCAGAAGCTCTTCTGGCCATCTGTGATACACTTCGGAGAGGAGGATTTGCCTCCTAGTAGAGCAGGTACAAGTCTCATGTCCCTGCGGGGGCCCTCGAAAGGTGAGTCAGGAACCAAGCAGCAACAGATTCGGCTGGAGACAGTGTACGCCTGAAACAGGGAACCCTTGGCCTGGAGGAGAGCCTGTGCCTTCCACAGGTCTCTGCCTGGCCCTTGCATCCTCACAGCATTCACGAGGGACTCCCTGCGAGGTAACCCACCTTCCTTGAAAGCCCCCTGGAATGACTCGGCCTCCCTCTCCAGGCAGCAGCAATGATTCACTCACACCAAGACTGTTGCTGACTTGTTCGATAGGAGGCCAGATTTTGGGGGGGGAAAGCAGCTAGGAGATTTTCGTCTGAACAAGAGGCCACTTAAAACTCAAATCAGCGGGACCCTTGTGGGCTTTCCCTGGCACCCAGAATATATGGGCTAATAATTGTGGACAGCTGCTGTCTTGACTGGAGCCCCTCTATTTACGTAGCTCCAAGATTACACCCGGCCCCTGCTTCTTTATAAACTTGGAAATAAACTACCGTGGATGCCCCGCAGCATCCAAACAATGGAAGAGATGACTTATGGAGAACGACCACATCCCAGCTGTAAACCCCATGCATTTCCTGGCTCAGTCATCACCTCTCTGAGAGGGAGGGTTCCGTGTCACTCCCAGGAGTCGCCCATCAGAGGTGACCTGAGATCCAGGCTGCCACCCTCTGCTCCACAGTCCTTGCATCCCACTCCACCTGACACCTAACTGAATAATCTCTTCTTCCAACCCGATAGTCCCCATGTGCGTATTTCCGGGAGCTCCACGTGCAGTCCTGCATAGCTCAGGAGGTTCCTTCAGACCAGAGTGTGGGGTTCACAGGTTTACTGGACATTTGGGGAGACGCAGCACTGGTGTATCATTCTACCCCCAATTGTGCTTCTAACTCAGCTGACAGCTCACTTGCTGTCTTAGTAATTTTTTTTTTTTGATACCAGGGATCGAACTGGGGTCCTTGTGCTTGTGAGGCAGGCAGCAGAACCACTGAGCTAAATCTCTGGTCCCTATCTTAGTAATTTTGACTCTTTCTTCATACTAAGATATTTAGTAGTGGGCCAGGGATTTAGCTCAGTGTTTTCGCCGCCTGCTGCGCAAGTGCAAGGACCTGAGTTCGATCCCCGGTACCAAAAAAAAAAACAAAACAAACAAACAAACAAAAAGATATTCAGTAGTTAACATTCTACATGTTAACTACATGTAAATGTGCGTGGATGCACATGTAGCATTTAAAAAAATGGGACTGTGCTGAGCACATGGTTTATGCTTTGGCTCCTGCCCGTCATAGTAAATTCTCTGCCTCCCTGGATCCATCACTTACGGGCAGCTGTTGCTTTCACAAACCTACGCCACACCCACTATTGTCCTGCAGTGTGTAGTGCAAGTTGACATCACCCAGTGTTCAAGAGAAAATAATGCCACACATCTCCAGATTTTCTGATGCTTACACGGCAACGCTCAAATTTCTACCGATGTTTTATAATAAAAACAAGTACCACCATCTTTACAAACGTATGCCTCGGCTTTCTTAACATTTGGGCAATTCTTCCCAATTTTGCTTTCTGTATCAGCGGGTCCTGCACGGATTTGTGACACCCTTACCCAGGGCCAGGTGCTCGTCCTTCGGCCACCCGAGTGGGGTCTTGTGCCAAGCCCACTCGTCAGCTTCCGTTTCCGGTGTAAACCTCCTGCCACGGAAGTCGGGAAATGCAGCCTGGCACAGCCACTCAGCGGAGTACTGTGGGACCACTGGTCAATAATGCCAGCCTCTTCGGGATGATGGAGGAATTGGGAAAGTTAAAATAATATTAAGCTACGGAGAGACAAACTTGAACAGCTGCGTGATACCAGCTATGCGAAATTGTGGGCAGACAGAGCTGCGGGAGAGCCGTGGGGAGCACACGGGCATTGCCTCTCCCCGGCGCCACCCTCGGCGTGGACAGAGGCCCTTCCACGGAAGACGCGGTCGCTCCGTGAAGATTCTGCCCGCGCTCGGGTTTAACCTGCATGACAACGTAAAGATTCGAAAGAGTCGGTGCTTTCACACAGGTCAGGGCGTCCAGGCCGGCGATGACCCTGTGTTGCCATGGTGAGAGACAGAGGGGACCACAGCAGGGCACCCTCGGTGTCCTCTGGGAAGCCCCTGCTTTCCTCTTAGTTCTCTGACCACATATTCCTGACGTCGGAAGCCGCCAGCTTTTCCGAACTTTATTAAATTAAAAGCATTTCCATCTCTCAAAGCTTGAAACAAAATGCCCTGAAGAGGAGGAGTCCTCTCCTACAGGGTGCAGCCGAGGACCCCGGCTGGTCCTTCCACGTTGCTCCCGGCCCCGGGAGTCTGGGAGAGCAGCGCCCTGCGGCCCCCTAGGGGACAGCGGTGGCCAAGCCATGCAGGACCCGGGCCACCCGGCGGCGCTCATCCAGCGGCAGCGCCGGGCCTGGCCTGCCAAGGGCTCTGCTCCGCCTGCACCCCACGAGCACCCGTGGCTTCCACCCCTCCAGTGGGGCGGAAAATCAGATGGCGGCCACGCGGAGGATGGGGAGTCAGCGTCAGCTCCATCTGAGGAGGCACCGGCGGAGAGTCTGATCCCTGATCCCCGCGGGGCAGAGCCACTGGGTTGAAAGAGCCACGGAGTTTGCCCGACAGGCAGTGAATGCAATTTGCTGTGAACCCTGAGTGCAAAGACGATTGCTTACTTTTCTCCTTCCTTCTCTCTCCCTGCCCCTCTCCTGTTTTCTTTCTCTTCCTTCCTTCCTCTTTCTTTCCTTCCCTCCCTCCCTCCTTCCTTTCTCTCTCTCTCTCTCTCTCTCTCTCTCTCTCTCTCTCTCTCTCTCTCTCTCTCTCTCTCTCTCTATTTCTTTCTATTTCTTTCCGTGTTGTTGTTTTTTGAGACAGGGTCTCACTTTGCAGCCCAGGCTGGCCTTGAACTCACAGAGCTCCTTCTCTTCAGCCTCCGGAGTGCTGGGACGGCAGGCGTGCAGCACACTACCTGGCTAGAGTTTGCTTTTTTACTCCAAAAAATCTCCCCACAAGAATCAGTTATGCTCTGATTTCTAAAAAAGAATTTGCATCTGCACGTGTGGGATTCTCTTACCCACTTTCTCTCACCTTGTTTATCTCTTGTCCTGTCCCAAGTCGAATCAAGTCCTGTGCACCTACAAATCCGATGCTTTACTTAGCTCACCCTGCTTGGAGAGGTTTTCACGCAGGTCTGCCTTGTTTCGCTTATGTTTCAACTCTACCGTGCCTGTGCACTTCAATCGTTATTTGGCAAGGGAATTTTAGATGTAATGAAAAGGAGCTAAAAAGATAAAAAATGTAAGTGGAAAGAGCTATGAACTTGTGGCACATTACAAAACCATGCACAGCAACAGCATGAGCCCAGGGCTGTCTCCACAGAGGGGAATCCAAAGCGGACAAAAGCTTGGCGTACAAGCTGCAGCAGAGAGAAGGCTCACATCTGAAAGCAGCCCTTGGAAGTCTTCTGAATATTTACACAGCAATGAAATACAGAAGACTCTCAGAGGAGCTCAGAGGGAATGGTAGCAAGCGTAACTCTTGAGCTTTAACTTGTTGACATGTAAGAAAGATTGTATTTATTTAAGGGTGAATCAGTTGAATACAGTTTCTTGGAAATGTAATTTTAAAATTAAATAAGGCTGTTACTGTGATGGTGTGTGAAGTGTAACAACTCCCTTTCTGATAAAGCTGAAGGACTAAGTTACAGTCTATGAAAGGAAAAGGCCTCCTGCCGAGTGTCTGCCCTTTGGGCCACACGGGAGCTGGCAGGTGGGTCTGGGCTGCTTTTACAGCACTGGGCATTGAGATCAGAGAGCGCAGGCACTGCCTGAGGCCACACAGCAAGGCGAGAGTCTCCTTGGACCCTGGCCACAGTCAGGTCACCAAGATCTCTAAGAAGAGAAAGGGAAACGGATTTCTTCATGGACAGTTTCCTGCGGGAGAGCTCACACCTGAGTCGTCCAGGCTGACACAGTGAGGCTCGAGGCAGGACCTACACGTGAGCTCTGGGGTGCTCCCTGGCTTTGGGGACAGCCTCTCTGGGTTTGGGCACATCTCCCAGAATGCATTTGGGGTTGCATTTTGCCTCTGCAGCCTTTAGCACACCTAGGCCTGAAGCCAGCGTCTGCTTTGCCCTCGGTGTGCAGCTCTGTTCCTGGGTGGCACGACGGCGCGGTAAGTCAGACCTCATGCAGCCAGAGCTCGTGTCCTCTCCTTCCTTGGACCCCATTCCCACCCACAGGGCACGCGGGATCCCCACTGGGAGAAATGTCATGCCGCTTTTCTTAGTTCCTTCCCCCTCCCCAGCCCGTACTGCAGCATCAGCACCTCCAGGACACTGCAGAGCAGAACAGGGAGAGCAGACCCAGTCCTGCTTGGTCCCCCATTTGCCAGGCTTTGACAGCAAGCAGATTCAGCTTGAGGTCATCACAGGGGTGTCCCCTTTGCTCCTTTGCTGGGAGTTTTTAACCAGTGGTAGATCCTGCTTCCTGGAATAATCACATTGTCTTTCTCCGAAATCTGGTTAATGTGAAGAATCACCTTGATGGCATTAGAACGCTAACCCACCCTGCACTTGCTGGACGAGCCTGACCTAGTAGTGGTGGATAATCCCTGTGACACGTTGCGGATTCTCTTTGGCAATTAATGTCTCGGTCAAGATTTTGCAGAAAATCTGTATTTGTGGAGAACACTGGTCTCTGCTCACTTTGTTCTGCTGTTTTGTATTAACTAACATGTTTGCATGGTTTGGATCAAGGTAATACTGATCCAATTAGAAGGGCACAGTGATGGCAACAGAGTTTGCAAATGGGGAGGGAGCTAAGGGTTGGAGGGAAAGGGAGGGAAGAATGAAGATGTTACGACCATCTACCAACCCCCAAGGCAAGGGTAGTCATTATCTACTGCAAACGTGCACTGGTAAAAATACTTTAAAATATTAGTTTAGTTGTAAAAAGTCGTGTTAGAAGTTATGGCATTCCCTCCACCTGTTTTCTGAGTTTGTGTAGAATTGGTGTTATTTTCTGCATTCAATGTTTGATAGAATTCACCAGGGAATTCACCATCTGAGGTTTTTAATTACAAGCTCATCTTAAAATATATAGGGATGATTAGATTTTCCTTTTATTCCTGTATCAGTTTTTGTTATTTATAATTTTCAGGGAATGTGTCTATTCATTTAGGTTCTAGTGGCATGGGATGTTAATCCTTCCTTGTGAGCCCTTTAGAGTCTGTAAGCGCTGCAGTCGTGGCTCCCTCTCACTCCTGATATTGGCAGTTGGCATCCTCATTTCTGTGATCAGTCCTTTTTCATTTTATTCAGGTTTACAGAAAAAATAGCTTCGGTGTCATTGGCTTCTTTATCATTTTCCATTTCTATTTCCCTGGGTTCTACTCATTATTATTGTCATCCTTTTTTATTACTTTGGGTTTAACTTGTTTTTCTAGTTAAGTGGAAACTTAGATTGCTGATGTTTAGATCTTTCTATTTTTCCAATATAAGTACTTCATGCTATATTTTTCTAAGCATTGGATTAGATTCATCCCAGAAATTATGGTGTTTTCACTATCATTTGATTCAAATGTTATCTAAGCTCTCTTGTGATTTCTTCCTGGCCCCATGAGTTATTTAGAAGTATGTTGCTTAATTTCTCAATATATGAGATTTTCCAATTATCTTCCTATTGTTGATTGCTAATTAATTTCAGCTGTCATCAGAGAATATACTCTGATCAATTTTAACACTTTTAAGTTGACTGAGACTTGTTTTATGGCCGAGCATATGATCTGTCTGCTGAGTGTTCTGGCGTCCCCTAAATCAATGTGTATTCAGTCACGTTAGCTGTAGTGTCTGTAGATGTCGGCCAGGTCAATGGGGGATGTCCACGCTGTCCATCTCCTTATTAATCACTGTGGATTTGCCTAGTTTTTTTTGGTTCTCCTGGTTTTGGTGCATGCATCCTGAAGTCCTGTCACTAGATGCCACTTCACAGATGGCTATGAGGCTTTGTGTTGTTGCTGGGGAGGGAACCCAGGGCCTCTCTTGTGCTAGGCAGGTGCTGCCCCTGAGCTGCACCCCAGCCCCTGGCATGTACTCCTGATGAGCTGCCCCTTTAGTATCAAATGTCCCTCTTTAAATCTGCAAAATTCTTGGCTTTGAAGTCTACTTTCTCTGACATTAATATTCAGACACTCCAGCTTATTTGTCATTAGTGTTGGCATGAGACATCATTTTCCTCCTTTTGCTTTTAATCTATGTCTTTGTATCACAATTTATATTTCGTACACAGAGTTAAGTTAGAACTTGCTCTTTTATCTAGTCTGACAAAAACCACCCTGAATGTAACTGTCCTCTTAGTTTGGAATACGTCTACTATTTTGCTATTTGGGTTCTATTTTCCCTACGTTTTCTTTGTCCCTTCATTCTATTTTATGTTTTATACCTATTGATTGTTTTTAGGGGTTGGTCTGTTGTTTACAGTACAGATGTTCTTCATTTAATGACCAAGATCTATTCCTGCAACTAGGTCACTGAATGAGTTGCTTGGTAAATCAGGAATTGTGCATAGTATGTACAGTACAATATTCAGAACAAATAAATGGTCAAAGGAAACACCAATTTGATGACTTTGCTCTTATTTGTATATCAATTACATGCAGTTCTAGAATGTATAACATAACATAAAACCACAGTACTGTACTGTATAGTACAATCAACAAAAATTACAGTACTGTATAAATAAGATATATTGTACTATGGAGGATCACCCCATTGAGTATGCCCAAAGCAGGGTATAAGCATTGCAGACTGTAAAGAGTTAACCCACAATTGGCTTATTTTAAGAAGTGAGTCTGACCAGTGCATATGAGATAACACACAGCCAAGGTCAGAGTGACTCTTACGCAAATTCTGTTCCCAGCCTAACACAAGAATGCTTTGTTGTTTCTTTTACAAGCCTTGCCTGCATCATCAACGTATGCAAAGCAACTCCATGTACTCCCTACGCAAAGTCCCCTCACCTCACCTCAACAATGATTGTGTCACCAATAAATATCAATGGTTTGGGCTATGCAGGGTCTTTGCTTGCTCAAGACTTTGCTTGGTCCACTGCAGGGGCCTCTGGTAACTGGCACCCCATGTTTGCCCATCTCCTGCCTGGTGCTATGATGCATCACAAGGAGAAAGACTTAGAGACAGGATTAAAGAGACAGAGAGGGGAACTCTCTGACCAGTGCTTGAGCAAGCAAAGGCCCTGAACAGCAGCTTCTCAACCCACTGTATGTGAGTATTCCACTTCCTCAGCAGGGGGATAACCTCTTCTTTCCTCTTCACAGATTTCAGAGGAATCAGATCAGGAGACACTTCTGGAGAATCACAAACAACTGCCATCCTGCACAGACTCACCAGGCAGAGGATCTTCTGTTTTCATGGCCTGCATTTTTGCTAAGAATTAAAAAGAGCAGAAACTTCAAAGACACCCCAGTGACATTTTTCTTTTAATTAAGATTTACTTGATGGGTAAAGTGTGTCTGAGGTTAGCATTCATATTCATGCCAAAGCTTTACGATTCATGCAGAGTGTGGGCAATGGGTGTTATCACAGTGAAATACGAAGAGTGTCTGCAGAGTCTCTCATTTTACACAGCTTCAGTCTCCCAAAACCAACCACAGTCCAAAACATGAAATGGAAAATCCTAGAAATAAACAACTCATAACCTTTAATCTTGCACTGTTCTGCAGAGCATGATAAAATCTGGCACTACCCTGCTCCAGCCCATCCCTGCTAGCCCTGGATGCAAGCTAGCTGTGTCCAGAGTATCCACAGTGTGCACACTACCTGCCACCAGTCACTCAGAAGCCATCTCAGGGTCAGGCATCTGTGGCATCACTTTAGCATTGGGATCAAGTCACACTTAACACACTCACTGAGAGCCCCAAAGCCCACAAGTAAGGATGCTGGTAACTCGGATACACCAGAGAGAAGGCATAGTGTTTCTTCAAAATGAAAAGGTAAAATTCTTGACTTAAGAAAAAAAATCCACATAATGAGGATGCCAAGATCTACAATAAGAACAAATCTTCTAACTGCAAAATAATGAAGAACAAAAAGAAATGGGGCTAATTTTGCCATCACACCTTGGATTTGTGCCAAGTTACAGGACTCAGCACTACCTGTGGCCTCAGGTGTGCACAGGGCCTGGGACACATTCCCTGTGGACAAGTGTTGGGGGGGGGCTCTACTTGGTTCATTTTCCCACTTGTTTCAAATATGCTTTTTCCAAACAAGGAAAAGATAAGCTATAGAAGCTATGTGTCCTCTGCATGCTCAGGAAGCAATTTCAGTTGAGTATTTAGAAACTTGAGAAAAATGGAAGAATGAAAGGAAGGAGAGAAGCTGAGAGAGGGAGACAGAGGATGAAAAGGAAAGGTCAGGAAGGGGTGAATCATCCATATGTCATGGGGGGTGTACATGTGTGCACTGCTACCTAAGGTATCTAAAGTGACTCAAGGAGTGGATGATGAAATATTAAACCATGCACAACATGCCAGCAGTTAGAAAAATGCAAAGCAGAATAGGAAGTATAGCTAGGAAGATACAGATAAATACAGACAAGAACTTCCACAGGGCCACACTGCAGACAAAATGCAACAGGCCCTCGAGAGGGCATGATGTGCTCCATCTCATCAGTCCACCCTCTTCTTCCAAACTTCACCTTGCACCCAAGGGCCCAGTCTGTCCCCTACCCGGACAGAACATTTCCTTAAGAGCACACTGTAATCGAGCTGGGGATTTAGCTCAGTGGTTTCGCTGCCTGCTGCACAAGTGCAAGGACCCGAGTTTGATCCCCAGTACCAAAAAAAAAAAGCACACTGTAATCAGTCAAGCTATGCTTGTTGATATGTTTCTGACTGTGTGTGTGTGTGTGTGTGTGTGTGTGTGTGTGTGTGTGTGTGTGTGACTGTTCTATGCCTACACACTAGCTTGGAAAGCAAATATTTCTGTGACACTGGGTTTTCAAGGGTGGTCATGGCTTACATCTAGATGTCCCCCCATAGCCTCATGCATTCATAGGTGGGGCTTTTCAGAGCTGGCTGGATCTAGGGTGTGTGATCCTGAGGTTAAGGGTGTGGTGCTGCATTAGTCCACTGGTTAGAATTACCATAGTTCTGGGTGGCACCACCCAAAAAGGCTCAAAGCCTGGATGGGATAAAAGGGAAAGTCAGGCTTGCTGCTTACTGCTTGCTGTCTTCTACTTGCCACACCATGGACTGTTTCTCCTCTGTGATCCTCTTCTGCCATGCTGGCCTGTGATGGAACCAGCCAACTAAGGACTGGAATCTCTACAAACTGTGAGCTGAAATGAACTTTGCCTCCTTTAACTTTGGGTGTCAAGCATTTTGCCTCAGCAGTGAGAAAAGTAACTGAGACAGTCCCCTAGTTGGATTAGCATAGTTCTAGGTGTGGCTGGAATGATTTACTGAAGAGGAAAACCCCATGCTGGGTGAGGGTGGCACCAATCAATAGGCCTGTAGCCTGGATGGAATATAAAGGGACAGAAAGAAGGCAGGCTCACTGCCTCCTGTCTGCCCTGCCATGGACTGTTTCTCCTCTGCCAGCCCCTCTGCCATGCTGCCCTGCCTTGGTGCCAGCTCACAGTGTACTGAAACCTCTACAAACTGTGAGTGAAAATAAACCTTTCCTCCTTTAACTTGTGGGTATCAGGTATTTTGGCGCAGCAAAAGAAAAGTAACCAAGACACATGCCTTAGGAGTAGAGCCCTGGAACACAGGATTCTGCTCCACGCTTCCCTCTCCAGTCTGCTCCTCCTCCAGGATGGAGGACACTGTCTACCTCTCACACCTCCTCTCACCCTATCCCTCCCTGTGTGGAAGGCAGAGGATGACACGGCATCCTTAATGTAGGTTAATTTCAGTTTCAAAACTCAGCAAAGCAGAAGAAAATGCCTTTCTACACAGCCCAGGCTCCCAGGTCCAACGTACAATATTTGCTTTCCTATGTCCCTCTCAAGCCCTCTTCCTGCCTGTGTGAGCAGGAAGCATGCAACTGTCCCAACAGCTCTTCCCAGAAGCAGAGAGGTGGAGGTCCCTGTGGTGTGTGTGCAACACAGCACCCTGTGGAGTGTGAGCAGCTCGGTTTTGTACCCTCCACACATACACAATGAGAAGTTAAAACACACCCAAGACCATGCATATGCACATGCACCGTGTTTAAAAATATTTCCATTCCATTCCATACCTCCCGGCAGAGACCAAGTGTGTTCATAAAAGGGAGGGTAATACATGATCAGAGATCTAATACATGAGTCTCTGAACGTTCCAAACCCCCTTAAAGTCTGAGCACTCAGTCCCTTGGGGTTCCAGGGCTTCAGTAGGAGTCTAGGTTCCAGAGAGCAGTGTGCTCCGGGCATTAAGATGTTTCCACAACCCAAATGACAATAGGTGTTCACATAGTCTAGCTGGATTGCTTGCTAGAATTTGGGTTCATGGGTAGAGAGGATTAAGAACTGCAGGAACATAGCCACTTCCATCCATTGATAATTATGTAAAAAGAAGGTACTAAGCAGAAAAAGGCTTATTTACAAAAAAAACACGCATAGCTCATAAATCCTTCAGACTGGCATGGATCCAGGGTAAGACTTTCTCCAGATGTCAGTCTGTTAACAGGCTTCATAGAGTGAGTTCCCTGATTAGCCACTGTCCAGAGTGAGCTCCACGCCATGAGGGCGCCTGGTGACCCCGACCACAGGAGGGGCATGAAACTGGCCCTGTGGACAGCAAATCAGCTCTGCTCAGAAAGAATTCAGGAAGAAGCATCTGGGGTCAGCACAGCCCCTGAGACGGCAAGAAGGAACCATGACATGACTGCTCAGCAACGTGGAGCTCAGTCCGGTGAAGGAAAGGGGAGCGCTCCCCCTTATTTGCCCTGTTTTTCTAACACATTTGGTTCTTAACCTGGAGCACCTGGAAAGACACACACCCAGCAAGAACATACACATGGAAACATGGGAGGAAAAGGGGCTCCGAATTTTGTTAAAATCTCCAACCACACTGTTTTCACACCATATCAAGACCATCAGGTCCTCCAAACAGGATCACAAACGTGTTACCCGCCAGTCCAGTCTGAGAGGCGAGGAGAGGAGAAAGTTAATGTTTGTTTTTCCTCCTGGCTGATGACTACCACAAAACAGATCTGCTGTCATTTGATATCATGACTTCAGGGTCTTCCACTTTGAGAACAAGAAAGCTGTGGTTTTCAATTTCCATTTTGTTTCTAAATCCTAAGGAAATCCAACATGCAACTGGAAAAAGACATATTTTAAGACATTTCCATTTCAAACGCTTCCTCTCCTAAGTCCTCTTCAGAGACCAGCACACTCTCAGAGTACATGTGCGAAATAAAACACTGTAGCTGCAGCAGACAGAGAGGAAGCCAATGGTTCTGTCATCCTAATGTCTAAAACAAAGAGGGAGGGAGCGAGGGAGAGAAGAAACGAACGGCAAGAGCACAGCTCCACTGCGCCTGCCTGTATAAGAGGCTCCTGCTCCTCACGGCCTCTGTCTGGCACTGAGCGACTGTGACTCCCCAGTGACCTGGCGACCCTGCTTCAACCTGAGCTTCTTCCCACAGCCTGACTACAAGCCACAGCTGTGACCATGTTTCCCAGGCCGCCGGCTTACAGCAGGTCGAGGGTGAGAGGAAGGACACAGTGCTGCAGAGGCCACAGCACCTCAGGCTGCATGGATGGAGAATGCAGGACTCTTCCAAGCCAGATCTGGCGACAGCTTAGTGTGACGGCCACTAAGCAAAGGGGAGGAAACGTGGCCTCCGGCTGCACAAAGGGACAGGGCACGGCACCACTGTGGGCCACGAGGCTGGGCCCCGGTTTCCCCTCCTATAAAATGCAGAGAATAGAGCCTCTGCTTCCTGAGAGATGGGAACTGAATCAGTGAGGGCTCCTAAGGGTTTCTCACACGCCCGGCACAGCGCAGGCCCCCAGTTAAGGAAACTCTCCCTCTCAGTACTCGCCCAGATTCCATTAGCTGTATCAGTCACACCCGTTCCCATCTCCCCACCATCCCTCCACTTACTGGAGCCAACGCTCTCGGACCATTCTGGGCTCCCTTCATCCTCTCACACGCCATCTCCATTCACTTACCAAATTCCACTGCCTCTCTCTTTAAAACACACCCCGAATCTGACCATTTCCCACCCCCACCACTACTCTAGTCCACCACCCTCTCTTGCCTGAATGACGGCTAAATTAGTTACCTGAGTTATCCTCATCTGAAATGCCTACTTCTACCTTTGACCCCACCCCAAGCCATCCCCTCTCAAATCAGCAGCCAGGGATGCTTTTAAATGTAAGATCCTGTGCTTCCTCCATGTGCAGTGGTCTCCCCTTCTCATCCAGAGAAGCACACACCTGCCCACAGCCTGTGTGGTCCGACCCCTCTGACCTCATCTCCTACCATGCAGCCTCACTGACCACCCTGCTGTCTCCAGAGCATGCCAGGCCCATCCCCACCCTGGGGACAGTGTGCTGCCCATTAGTTCCCTTTACCCAGAATGTTTATCCCTCTGACCTCCATGAGAATAAAGCCCCAACCTTCTTCAAAGTCTTTGTCCAAAAGCTGTCTCCTGAGCACAGCCTGCAACAGTGGTGGTGACCCTTTCAGAGCTTTCAATGATTCAAACAGTCCCCTGAGACACGTGTGCCATGGGTTCCCACCACTGACTTGTAATTTGGAATCGTAACTGTCTAGTTCCCCCTTCGGGCACACGTTTTCCTTTTCTGTAGCACTCATACTCTTTAGAGCAGCACTTAACACTCCATAACACACCATGTAGTTTATTTATTTATCATGCTCATTATTTATTATCTCCCCTGCAAGAGTCAGAGCTCCAAAATGGCACAGATCTTTGTGGATCCCAAGCTGGAGAGTAGTGCTTAGCACACAACAGGAACACGGTATTTCCTTCTTATCTCAAACGAATAAACTCAGGCTGAGAGATTAGGAGAAAGCAATGGAAACCCACATTAATTCTGTTTTTCACATACTGTTTTTCCCCCTTGGAGTCTGGAAAGCGATTAGAAGAAAACATGGTATAGAATCTCTTATTCCTACTCCCCAGCCTACCTGGCTGCTCTGTGAGCAGAAAAAGGTCTCAAAAAGAAGCTCTCAGAAAAGGTTCTCTCTAGTTGATACATATCTTTAAGAATCAAACACATGCTTTGTGAGACTGAGCAGGTGCAACAACAGAATGTCCAGCCCGGAAAAGAAATAGGATCGAAGTAGCAGTTTTTGTAGGAGCTAGAGTTAGAGGAGTAATAGAGCACTTGTAACTCCAGTTGTCGGTCACAGTTATTGTGGGTGAATGTGCTGTAAGGAAGCTCCAAAGACATCGGTCTGCTTGGGAAACTTCTCAGAGTGAATGAAAAAGGATCCATCTCATTTCCACTGGGGCATCGAGTCATGGCTGGAACAGTTTATTTTTTCCAGGCTACTTCAAATCTAAACCTGTTTTTAAGAGCAACCCCAACAGAAGATCAGATAAACAACTGGACAATGTTTTTACACTCTGGTAATGTAAACATTTCAAATTCCTCCCTCACTCTTCACAAGCATAAATCTCTCCAGAGAAGGTGAAACAGCCACAGTTTAAACACAACTTTGAATTATTCACTTTACCTCCATTTGGCACTAGAAAGGCAGGTTTCATCCAAACTGGGTACCGGGACTCCCTTCAGTTGTAAGCCGGCTTGGAGCAAGCCCAGCTCTCCTTCCTTTGAAGACCGAGGACAGCAGCCCTTCCTCTTTCTTCTTTTGTACCTTCTACACATCCCGCACAGCCCTTTTCAAACCAACTTCTATAAACCCAGAGAGGAAGCCTGGAGCTGTCTCCCCACTGTTAAGGTATGGAAACGATTGCAAATGGGTGTCAAGCAGAAGAGACAGACAGTTGAGAGGGCTGGGAGAGGCACGTTCTCTGGCTGAGTGCAGGAGACTGAATCAGAGCTTCCTGGGCAGCAGCTCTAGGGGGTGCGCGGAGGGAGGGAGGGAGGACAGAGGGAATGAAGGGCACGAAAGCAAGAGGGAAGAGGATGCTCAGGCCGCTGCTGACCACAGGCCAGTAAGTCCAAGTGGGAACGGACAGTGGCCAGGAGAGGAGAGAAAACCGGGCGGATGGAGCCACTGCACTGCCGTCACAGGCACGGCGTAGGAGGCTGTGTCGCTGGGCCTGGGCCCCACAGCTCCGAGCCGCAGAGCGCAGAAGACTCCGCACCCAGGCCCCAGAGAGGCCGCACACCCAAGCTGGTCCTGGGCACACGACTCCATTTCCTCACTGCAGAAACAGTTACTGAGCTGAATGCAACTGAAAGGAGCTGCTGAAGAGCCTGGAGGGAGAGGTGCCCAGAAATGTGGGCACGCAGCCTTGACCCGTGTGCACCAGGTGCACAGGCACACGCAGAGTCGTGCACGGCGTAAGGACCCGGGCCAAGATGACATCTGCCAGTGACGTCATCCCCTCTAGTGTCAGTGCACTCCTCCGTGTTCATACACTGTCAGCACTGCCTGAGGGCCCTCACCGATCCGCAACACTGACTGTGTGTGCGTGGCAGTGTATGCAACTATGCAAAGGGAATGGTGATCATATCACTCCTCCACTTAAAAGCTCCAGGGACTCCACTTGGCCTCAGTTTCCCCCTCGGGCTTGGCCTCCACTCACCTCTCCAGAACCTTCCCCCAGAACCAACCCTGAATCACAGCCCACCAGTCTGCTCAAGCCCGCACCATATCCCCCATGTGCGCTGTGTGGAGCCCCTCTGCCTCCTTCTTGCTCCAACCCCTCCTCCTCCTCTTCCCAAATCCTCTCAGACCCAGCCAGGCCTCTCTGGCTGACTCAAGAACTCTGGGTCCACATTTCCCAAGGCAAAATGGTTGGCAATGGATGGGCAAACCAAGAAGAAAAGAAGACAATTCATGAGTTTACAACAAGTCTTGAGAGAAAGAAAAGAAAAATAATAGTCCTGTGGTCTGCTTAAGGCTCCCTGGTGCACCACATGTAGAAAATAACTGCGAGAAAAGCCATCCTGACAATAACCAAGAAAGAAAGAAAGAAAAAGAAAGAAAGAAAGAAAGAAGGAGAAAGGAAAAGAAAGAAAGAACAAGAGTACATTAATCTGCTAAGAGACTGAGGGGATTATTGTGGTAATTGTGTGTGTTTAAGTTTACATGGTAGAAAACAAAACCAACACTGTACTGTATGGTTTTTACTAAAACCCCTGTAAAGATGAAACGAGATCACATAAAGGATTTGGGAAAGTTAGGGTGTCACATAAATGTTAGTAGCTGTCATCATTCTGGAGCCAGGCAAGGCTTCTGCCACCAAACTCCAAGATAAACTTGTCAGGAGATACTTCTAACCTGCCCCAAAACAAAACCAGTCATTTCCAGCTGGCCCCAGGTAAGCCGGGCAGCTGGCGTCTCTGGTCAGAAGTGTGGCCTCCTGCACGCCAGTCACTTTACTGGATGTCTGTTTGTCAAGCAGAGATATAGCGAGGCAGGCCATAAAGCAAGCCTCTGTTTTTACAGGAATAAGTTATGGATGAGGTAAAATGACTTTTGGTGTACAATAACATGGGTTTAATGTGTCACGGCTGTAATATTTATAGATGTAGGGCTGGGGACTCAGTTCAGTGGTTCCACCGCCTGCCTCGCAAGCCCAAGGTCCCGAGTCTGATCCCTGGTACCAAAAAAAAAAAAGATATAAAGATTCCGGATATACAGTGAACTTCCATTTTGCCAGTGAGAGGAACTCATTCTACTATTTAATTCTACTGGAAAAACTACTTATTCTTTAAACTTATGTGCTTTTCTCATCTTTTTCTCTAAAAAGTACAGGGTCTTGGCCTCAAATGGTCACCTCAGAACTAAATTAATGGCCTCTCTCTCTCTCTCTCACACACACACACACATACACACACACACCCTCAGTAAATGCATGGCAGGCAAACACTCTCTGATGACCATGGCCAATGGCTGGTCACAAGCACGACTTGGGGTCTGTAACAATACAGTCTGCAGTGCAGAGGGATTAAACCTCTCACCCTCCGGGTCCCTGAACTGTGGGTCTCAGTGATCTCTGTGGAAACTGTCAGCATACAACACTGAAAGGTCAAAATCATTCCAGCATCCCCGCTGAGTGCCTCTCTGTTATATGTTCGAGCTAGAAGGACCTCTGCTGTGTCCCTTTCCCATTTCTGGAGGAAACAACCAAACACCTCCCATCTGCCGATCTCATCTGTAAAATCTTCCCCACAGTGAGACTGCCCTTTAACAACCGCCCAGGATGCTCTCTGGCTCTGCTCTTGTGAGGTCCTCTGGCATCTTCTCTGGGGTCTTGTGAGCAGTGCATGAGTCGCCATCTCTTCACAAAGAACACAAAGTCTTGTCTGGGCACATGAGGAACAGCAGTCATTTTACCCACAAATGAGCAACCGCATTTCTCCACTGCTACCCAACTCCTTTTCTACAGTTTCCATGAACCGACTCCTTTAACAAGTCAGTTGCTTTCACTGTGTCTGCTAGACAGTGCCTCGTGATTAGCTGGATTTCTGTTTGTTCGCTGCTTTGTTTTGTTGGGTTTTGAGCCAGGATTTCCCTACACGGTCCGGCATCAGCTTGGACTCATGGTCTTCCTGGCCCAGACTCTCAAGGCTGGAATGACAGGCTTATGCCACCACACCCAGCTCCGGTGACCTCTCTGTTCTCAAGTGATTGTCCAGGGGACCTGTCAATAACTAATTGCATCACCTGGGCAGACTGAGCTGCGTAACTGAAAGCCATGCAGTATGGAGATTAACAGTGACACCCTGCAGCCAGACTCCGGGCTGCAGGTCAGCAAAGGGTCTCAGGTGAGTCCTGAACCATGGGAAGCCTTGGGCCATCCCCGCCTCGTAGGACTTTAAAATCTCACAAGGATATGCCAGGCATACAAAGACTGTCCATAAGTATGTTACTGTTGTTTTTATTATCATAAATAGTTTTAAAAACAGATGCTAATTAAAACTTTACTGCATTTCCAATGTTCCAGTTAGGAGGATGGACATGCAAAGAATGCTAAGATTGTGTCAGCTATGAAACAAACATTACTGATTTCCTCTTTGGGTTGTTCTGTCCTGAATGAACCAAATTCCTCCAATTTTATATTTTCAGAGAAACATTTGCCCAGGACTTACAGAGGAGGAGGGAACTGCGTAATGCTCTAATCTGTTTTGAAAAGCTTGGCTGACGTTTACAGTACACTATTCTCACCACCAGGAGGGCACTGGGCAGCTCACTCGCACTCCACTGAGATGGACCCTGTCATCCAAGGTATGCCAGGGATGGTTCCTGTCCAGGTCATCTCATCTTCAGCTGGTCCTCATCCCACTGTGTGACCAGTAATGTCTCAGCTGCTGCTGAAATGTTTCATGTTGGAGGCGCAAACTGATGCAAAACAAACCCAGTGCTTCAAGATAGGGGCATGGTCCACACTGGGGCCAGGTCTTCCAAAGGGTGTAGGAAGTACCTTGAGTACAATTTTCAAAATTTAACAATTCAGAAAATAATTTTCCATCGTGACACTGGAGATGGTCCATGGCTCAGGACCCTCAGACTTGGCAACATCGGGAAGCAGACTGGTGCACTGTGCTGTTCCATCCCCAGTGGAATGGGGTCCTTTTCCTGGCTCCTTCGCAGTGCATAATGAAGTGTTTCAGAGAATGAAGGGGCCGGGCTGGGGGCCCCTGAGGATAAGATGAGTTCCAAGCCAAACACTGGGAAGAAGGGCCCTCAAAAATGCCCCATTTTTACTAGGGACTTCAAAGAGGAATGCCCCGTATGAAGATTTTCAAGCTGTCAGGATTTAGGGCCAATGGGCACACATTAGTCTTCTGGATGTGGGGAAACAGCCAGCCCCGTTGGCCGTAGGAAAGCGGCCCATGAACGTGTAGCCCAAGGCTGCACTAATTCCTGTGCCTGAGCTCGGAGGACCCCTGTTCTGGGACTCCTAGTGCACCCTTTCTGCAGGCCCCACTGCCCGGAACCAGTCTCCATGCATGTGCACTTCCTTTGTTACGAACAGTCTGTGTCCAGAGGAGACCATGGGGACCATTTTCCTTCATGCAGGAGATACAGGAAATATGAAAGCTTACTCACCATTGTGGGATGGATCTCACCAGCCTGAGAATCCCAGAATGCAGCAGTGACAGGCCTCCCACAGATGACGCAGCATAAGTCCCCACCTGCAGCCTCGGTGACACTTTGCTACAGGCTGCGGCACAGAGACTGTGTAGGGTAAGTGGTTCCATGCTCACTTCCCATGTGATCTCTGGTTTGTCTTCCAGAACTTGCCCAAATGGGGCTTCAACCAACTGCCTATAATCAACATATTCATGACGAATGGCAAACTCATGCTAGTAAACAATCTAAAAACTCATTTAGCAGAGTTCTCCACTAAAACAAGAGAGACCTGCAGAGAAGGGCAAGTGTGTCTCACAGGCCTGAATGGCAGCTGTCCCTGTGACAGGAAGAAGCAATCTGGACACTGTCATGCTCTCCTGCACAGTCTCCAGCTCCACAGTCCTTTGGGCTGCCCTGCCTGGTGGGGCCTAGCAAGCACGGAGCCAGCAGTCCAGCCTGCTCCTCTGCTCCCAGCTCCCCCTCACCACCACTCCACAATCTGGGCAAGTTGATCACAACCCCTAAGCCTCAGTGTCCAGGAGACAGCAGTGGTAATAGTGCCCCTCCATATTCCAGAGTCGATGGGAAAATCAGGTAAGGCTCTATACAAATACAATATTATTAAACAGGGGTGATAAACATGCAGGAACTGGGCAAAGACAGGCCAGACCAAGCTCCCAGCCTTCACAGCGAGGGGCCAGTCTTCACAGCTCTGCGGTTCCCGAGGAGCTGCTTCAGGCACAGCAGCATCCTCTCTCCCCCTCTGTGAGGCCGAAGCACTGCCCGGCCACCAGAGAGCAGCAGCATGGAGCCTTATCTGCCCTCCTCTCTTCCGCGGAGCCTGGAATATCTGTGTTTTAAATCATTTCCGGTTTTAAAAAGACAATTATTTACCAGCCTGAAGTCCTGGCGTTCAGAGCATTCCTCATCCTACCTTCAGCCCTGTTCCAGCCAGAGAAGGCTGTGTGACCCCAGGAGCCAGGGAAGCACCCCACTGTGCTCTAAAAACAGAGATCGGTTTTTAAAATTCACGCTGAGCAACAAGCCCAAGCTATAACTTCAAGGAATGCCAGGGATTTAAAAATATGCATATTTTAAATTTGAAAATAATTCACTGCCAAAAGAAGATAGTTTAAAATATCTTTTCGAACTTTCAAACTTCATTTTAAAAGTCTTTCCATTCCTTAAAAAACAAAAAACACAAAATTTACACTGCACACACACAATATATAATTTCTCTATGACTTCTAGTGGAGTTGACACACTATTCTTCCCTATATCAGAAATTAGCAGGACAATCTACATTGTCCCAGGGGATCTCTGGTTCTGCTACAAAAGACAGCAGAGGAAACAGGCCACCACAGGCATCTCCCCAGCTGTGCTACCTGCCTGTGCAGCAGGAGCAGCAGCCTAGACCTCTGGGCAAGCCTGCGGCCTGCAGCGAGGCTCTATCTCAGCATCCCTGGGAGGGGTATCCCACACCTGAGTGTCCTGCCTTGCTGGGAGGCTGTAAGAACAGATGTGCTCAGGAAAGGGCCTGCACATGCTCAGTGTGACACAGGGTGGCTGCCTACCACGACATGAGGCTGGTCAGAGGCCAGGGATAAAGGATTGCAGCAAAAACTGGAAGGTTTAAACCTTAAAGTTCAGCTGCTGCTTCTTACAATTTGAAACTCCATGGAGGGATCTGATGTTTGTAAAAGAAAAGGCAGTTGGTGTATTTCTTAATAGTGCCCACTAAAAGGAACCAGGGCTCCTTGGAGAAATGGTTTGTGCCAAGGCTAAGGTACAGAAAGTACAAGATGAACCTGGGACTTCTTCTTGTACCAAAGTAAGTGAACTTTGTGGCATATGATTTATATCTCAAAAAATTGTAAGAAAGAAAGAAGAGGGAATAGAGAAAGAGGTGAAGGCATGAGGGGAGCAGAGCCTGAATTATTTTCTACCAGTCAAATCTGAAAATGTTCAGTGCCAGAATAAGCAAATTCAGTCAGGAGCTATAACCCATTGAACAAAATAGTAATCCACCAATCATAGAATAATAAAAATGGGGGGATGGACAGATAGACAGCGTCATGGTTTCTGCCTGTGATCATTTGGTTAAAGTGATGTCTACCAGGTTTCTCTGCTGCAAAGTAATAGTTTTCCCTTTATAATTAGTAGGCATATTGGAGGAATACTTCGAGACTACACAAATACCATGTTTCTGCTCATGTTTTTCTCCCACTGAGGCTAGTACCTACTGGTGGATTTTGCAATACTGATTACTGCGGTGTTTAGCTAATGGTGACTCTGGTATTTCTTTCACTCCCTCTTCTCTTTCTCAGTGGGATTTTACTCTAAGGAAGACCTGTCCCTCCACTTATTTGGCTTTCTCTATAGTATCGTGGGTTCATGGACCTTTATTCCGTGGGTGAGAATCCAACACCATCACTTCCTCCTTCGTCCCTCACCTTCTCCCAGGGCAACTGCTGGGGGCTCCTTGGTTCTGTCTCCTGAGCCTGCGGACTTCAGGCAGTGCAGGATGTTCAGGCCTCATGCTTGTCCTTCCTGCCCTGTCCTGGAATCAACCTTTCTCCAAGAGGCCCTTTTCCCTCTTTTAGTGCTGAAATGTTGTATTTTTGTGCTGCAGGCAGAGGTACTGTTGATATTTACCTTTAATGTAAAAGTCCCTGCAGCTGGATGTGTCTGCAGCTTGAAAAGGGCTTTTTCACACACAGGGTGATACTTGCAATAGAGAAAGCAGCAAACAGAATACAGAACACGCATGTGGGACCTGTGTAACCAGCTGGCTCCTCTTGCTGGAGACGGTCACGAGAAACCCAGGTCTGGGCTCCACGCGTGCTCAACTTAGAAGTTTCATTAGAAAATTTTGTCTTTATATTAATAGCATATGCATTTTATAACATTTTTGTAAAAATGCTTATATACAGTAATGACTCACTAATTCCCTTGTTAAAAAATAAAAGATGCCACTCTGATACTAACCAGAACTATAAAGATAGCAAACAAGTCCTGGAATTTGAACAGCAGTCCTTCTTTTATGTCTATCTTCTAGACAGTTTCTTTTTTATGTATTTTACTTTTTCTCTAACAGCTTTTATTTTTATTTTAAAGCTTTGGTGAGTACTGCTTGTAGTATGTGTTCAGCTTCTTTCTGTGGAGTTGGTTCATGTACAGAGCAGCTTGATTTCTTCTCTTCGTCCCTTTTCCTCCCCTTCTTCTCTCCCTCCATCTCCTGATCTCCTGTCTATTTGAGAAAGATCCATCTCTCTACTCCCTATGTTCTATCTTTCATTTTGCTCTTTATAATTTGCATTTTTCATGTAAGAGAAATCATGTACTGTTTAAGTTGGTGTGTCTGATTTCATTTCACTTAAAATTATGTTCTCTAAACTATTCCTAAATCATTTCTAAGCTATTACTTTATTACTTTGAAACAGAGCAACTCTTCTTTTACTTTCAGGTTCAAAGGTCCTTATTATAACATTTGGTTCTCTTCCTTAAATGGGAACTTTAAGGCAGATGTTGCTCTCAAAATTTACTGTCTTCCAGGGAATAAATAACTTACCATCAGAATACATACACACATGTATGCATTATGCAGCTTGAAGGATCTTGTGCTGCTATATATATATTCCACATATGTGTGATATATATATATATATATATATATTTACACTTTCAAACTTATTAAAGTATAGACATCTTTTTTTTAAGAAAGCATTGCTTCCTGTCTCTAGCACTTCCTGGTGACCAACCTAACATTGTACTAACATTTTAATAATGAGAATTCATCTTTCTCATGGGCACATGTCATCACTGTGTCTATAAATATGCGAGTGTGTGAAGCCCAGAGTGGAGTCTATGACCCATGAGGTGGAAATCAAGACTCCAAGTCTAAGGGAAACAAACCAAGACAGACCTTTAGAGAAAAAACTGATCCAGATGTTATCTGAGGACCATACACCTCTCAGTTTCTTCCAACAGCAAGTAAGTGACTCAAATCAGACTCTGGGACAGTCCTTTCCAGTCCCACCCTGTACCTGTATAAATAAATCCAGTGTCGTGGCCATCTAAAGACATCTTGAATTATTTCTGGCTGTGTTTTAGACTCACACTTGAAACAGATACTTCATCCAAGCAGGGAGCTGACAGGCCCAGGGCTCTGTATCCATCCGGGCTCTGCTTTGAGGTCCCCTGGGATGCTCTGCTCTCCAAGGCTCCACAGGGACCCAAAGCCAGGCTGCTAAAAGTGAGGCAGTGACGTGCAAGTCTCTCCTTCATGGGCAAGAGAATGCCTACAACCTGGCGGCTCTGGACTAACTAGAGAGTTCAAATCAATCTTTGCTATCCTCATGCACAAAAAGAGAAAGAGAGAAAAGGCCAGGAAATCAAGAGAAATACCAGAAGAAAATAAGCTCTGGAGTAACATCATTTTGTTGACCACAAGGATGTCGTGAGGAGAAAGGGAACACCTGGCACCAGTGCATTTTCTCTGCTCACTAATGTATTAGCTGGTACGTGGGGGGCACCCTGTTTCTCTCTAAATCCTATTTTCCTAAAACTCTACCGGCAACTTAGGTGACAGGATCGGCCTTTCTCAGACCAGGTGGGCAATTACAGGAATGGCTCAGAAACAAGGACTCCAGCTGAGGAAGTCTGAAACCAAGGCAAGTCAGTAAAAGAGTCCGTTGTGCAAGGAAATAGGCCAAACACTATGGGAAGAGCAGAGGCCAGTTAGGATTACCAAGGTACTTCAGAGAGGCTCTCTTTCCTGCTATTCCAATATCCTCATGAAGTAGGCATTGTGACTCCTTAGAAATGACACTGAGCACATGAGATCTAACTAGTAAGTAGAACCTAGATGTAAGGAGGGTCACCCAGCACTTCTCTCTAGGTAATTTTCACTTCCCCTTGTAGCCTTATCCACTACTCTATGGAAACATTTCTTTTGATGCTATATCTACACCTCAGTTCTACAGCCAGAGATTCCTGCCAGTTCCAAAAAATTAGTATAAATCATGTTTACTTCAAAAAGAGATTATCTCCCAGCAATGAGTTCAGTGTTTGGAGAAACGGGCTGGATCTGCTTTCAATCCCAAATGCTGGTGAGGCAACGTAGAAACGTTTGTGAGACTGTTATTCTCATCGTAGAACGAGCACATGTAACATTTTCACCTCTTTTCCAGGAGAAATGGACCAGAGCTTTAGAGTAGCTACCAAGAATTTCTTTAGGTAACCTTCGATAGCAGCTTTAGAACATCAGATGTAACAAGGAAGAAATCACTTTCCACTGTAGCGGTTAGTATGCAACACGAAGCCACCCTGAGCCGAGCGTCTCCCAGGGGCCCAGACCTGTGCTAAGTTGCCCTCCACACACCGGCTCCATCGTCCTCACGGCACCACCACGGAGGCAGGTGAGGACAGACGGCTCGGATGGCTTAGTGCTTAACATCACACGGCAAGCTGAGTGGCAGGAGAGGTACCAGTCTGTGTCCTTCCGCCTCAGCACTCAAGCTCCTAAAATCCAACACAGCATCTCTAACCAAGTGTGCCAGCCCTATACTAAAATGCTGCCCAGTGTCAGACACACACGAGGAAGGACAGGAGAGAGCGACAGATGTGGAGACCGAGGGGCCATGGGCGACCAGCACAGCAACAGGTCTGCAGCAGACACGACATTATTCGGGGTGCAACTGGGACACAAATGAAAAGGACCTCATCTCCCTCCCCACCATACAGCCAAACGTGGAGATGGCTCAGAAGAAGATAATTTTCATCGTCAAAGCAAGATCTGGTAGCATCATGACATATTTTTACTTGGCAAATTCCGGGAAAGATTTTTAGCAGTCTTTCAAAGCTACAATGAATAAAGCATAAGTTCCGGTAAGTGTTCCTCTTATTGGCAGCAACCCAGCGAGATCCGAGGTCTCAGCAAACTGCTCTCTCAGACACCCAGTCCTGCAGTCAGGCCCACGGGACCCACTGTTCCAAGAAGCTCGGGCTTCCAATCTCAGGACTCGGCCTCAGCAGCAAGAGAGACTGGCATGGACACAGCGCTGCACCCTCTCCAGACATCCCTTCCAGTCCCTGCCACTCAGCACACAAGGCACTGAGCTGCTCGGAAGTGCAGTGTCACAGGCTCAGGGGACCGGGCTGTTCATGCAAGAAGCCATTTTGCACTGGACCAGAATAAAAAGTGGCTTTTCGAGTGCTGCAAGAGACGCTGACGATACACATCTCGTGTTTTTTGTAGTAAAAGGATCACACTGTCTCCATTCTAAGATAGAGGGTAGTTGTAGAGTGGGCCATAAAATCTTATCAAATTGCAATGTTCTAATCATTTCAGACCGCAAGTGGCTCAAACAGAGTGGTTATTTTCAATGTGGACTTCCCTTCCTCGATGAGTGGGGATCGAAAGTTCTTTCAAAAGCAGTCTCAGAATGATGGCCACAGGGTGACACGAATTAAAATGAAACAACTGTGACTAATCCTGTCAATAAACCCACTTCCAGGTCTCAGATCTCAGTGCTTGTGACCCTGGTTTAAAGTTGAGGGAAACACATAGATGCCTTAACAACTGGTGGCGTAAATCTAGGAGAAAGCCCCCACATATTCCTGCAGAGTCTTTATCTGGTTGCTCTCCACACTCACCGTTCAGATCTCAGAGATGACTCAATATGGCTGTAATGCTACTCTGACAGGATTTCTGATTTACACCGCCAGGCCATCGCCAACTCCCAGCCTTTACCAATGTGAATTTAGAAGCTTCCTCCATAATAACCTCACTCCACTCATACTCTGCCTCCACAATACATCATCAAACAGGCAACTTTTCTGTTTGTAAACAAGGTCTCCTTTTGCTCCTCTGTGGCTCCTATTGCCATGTTTCCAAGAGGCAGAGGTCGAGGCTTCAGTTTCTGTATGTAAGGTGTTTCGGGACCAGGTCAGGACCCAGCGATGTACCATGCGCCAGGGCACCTACTTGGCTTGAGGACGCCAATTAGTGGAATTTGGGGAAGACGGACTTCCGTCCTCTGCACACTGAAGCTTCCATCACACGGTATATTTTCAGGGAGGCAGGACAAAGAAGTATTTCCTTTTCTTTTGTCACTGTTCTTCGTTTTGCACAGCCCTAGGTATCAGGACTGCGCCTAACATACTAATAACGAGAATCGATCTTTCCCCTTGGTGCACATCAGTGCTGTGCCTGAGATGTGAGAGCCCTGACACTTGCTGCAGAAGAGCAAAGACGTCATAAAGGCAGCATCTCTGTGGAGCAGTGCAGGAGAAGAGCGCAACACCAGGCCCATTTGGCGCTGGAAGGCTAAGCTGCTCGAGGAAGCCAGGCCACCTCAGTTCCAACAGGGACAGGGAGGTGCTGCTGGGTATTTGTTTCTTATTTCCCTGAAGCCAGGATAAAAGGAAATGAGCTTAGAGTACTCCCTTAAAGTGAAAAATTAAGGGGAAAAAGACCTTCCTGAGGAGAAGGCTGGGGAGATAATGGAACATAATTGCAAGAGAGTGGAAGCCTGTCCCTAGAGATGCTTAAGAAAAACATCCATCATTTTGGGCTGGTTTTAGATACCTAAGGGCCGGCAGTATTAGCACAAGTCTTTTAGATTTATCTTCCAGTCCTAACATACTATTGCTTTAACAGTTTCCTCGGTACATCTGCCAAAGCTGCAAAGCACGTGGAGGGGAAGCAGCACAGGCTTCTGACTTTGCTTGGATAAAACACTCACAGGGGCCGGGGATGTAGCTCAGTGGTGCCGCCACCTGCATCGCAAGCGAGAGGTCCCGAGTTCGATCCCCGGTACCAAAAAAATAATAAAAATGAAACACTCGAAGAACAGCTGAACCACAGCCTATGCCCAGGAGTGGCTCATCTTATAATAGTTAATGAATGCATCTAATGAGGGTTTCACAGAGTTACAGCAAGTTTGGACCATGCTCTTCATTAAATAAAAGGACTGAAAAATGTTTTCTTAGAAAGGGAAGTGGTCAAACTGTGATGGGATGGATGACAGAAGCAAATTTCATTATCTGGCTTTTACCCAAGATTACCTAGTCTAACACTCAGACTGACTTGGAAAGGATCTAGTTTTTGTACGTACTATTGGGCCAGGAGAACGATCACACTGAACACAGCATCCACACCCCACTGAGCACCTCCCGTGGGAGACCGAGTGCGGAGAGCTAAGGGTGCCAAGGGTGAGAGATGCAGCCCCTACCCTCAAGGAGCCCACAGCAGGACTGGGCTCTGGGAACAGATCTCCACTACAATGCAACCTAGATCCAGCGTGCTGGGCAAACCTGGACAAGGCCACATCTCTGACTCCAGGGGAGAGGGTGCTGGGAGTCGGGAGAGGTGGGAACAGCAGCACACAATGGCAGAGCTGCTGAGGACTACAGAAGTCAGCCCGCTGCAGTAGACAAGGCGGTGGGGAGCAGCACATAGGGGAAGAAGGTGAGCTGAAGCCGAGAGGAGGGCATGGTTCCTCTGGGTGCTGCAGACAGAGGGAGACAGAGGCAGCATGTGTTCCCGGGAGTGACTGAAGCAAAGAGGCTGGAGACACAGATCCAGGTCATGAAGGGACTCACGGGTCACGGCAGGTGGTGGGCCGTTAGCCTGGAGGAGGTGAAGGATGTTAGCCTCTGGAGGGGCGTGAATGGATCGCGTGTGTCTCCAAGGGTTGCAGGAGATAAGACAGCTTGATGGGCAGCGTGTTTGCTGGGCCTCCTCATACCTGGACGGGGCTGGGTCAGGTGGGCGGCTCAGCAATTACCCGGTGCTAAGTCTTCTATGCCCAAGCTGCAGTCCTATTCCTACTGCTACGCTGCTGTCTACAGCTCCAGCTGGGCAGGCCTGCGGGTGCATCCTGCTCTGCCTAGCCGCTAAATGATGCGATCGTAATATTGTAGGCAGCTCTTGGCATTTATTTCTTAAAGAGAAAGAAACCTCACGGATGGCTAATTCCATGCTTAATGAGCAGCTTGCACCGCTCGCACCCTCCAGACACAAGAATTGAAAAATAAAATGTCAAGAGTCGCCGAGCTCTGCTTTATCATCATCAGATTTCCCGTGGTTTCTGAGCAATCCCTGCATGCTTCGCCCACCAGCGATGCGATGTTTATTCCTGATCTCCTACAGACCCAGAAATGTGTAGGAAAGCAGCCGTGAAGATTAGTCTGGCCGTGAGGACCACTCTCTTGCTGACGATTATTCTCACCCAAGGCAGGCAGCACCATTATGGTCATCTGTGACCACTTCTGCTGACGCAGGATACATTAACGTTTACTACATTAACGGCTGGCACAAGAAGCAGTCGTAAGTCTGCACACCAAGGCACTCACCTGCTGGGCCCAGTTGTACTTAGACAAAGTCAGGCAGGAATGCATGGCAGCCAGCTATATTTTGCTGTAAAATGAAAATTATGAATCTCTAATCGTAAGTGAGATTTCTTCTTTAAAATTTATGAGCTCAGTCTCATTAAATTCTTCTTCTTCTCAAATGTTAGTGCTGCGACCTTTTCAACTTTTCTACTCCACTGAGCAACAGCAGAGCAGTCATGGGCCTTTGAATTTAATCAAATGCTTCTCAACATGCTGCTGGCTTCTGCCCACAGTCACCCTGGACAGCGAATGCAGGCTGGCTACTCGAGCGTAAGACTGTCCCCTTTGGTCTAAATTATTAATAGGTTCATTAGAAAGGGCTTGTTTCAAGAATGTTGGTTTCCAGTAAACCTAAGTTTTGGATCAAGGCTTCCTCTGTGGCCGGGCCCCCGTGCGGCTTCCCGACACCACCGGATGTCACCGTCCTCACACATCTGCCTCTCTCCTACCTCAGCGGAGCCCCTGGCCTGTCCTGCTCCCTGTCTTTGGAACGTGCACCACACCAGCAGGCAACTCAAGTGTGCCTTCTTACCGCGGCTCCCTCCCCCTCCAGGCTCACTTCCTCCTGGGCCCTGCCCCTTCCTTCCTACCTCAGGGCCTGCTCACTGCCTGTGTGTTACTCGCCACTGTTTATAACTATCCTGTGCTGCATGTACGCTGCTTCCTTCCCCACTGGGACAGATGCTTTATCAGGGCAGAGTCTTTGTCCCTTTTGGTCGCCTTGTACACCTTGGCTCTAGTATGGGAATGAGCACAGAGTAGGAACTGAACAAAGAGTCGCTGAATTTTCAACTCCAAGAGAAAGTGACTAAAGTGTATGCCCTCAAATCACCTTTTCAGTTACAGAAGTTCAATCTGTGCCCAGCTCCCCTCAGTTCTTTCTATGAACTGACTTCATAACCATCAAAGAGCCGCATCCACGCCGTCCACAGGGCCACAGCCATAACCTACAACTCGGGGTGCTGGGGACAGCAGGTTACACAACAGGCTCTCACTGACAGAGGGGTCTGAGATCCTACCAGCTGCGGGGAAGGAAAGAACTGCGGTTTAGGGGGACAGAGTGTAAAGCCATCTGCCTCTCTCGGCATCCTGCGACCCACAGAGCATGTCCTAAGGCAAGCGTAGGATCGTGGAGGAAGAGCGCCCGGGACAGCTGGAGCACTGGGGATGCACACAGACTCCCGAGGCATGCACAAGCCCCCGTGCAGCCTGTGCACCCTGCACCCACCTCCCGGGTGGAGGAGGGGGACGAGAGGCGACTTCCGTCCAGGCCATACTTCCTCAGTGGTCACCATCACCTCGCCACCATCACTGCCTCCTTCACTCAGCCTCCTCTGACAGCAAACTACGAATCAGTCCGTTTTGTCCAAAGGACTGAGGTGAGGTACGAAAGGAATGACACTACATAGGTCAAGTTGAGAGCAGGTAAGTCTGTGAGTTACTGAGACACATTTTCACCATAAAAATCAGTCTGTCGGTACCTTTGAGCATTTTATGCCTTTTCAAATGAAGTGATGCCTCTGGCTAGGACACAATGTATTATTACAATAGGAAACCTTAGATTCAGATATTAAATATGAGTTAATGACGATGGGCTTTTATGTAACTTAAAAAGCTGCTCAAATGGAAATTGGGTGTGTATTTACTAGACATTCTTGGCAAAGGCAAATGAAAAAAGTGAAAGATCTTCAGATAAGCAGTCCAATTAAGTACCTTCAGATTACTGAAAAATGATTTTTCAAGCATCCAAGACAGGTTTATCATACTATTTTTCTGAGTACTAATAAATTCTTCACAACACGTCCTCGAAATATTATTATTGGTATTTGCAGGAGTCTTAAGCCAGGAAGAGGAAATATAACTGGTCTTGTTATAAAACTCCACGCCTAAAATGACAAGGGCTTAGAAAGAGGCTTAAGTAAATACTTGCTGAATGACTGATGAGCCAGATAAAGATCAGAAAACTAGAACTTGCATCTCAATTCCCAGCCCCACACACAACCCTTCAGAGCAGGCAGGTCTTCCTGGTGATCAGCTTGAGCTTCTCACTTCTCATTAAAACTAGCCTCTGGATGCCTCCTGAGGTCACTCAGATTGCTCTGACGCACCTCAGGTGGTTAACATGGCAGTATAATTCACAGAGGACCCATTATGTCAGACTTCAGCACTCTGTGATGTTCTCGATGCCCACCAAGGACTCCCGCCAGCTGATGCCTCGAAAGTCACTTTCCTGGCATCTGGAGACGAATGTAGTGCCAACTCTTCAAATGTGAATAGCTCCTATGTCATCCCATTATGCCACCTGGCCTCTCATCAGCACACCTTTAAAAGAGATTTATTTAGGCTATAAACTTACAGGATAGTGCCTCCGCCTTCAAATACATTACATAGAAACAGCTGGGAAAACAAAATTCTGATTTTCCAATGCTGAAATCTTGAGGCTGACTTGAGAAACAGCACGAAGAGGGCTACCAAACTCTACTAAAGACACAGACTTAGGTGATGTTTTATAATGTACTAGAAAACTCGCAAGAAGCAAAATTTCAGAGTGGGAACCCTCTGGCGGGGGGGTCTGTCAGCCCCATCTTTCCCATGAGGTTCAGGTAGATACCGTAGTGGGCATTTTATGACTTGGTCAGAACGTAGTTCCAGATGGGGAACATATTCCATTAGCACACTGGAGTCCACATTCACTGTCTGTTACACACTCACTCGCTCCTGTTGCCCCAAGAGATACTTGCTGCCTGATGAATTTTTGTACCCTAAGAATTAACCCAGAATTAGGTTGTCCTCAAGAAAATCACCTAGTGACCCTGGTGATCCCAATATTTGTGCTACTATCAAACACTGTGCCCTTCCAGGGGTTATCAGCTGTATAAACAGAAACAGTGATCACACCTTTTGTACCCATCTAGAGCTGTCTGTCCTCATTTAGAACATGCAATGATGAGAGAAACAGTGTAACGCTAAGTGCCGGTGAGAGGTAGCAGCAGGAAGTGATAGGGTGGAACCACAGCAGTATTGAATCTCTTGGGACTAGAGTAGTCAGGAAAGGGTCAAATATTCAAGGAGAATTCCTGCAAGAAGTACAGACAAGGGATAAAGGTCAGTAGGGACAAAGGGACCTCGGGATCTTCCTCCCTCACACTCTGTCCCCCAGGAGAGCCTTCCCAGTAGCCAGTGCCCGGGGACCTGGAACCAGCAACACAGGGGCCCTCCCTACAGTCTCTTCCCCACAACGCTTGTCTCCAAGCAACCCCCAAACTTGCAGATTTTACCTCCTGAGAAAGCCCTTATACCCTTCCTCTCCCCTGCAGCTCCACCACTGCTTCCCAAGTCCCAGCATCCCTCCTGTCCTGCCCTCAGAGTATTTACCCCATTTTGTAACTGAATGTCTGTATTGCTGCTTGCAGAACTGAAAAAATAGGCCCCCAGTGGCAGGGACCAGGTCTGTTTTTCTGCTTACCATTGCATTTGCACTCCCCACTACAGATTCTGGACTGTAAGGAAAGAACAAGAAAAGAAACTGATCTAATTAGAGCCAAGAGTTCAGGAGGAAAGGAAGATGGATGGCCAGCGTGCCCAAGGTCCTGGGTTCTGTCCTTAACACTGCAAAAGCTCACAGGAAAGGAAGGAAGGAGGGAAGGAAGGAGGGAGGGAGGGAGGGAAGGAAGGAGGGAAGGAAGGGCCTGGACCTAAACAGGAAGCCTGGGGATGTTCCCAGCCTGTCCCTCTGAAGAGTAACGACATGGCTGATGCGCTGTGTATCTTTGTGCTTCTGTTTATTAAGAAGTCAAGCAACACACGTGTAAAGTTCATTTCCCTTAGAGATAAAGAAGTGCTCCTGACTCTGCCGGACTCTCAGGGAAAGGAGGTCGCTCCCGGTTGTCCTCACAGTGACCTTGTGCTGACCTTGGAAACCCTACCTGCTCTTGGCTTGCAGGAGCTACTTTCTCACAGCTCCTCTTACTCATTCCTTGGCTGCTCTCTTCAATTTCCGGTGTTGGCTCCTGCCCTCCTCCCTGACCTCCAGATGCTGGAAACTTAGACCACATCCCTTCTCTTCCCTCCTCGTGTATGAGAACCACCGAGCTCCAGGCACCGCGAGCAAACCGGTGTCTCCACACTCTCCCCTGTGCTCCAGCCCACTCGCCATCCACTGGTGCGTGTGAGGTGAGCCTCTCAGAGGAGCACAGCCTGACCCTTTGACTCTGCAGTGCCTCCAACACACACACACACCCCGCAGAGCTCTTCTTCACCCTGGGCTTCTCCACTTCACCACAGCACTGCAGTCCACCTCATAACCAAAGCCAGTACTCCAGGAGTCATCTTCGCTTCCTCCCCTTACCTCACTCCCTGTATGCAACCCATCGCCAGTTCTACGCACCCTGGCCTCTCATATATATGCAGATCTTTCTAGCTTTATTAGTTACCACAAGCCCATCAAAAGAATTCTGCAAGTCTTTTTAGCAGTCCCCAAGTCCATTCCAGCTGTTTTCTAAAACATTCCCCATGCACAGCCATGGCAGTTTTGAAAGCAGGGGTCAGATCATGTGATTTGCTGCTTATGGCTATTTGATGGCTTCTGACCACTGGTTAATGACCAAGGGATGTAAGGAGTAGTTCATGATCTAGCTCTTCTGCCAACTCCTTCTCATTAAAATCAAGAAGTCTTCTATGAGGAGAAGGATGAGAAATGAAGAAGTAAGGAAATGGTATTCCAAGATGAGGGAATAGAATTTAAAAGCCTGGAGATACTAAAGGGCTTGGAGTGATCAAAGAACAGGCAGCCTCCTGGTTGGACCCTAATGAGGAAGAGCTGGGAACAGAAACGATCACGTTACCTCCCATAGCGCCAGCCCCAGGAACTCTCAGCTCGGTTCCACTGCACTCAAAACAACCTGTGATTCTCTCGTTGGCTGTATAATTGTTCATTAGCTTGGCTCCTCCACGCTCTCCTCCCATCTCTCTTGTAAGCCATTCTATCGCAATGCCTGAACAAAGTGGCCTTTTTTTTTTTGGTACCGGGGATCAAACTCAGGTCCTTTTGCTTTCGAGGCAGGCAGCGGAACCACTGAGCTAAATCCCCGGCCCCAAAGTGGCATTTTTAACAGTGTCTGCTAATGGAAAAAAACTGTTATTTCATGAGTATATCTTTTCACCTTTTCTGGACCTTTATGTGTTTGTTCTATTTCTAATAGTGCTCCTTGGGCCAAAAGATGAATTGTTTACAGATGTTACTTAGCTTCATTCCAAGCCTATATTTAAGAGGCCACAGTATAATTATGTAATTTATAAGTCTGGAGGGGAATAAAAACAGGACACTTAATACAATAGCATGATAGTCACGGGCATTACTGAAACAGAGAATGAGCAAAGTTCAGAGATGGGAAAGGGGCAGTAGCAAAGAAATGGGTGACAGGTGAAGGAGGATGAGGTCCCTGAGGAAACAGGAAGTAGGAGAAGATGCAGTCCACCCACCAATGTCTCTGGGACATCTATGCACGGGAGCCACCAAGCTGAGCACAGAGCAGCGAGTGACAGGGACATGGTCCCTCCTCATGAAACTCAGAACAAAGGGGAAATAGTAAACACCCCACGACAAGGGTCCAGTTGTGAAATATAGTTCAGCTATGAAGAAATGCCCAGGAGACCACGGGAGAATCTGGGAGTCACTGCAGGGCTCTCACAGGAGCGGCTGTGACTGAGACCTGAGCGTGGGTGAGAGGTACCGGCCAGCATGCCAGCGTGTGGTGGGGCAGGCAGCTGTCTGGGAGCGGCCAGAGTTCAGAATTCAAGCATCTGCAAAGACCGAGGCAGGAAAAGCTGGACGAACGGAGGGAAATGCAGAGCCAAGCGGCCAGTGCAGGGTAGGCAGGGGAGCGTGGAGGACAGCTGTGGAGATGGGGTCAGGAGACCCAGAGGGTCACCGAGAACACAGGAAAGGGAGAGCGGGAGCCGCAGAGCCGCAGCAAGGGGAACAGGCCAGCGCTCAGGCCTAAGACCAAGCACATCTTCTGTGGAGAAAGAAAGACAAAGGGTAAAGTCACACAGGAACTCTGAAGTAGAGGGACAGGACGGAGTCTGCTCTGCACAGTCTCGGGCCTCAGGGATCACAGAGTGAGGCCCACTGTGTCTCTCAGTGGGAACACACTGGAGCTCGAGCAGGCTGACAGGGAAGAACTCACTGGGGACAAACTAGAAACCCACTCAAAACCGCCACAGGACTGCTCAGAAGAGAAGGCCTGGTGAAGCCCACGGCATGGCACGGCAGAAACAGCTGTCAGTTTTACAATGAATTTCTGCAACAGTTTCTAGTTTAGAGTCATCCAAGCAAAGCTAAAGATTTGCCTAGGGCTGGGAAAGGACACAGGACTCAGGGGCGAAGTCCAGGGTTTCGAGAGCTGGGCACAGCAGGCTGCAGAGCAGCAGGGGGGGGAGTGGGGACAGCGGAGGCCTGAGTCCCATGATGCTGAGACAGGACAGATGATGGCCCAGTGTGTGGCTCAATGCGAACAAACTCCTAGGGACTTGCTGGGCGGCGTCCGTGTCCCAGTGGCTTCTGCTCCAGAGACAGAGAAGGTGACAACCAAGTGTCCACCCTGGAGACGTCGCAGGCCAGCAGGCTGACACCAAGAGGCGGCGGGCATCAAGAGTGGCTGACACCATAAAAGGTAAGAATAACTCAAAGATGTGACAAACACAGGAAAACTGTTTTCACGGTACAAAGCATTTTAATGACCACTACAGATATTAAAGAGTATTACAATTATTAAATTTATTCACTAGGGACATTCAAGAATCATTTTGGCTTCTTTTCTGAAAACTGAACAAATTATTTGATCAGAAAACTTTAAAAATTAGTGTCGTCATAAAATGTTAACAGTAATAAACTAACCTAAATATCATATAACTACACATCTGGAGTTATTTTCACTAGTCACATACAGAATGTGTCTCAAATAATAAAACATGCCATCTGCTCTTTCACAGAATGAGGGAGAAAGAATAGGTTTTGGTCCTATTTGGTCCTAGAAAGAGGTAGGCACCTGAGAGACCAGCGCACATCCTTCCCTCTCTGGATTGCTTCCTGCCCTGCACCTGTCACTGTCTGAGCGCTGTTTCCCTGGCGTCCCTGCCAGGAGCCACGCTCACTAGGGCAGGGCATCTGCCTGGCTCACCAGGCCCAGTCTCCAGGAGGTGCTTGGCCAGGGGACCTTGACAGTTCATCTTGGGGTCTCATGTCCGCTTGGTACATGGTGTGATTTTCAATGGAAACAATGTATAGGCTGTGTTTGTTTTAGCCTTTTGTATCTGTTAACGCAGTAAGTTTAAACATTACCACAGTCTGTCATTTTAGCTCATTTGAAAGGAAGGATCTATCTTTTAAAAAATGCAGACGAAAACATCAGGTAATGTATTTCACAGGCACACAGTCGCGTGTGCTGAGTGTGCGCTCTGTCCACAAGGTCCGTGGCAGCAAATTCTGTGTGTTTTTCACTGAAACCAGGACCGACGTCCGCGGCTGAGCCCCACCACCTCCCCTCCCCTCGGTGACAATGACAGCGGCGGCAACCTGCAGCCTGGCCCCCTCACCCGACACTCAGCACCACGTGCCCGCCTCTCCTTTACAGAGTCGTCACTTCCAAGACTATTTTCACCAAGAGCCAATATATCTTATGCAGCCGACATGCAGACACCAAGTAAAACCACGCTCTCGGTAGTGGCCCAAACCACGGCTTCTGAGAGAGAGAGAGCAATGTCACCGCTTTGGGTCATACTTCTCATGTGACCCTGACGCACGGCTCAGGAAGCTGCAAGGAGCGCAGAACCCTAGCTGACCAAAACACACTTACATAAAAACTGAACGTTTAAAAAAGGCTAAATCTGTAAACCACACCTGGGGGGATGTGCTGTACAGAGGAACAGAACACAAGATGTTAAACTGCTGGAATGGGATATTCGTATGTACTGAGAGCCACCAGAAACAAGAGAGCTGGTTTCCATTTCAATTTTTAATTGCTATCCACACTCTATATAAATCAGAAGGGTTTGACTATTCCAACAATTCGTTCCTCAAAACTCTAGACGTGGTTTTTTTAAGAAGTGCAGTTTGAAAAGAGTTTTTGAAAGGCAGGTCGCTCGGGGCTGTCTTCATGGGGCATGACGCGTCTGCTGGAATGTTACCTCTGCTTGCTGCAGCTCAGCAGTGTCAGAAGCAGAGATTTCCTGTTTTTGGCCAGTTGTACCGGCCAGGGTTAAAAACGACTGAGCTGCAGGAATGGGCCAATGGTTGGGTCTGCCCCAGATATATGTAGATATCGCATTATGCACGTATTTAGAGCATTTTACTGAAAATGGCGTGATATAAAATAAACCTTAATGACTGTCTCACACAAGTAACTGACTGATGAACTGCTTTCAAGCAATTAAAATACTTTATTCAGGCACTTTAACAATCTAAAAAAATGAAAAAATTAATACAACTTTAATAATATTCATGGATTTACACTGAAAGCAGATGAGAGATCCATCTCATTGTTGAAAATCAAATTCTCAGGGAGACAGATGTTGGGAATAGAAGAAGTACATCTCTTATTTCATGACTGAGTTATGGTCTTGCGACTAGGTTGTTCAATGAGCTGGTCACTAAGCGAGGAGCTGTACGTAGTATGTGCATTACAAAATTCAGAAGAAATGGTCATCTTGATGACTTTGCTTTTATTTGCTTAACTTTTACATGCAGTACTGCAGTGTATAACAGAACATAAAACCATAGTGCTAGACTGTCAGTACAATCAGCAAAAATTACAGTACTGTATAGTCAAGGTGTGCTGTACAAAATACCTCGAGGCTCTATAAACAAGGTGTACAGAAATGTACCCGTAAAACGACAGGTTTTAAGTCCACGTGGCAGTCGTAAGTCTGAACTGCATGCCTCAGATGTAAGCAGGAACAGTCATTAAACAGGTAGGTTGTTAAGCAAGGTATATCTGTAGTTATTATAAATTTGAGGCAAACCAATAAAACCTGAAGACAGATCCACCAAGGTAGCAAAATTTAGTGTTAAGAGTTGAGGGGAAGAAATCTGGGAGGGAGTTACATGTTCACGGTTCATCAGAAGAAATCCCTTCATAGTTTTGTTTTTATTGCCAGCAGCTGCTGGAATAAGTTTTTCACCAGCATATCTGAAAGCAAAGCAGGGCCATGTGTCCGCAGGGTACGTGAGGAAAGCTCTGTCTGATGCGGTCCAAGCCTGAGGGGTAAGTCTTCTTCAGCGAGCTCCAGGATTCTCAGGCACTCTACCTTTTGGCCAAACTGCATTTTTAAGGACACTGAAAGTGGCACAGTAAGGGTCTCCCTTGCAATATTTCATATGAAAGTAGTCCAGAGAAACGACAGCGCACATTACTTCTGGATGAGGGTAAAAATGAGCACTTCACAGACCTGTGATGGCGGGAATGACTAAAGAAACAGGAACAGTGGTGTCCTTTAAAAGTCACGTAATTTATTTCCTGCTTTCAGGGAGGGGTTCCTCAAATCACCTTTAGACTCTTGAGCAGCCACGTTAGCATAAACATCTGGAGGAAGAACGTTCCTCCAGCTCCCTGGGGTTTTGTTCCTGCATTAACAACCCCACTTCCAAGAGGCTGCCTTTGGCCCTCACATGGTAATTAGTTTCCAGCCAGCTCCTCTGTCAGTATTTGCTAAGTAGGAGGAGAATGTTATTGAATTAGGCCTTTGACAGCAGATCTTTCTCTATGCTTCTCCTAATTGTGTCTTCCATCAAATCCATCTCTAATCCTGGGCTCCAATATTCTTCCACTAATCTCTGATCCTCTCATGACAGACTCTGTTACAAGGAGTAAGATCTGCATGCTAATAATAACTGAAGGCTTCCTTTACTTTTACAGTAGAATTTGATTTTCAAAACAATGTTGTTCCAACATAAGGAGGTGTCTTCTCACTTTGTCAAATGAGAAAACCTTGGCTCAGAAAGAACAAGTGGTTGCATAATCACTAAATGGCTACACCCTCCTCCCACCATGGCTCCTGCAAACCTGGAGTTCCTGCCTCATTGTGCACCTCTTCTTGCTCTTTTGCAGAGTATTATAAAGCTGTGCTCCTCGAAAGCCTAAGTGGCTGGACTCACTCTTCCTTTAGTCCCCGGGCATCCCTTACATGTGTCACGTTCTTGTCTTTCTCCTCTCCAACACTAACTCTAGTCTCCCTACCTATATTCTAGATTATTCCTTCTCTTCCCCAAAGTGCCCCATCTAACATAAACACCAAGCTTCAGTGCTCTCATCTTGCCACATGCCCTGGCCTTCAAACACCCAAATACCGTTCTGAAGAGAAGAAAAGGAACAGCCACAGAACCCTGACAATAGCCCCTTTTATTCCATGGCCTTCCTATACTGCTTCTTCCAGTTACTGATGGACCCTTCTCAGCCCTCCGCTGTCCTCCGTGGCACTGACACCACCTATTGTGTGAGTCCCCTGAAATTCACAGCTCCCTTCTGGTCTCCTGGGCTGGACATAGATAATATCACCTACCAAGATTGGACACACAGGACAAGATGAGTTCTTTTCTACTGTAATACTAAAAGTAAAGTAGAAATTTTAAGGAGGCTATTCGTAGATCATCTGAATAAGCAATATGGGGTTAGGTAATGGTAGTATGGACAGTGAGAAGAGATATCCTTGGGAGCTACCACCATTGTGTCTCAGTGATACTACAGGGGAATAAGGAAATCAGGGAGTGGAGGCTGCTCCTGAGGCCCTGGGCTGGACATAGAGTAATGTCACCTACCAAGATTGGACACACAGGGCAAGATGAGTTCTGCTCAGGTGCATGGAACTACAGAGGTCTTGGAGTTTGGTGGAGGTATGGGGAGCCTGGAAGGGAAGCTGGCAGGAGTTGGATGAGGCCACCAGGGACCCATTGAGAAGGGGCATCAATAGTCAGACACAAAAAGGGAACAAGAAGCTACAAAGCAGATTAGATAAGACAGGGATGAGGGGGACAGGGAACTTTTCCAATACTAGAAAAGAGGCCAAGGAATGAGAGTGCTCCAAGAAAGCAATGGTGTCATAAACACTGCAAAGTGGTGAAGTGAGTGTAGGCAAAGGGCTCCCAGGCCCACCAGGGGAAGTGTCACACAGTCAGCACCTTGCATGACAGGGCCTGTGCTCAGGGAGGAGCTGCAGGGCTGGGGGGAGCCAGGACCCGCACGCCAGTGCACAGTTCCTGTAGAGTCCTGACAGGACCTGGGTGAGTTTCTGGAACTGAAATGCAAACAAGCCCCACGCACACTGGCCACTGCCCTTTAATAACTCACTTCCTACTGAGAAAACTACTTTTCCTGATTTATGCAAACTAGCCCTTGCCATCTCCTTACCACCCTTTCGATCCAATTAGTCGTTTTCTTGTCATTTTCTGTCACACTGCCTTTATTTTTTTTAAAGTAGTACATTTTATTTTTAGAAAATGTGCACAAAATATGGAAATGGAAGGAAGGAGATCCCATTTCTACCTGTACTTCACCACCTAGGTGTAATCACCATCACTAGAACCCTGGTTTGTATCCTTATGGACCAGATTTTGAGAAGCACATACCTGAAGCTGTCTTTTGCTTTTTAGAAAAGCTGATCCTGTGTCCACATTTCCAGATCTGTGTCTATGTATCCATCTTTTTTCCTTCTGCATTTTTGTGATTTCTTTCTTTGTCCTTTTCCCCCCCTGCTTTTCAGTCTCTTTGTCTGAAATGTGTTGCGGTATATGGTATAAGCTGAAATCTAATTATTTCTTTTCTCCAAGTGTTTGGCCAGTTCTCCACACTATTTTTTAACTATTTCATTCATCCTGTCCTTTCTCCATTGCTTTGAAATACCATATTAGTGCACGTGGTCAGAGTTAGGATTCGCACATTCTCGATTCTTACATACATAACTGGAGGAAGGAGACAGATCCACCTATTTAAGGAAGTTTTAATATGCTGCTTGCTGCAGTCATAGAAAAGCAAAAGCATTACACAAAGATATTCACCCAAAGACTAAATAACCACTTATAAAGTTAGTCTCTACTCAAATGTCCTTCTGCATTCAATACTAGGTCAATGCCTGCCTGCTATCAATGGTTTCTCAGTTAATCCCTCACTGGCTGTTGGAAATTATTGCAAAGACAACATAAATTAGCTGCAGAAGAAACTACAGATCTTGCCAATGATGCAAGATGTAATGCAAAGAGTTAACACTGAACGTTCTTCAGCCACATGCAAGGCCAGTGAAAATCTGGTGGTTTGACTGAGGTCCCGAGTCATACAGAAGACACCGAATCAGCCCACGCCCTGGCAACAATCCACTGGAACCCCACCCCCCACCCCCCTCTCCTCTGTACAGCCACCTGTACACAGAGGATACTGGCCCACCAGACCACAGTACTGAGTCCCGCTGCTCCCGGCCCAGAGGTAGGGGCTTCTGAGCCACTGTCCCACTGCTCCTGGACCAGAGGAAGGGGCTTCCCGGCAACCATCCCTCCCGCTGCTCCCAGCCCACAGGAAAGGGCTTTTGGGCCACCATCCCTACCGCTGCTCCCGGCCCCTGTCCCACCTCTCCCAGCTTAGAGGACGTAATCCATGCAGGCACCAACAGGTCCCCCTCCAGTTGAAATGAGAAAACACGTAAATAAGTCTCAAAACCAGACTTCCAGATCACCTACAGCAACCCCAAAGGGAAAGGAGATGGAACACTCTGATACTCAACCACCTGGTCCCACTGAACTGGCAACAAAAGGGGATCTGGAAAAAATGAAATCAGAAATAATTTCTCAGATAAGAGGAGAAATTGTGCCCCTAGTGCAAGACATGATTAATAAATCTAGAGAGGAGCTCAGAAACATGATGGAATCCCAACATAGGAAACAAATGGAATCCATAAAACAGATGCAAATTGATTTCCAGGACATGAAAAACTCCATTGAAAGTCTACACAGCAGAATGAACACATGTGAGGACAGAATTTCAGATATAGAAGATAAGATTGCAATTAGTGATCAGGAAAAGAAAAATTGCTTCAAAATTAGAAGGGAACATGAGAAATCAATCCAGCAGCTGCTAGATGATCCAAAGAAGAATAACATAAGACTGATTGGAGTCAATGAAGAAACAGGAGAGAGTGCAGATGACATAAAAAATCTCTTCACAGAAATAATGGCAGAAAACTTCCCAAGCAGGGGAAAAGAGCTTGACATACAGATAAGTGAGCCATATAGGACTCCAAATAGCCTTGATCAAAAAAAAATCTACCCATAGGCATATAATTGTTAAGATTCCAGAAACTCAACAGAAGAACAAAGTTCTCCAAGCAATCAGAGAAAAGAAACAAATCACATACAAAGGAAAGTCCATCAGAATCACAGCAGACTTCTCAACACAAACCACAAAGGCAAGAAGAGCTTGGAGTGACATATTCCGAGCCCTAAAAGAAAACAGCCTCCAACCCAGATTGATGTACCCTGCCAAACTATCTTTCAAAATGGATGGAGAAATAAGATACTTTCATGACAAAGAGCACCTTAGGAACTTCGTGAATACCAAACCAGAACTCCAAAGAATTTTAGACAATATCCTAGGAACAGACATTGAGGATCACAACCCCAGGAAGCAAAGCAGAATGAACCCATCTGGCATGACAAGAAATTCAGTGGAAAGGGGGAGAACCCAACAAAAAGAAAAAGTCATGGCAATGACAAGTCAATACGTTTCAGTTATAACCATCAACGTTAATGGTCTCAATTCACCAATCAAAAGAAATAGACTGGCAGAATGGGTCAAGAAGCAAAATCCAACAATATGTTGCATATAAGAAACACACTTAATTCAAAAGGAAACTCATAGACTGAAAGTTAAAGGGTGGAAAACAATACTCCATGTGACAGGAACCCAAAAAAAAGCAGGAGTAGCTATCCTCTTGGCAGATCAAGTAGATTTCAAACCAACACTGATGAAGAGAGATGAAGAAGGACAACACATCCTTGTAAAGGGAAGAATCCAAGAGGAAGAGATGACAATCATAAATATCTATGCACCAAACACTAGTGCACCCAACTATATAAAACAAATATTAACGGACAAGAAAAGTCACATATGCACTAATACAATTGTAGTGGGGGACCTCAACACCCCACTGTCACAAATAGATAGATCGACTAGACAAAAAATAAGTAATGAAATACTAGAACTCAATCGAACTCTTGGACAAATGAACTTAACAGACATTTACAGAGTGTTCTACCCCACAAAATCAGAATACACATTCTTCTCAGCTGCATATGGGTCATTCTCAAAAACAGACCACATACGCACACATAGAACATGTTTAAGTAAGTGCAAAGGAATTGAAGTTATCCCCTGTGTATTATCAGACCATAGTGCGATGAAATTGGAGATCCATAACAAAAGAAAATCGAAAAATTTCATAAACACATGGAATTGAACAACACACTTCTGAATAACCAATGGGTCACAGAGGAAATTAAAGAAGAAATCAGAGAGTTTCTTCAATTAAATGACAATGACAATACAACATATCAGAATCTATGGGACACAATGAAAGCAGACTTACGAGGGACATTCATAGCAGTGAATATGCATATTAGGAAAACAGAACGAGCCCAATTAAACAACCTGATGCTGCACCTCAAGCTTCTAGAAAAAGAAGAACAGGACAACCCCAGAGCTCATACAAGGGAGGAAATTATAAAGATCAGAGGAGAAATCAATGCAATGGAGACTAAGAGAACGATACAAAAAAATCAATGAAGCCAAGAGTTGGTTCTTCAAAAGAATCAACAAAATTGACAAATCCTTTAGCCAACCTTGTCAGAAAAAGGAAAGAAAAGGCCCAAATCCATGCAATTAGGAGTGAAAAGGGTGAAATGACAACAGACCCAGCAGAAATCCAGAGGATCATCAATACCTACTTCCAGAACCTATACGCCAATAAGATGGACAACACAGAAGAAATGGACAGATTCCTAGATACATATGAATTACCAAAGTTGAACGAAGAAGACCTAAAAATTCTGAACAACCCAATATCAACCAATGAAATTGAAAATGTAATTAAAAACTTATCAACTAAGGAAAGCCCGGGCCCTGATGGCTTCACTGCTGAATTCTACAAGACATTTAGAGAGGAACTGCTGCCACTACTGTTTAAACTCTTCAATGAAATTGAAAGGGAAGCAATACTCCCAAATTCTTTCCTGGAAGCAAGCACCACCTTGATCCCCAAAGCAGAGAAAGACCCAACTGAAAAAGAGAACTATAGGCCAATCTCACTAATGAACATAGATGCAAAATTCCTTAATAAGATAATGGCAAACAGAATGCAGAAGATCATCAAGAAGATCATACACCCTGATCAAGTGGGATTCATCCCAGGAATGCAGGGATGGTTCAATATATGCAAATCAATCAATGTAATACACTATATCAATAGAGCCAAGGACAAAAACCATATGATTATCTCCATAGACGCAGAAAAAGCATTTGACAAAATCCAACATGCATTTATGATAATAACCCTACAAAAAATCAGAATAGATGGTCTCTACCTCAAACTGATAGAAGCCATCTATGAAAAAACAACAGCCAATATCATACTAAATGGTCAAAAACTGAAATCCTTCACACTAAAATCAGGAACAAGACAAGGATGTCCACTATCAACACTCTTGTTCAATATAGTTCTGGAAACATTAGCCATGGCAATTAGACAAGAGAAAGAAATAAAAGGAATAAAGATAGGAAATGAAGAAGTCAAATTGTCATTATTTGCAGATGACATGATACTCTATATAGAAGACCCCAAGAACTCCAACAAAAGTCTTCTAGACCTAATAACCAAATTCAGTCAAGTAGCTGGTTACAAGGTCAACACACAAAATCAATAGCTTTCCTCTACACAAATGACAGACTCACTGAGAGAGAAATAGGGCAAATAATTCTTTTCACAATAACATCCAAAAAACTGAAATACCTAGGAATCAACCTAACAAAAGAAATCAAAGACCTCTTCTCTGAAAACTATGGCACTCTGAAAAGAGAGATTGAAGATGATATCAGAAAATGGACAGACATCCCCTGGTCCTGGGTAGGAAGGATTAATATAGTGAAAATAGCCATACTTCCAAAACTGCTATAGAGATTTAATGCAATTCCAATTGAGATCCCAGCAGCATACTTCATAGACCTCGAGAAAACAATCCAAAAATTCATTTGGAACAAGAAGAGACCCAGAATAGCAAAAGCAACTCTAGGTAACAGAGACATGGCAGGGGGTATCACAATCCCCAACCTGCAACTATACTACAAAGCTACTGTGATAAAAACAGCATAGTACTGGCAAAGAAACAGACTTGAGGACCAGTGGAACAGATTAGAAGATGCAGAAACAATGCCAGACACACTCAGCCATCTCATCTTCGACAAAGGAGCCAAACACCCTCACTGGAGGAAAGATAGCCACTTTAATAAATGGTGCTGGAAAAACTGGGCTTCAACTTGCCAAAGATTAAAACTAGACCTATATCTCTCACCATGCACTCAACTAAAATCAAAATGGACTAAAGATCTAAATATTAAAATAGAAACTCTGAACCAGTTGGAACAGAGGTTAGGTAGAAGCCTTGAAGACATCGGTGTAGGAAAAGATTTTATGAACAAAACCTCAGTTGCCTGTGAACTAGCACAAACAATCAACAAATGGGATCTCTTCTTATTAAAAGGCTTCTGCACAGCAAGAGAAACCACCAGCAGTGTGAAGAGACAATCCACAATGTGGGAAAAAATCTTCACCTGCTCTTCCTCAGACAAAGGTCTACTATCTCAAATCTATAAAGAACTTAAAAAGATCAGACCTCCCAAATTCAAAGACCCAATCCAAAAATGGGCATCTGAAATGAACAGACATTTCTCAGACAAAGAAGTAGAAATAGCAAATAAATACATGAAAAAATGTTCAACATCACTGGTCATTCGAGAGATGCAAATGAAAACAACGCGAGATTCCACTTCACTCCAGAAAGAATGGCTGCTATCATCAAATCAACCAATAACAAATGCTGGCAGGGCTGTGGGGAAAGAGGAACCCCGCTCCACTGCTGGTGGGAGTGTAGACTGGTGCAAGCACTGTGGAAATCAGTATGGAGATACCTCAAAGAACTAGGACTGGAAGTCCCATTTGACCCCGCTATTCCACTGCTGGGAATCTTCCCCAAAGAATTAAAAGAATCATACCACAGGGATATATGTGCACCCATGTTCATAGCAGCACAGTTTGTAATAGCTAAAACTTGGAAACAGCCCAAATGCCCATCAACTGGAGACTGGATAAAGAAAATGTGGTTTTTTTATAAAATGGAGTACTACTCAGCCATCAAAAATGAGAAATTAGAGACATTTATAGCTAAGTGGATGCACATTGAGGCGATACTCTTAAGTGAAATAAATAGGACACACATGTGTAAATACCAAATAGTTTCTCTGGTGTAAGAAACTGAAAGTGTAAATAAAGACTAAATGTATAATAGGTAATGTGAAATAGGAAGAAAAGGGGCAAAGGGGAAGGAAGTGGGAGGGCTAGGGGAAAGGATAGAAGGGAATGGGATTAATATGAGAAAATGGAAAAATAGGAACAAAATCTTTGTAAATAGGGAGGACTGGAGGGGTTAAAGGGAGGGCTGGGCAAGAGTGAAAAATAAGAACCAAGAGAGACTATGTAAAGGTGCAAATTTCCAATGATGAATGTCATTATATTGTATAACTAAAATGTACCAATTATTAGAATGAATAATCGATAATGTAAAAGAGGAATAAAAGGTCCAAAGGGGTAGGGGTAGTGGGAGGCACAGGGTAAAGGAAAGAAGGGAAAAGAAAAAATGCTGAGAAATGGAAAAAATGGAAATAAAGTCTTTGTAAATAGGGAAGGGTGGAGGGCGTGAAGGGAGGGCTAGGAATGGGGAAAAAATAAGAACCAAGATGCATTATGTAAAGGTACAATTCCCAATGAGAAATGTAATTGTGTTGTATACCTACAATGTGCCAATAAAAGAATTTAATACCAAAAAAAAAAAGTGATCTTGGCTGGAGGTACAGCCCGGTGGTAGAGCACTTGCTTAGCCTGCCCAGGCCCTGGGTTCCATCTCTAGCACCAAAAACAAAAGAGAATTGATCTCAGTAATTATTATATTCAGAATGAAATGACTCATCTCAAACCATGAGTTATACTAGGGAATTCTAGCAAAACTAGCCAAGATTACTCAAGATGGTGCTGAGTGGTTAATGTAATGGGTAGATCTAGAATTACAGATCTAGAATGGAGACACTAAAATATATGTGCACTACATTGTTGCAGTGCATCCAAGAGCGAGAGATGATTAGAACCCCCAAGATGACTTTCAGCTCAGTAGACCATGCTCTTTCCAGACAGAGATGACATCCAGTCTAAGGATCACATACAATTCCTTTGTCCACAAACTGCACACAGGTCTTTCAGTATGGTATTGCTTGCTTACAACCCTTATTTTGGTAGTTATTTTTTTAATTTTTAAATTAACATATAAGTGCACATATTTATGGGATACAGTATGATTTTTTTTTTTTTTTGGTACCAGGGATCGAACTCAGGTCCATGTGCTTGCGCAGCAGGTGGCGAAACCACTGAGCTAAATCCCCGGCCCCAGTATGATTTTTTTTTTTTTTTATTAATTTTTGTGTGTGTTGGGGATTGAACTTGGGTCCTTGTGCTTGCAAGGCCAGTGGCGGAACCACTAAGCTAAATCTCTGGCCCGGGATACAGTAGATATTGCAATAGATGCAATTGGCATACTTATCACTTTAATCATTGTTATTTTCTTCGTGTTGGGAACCTTCAGAATCTTCTCTACTATTTTAAAACACATGATAATTGTAGTTAGCCATAGTTGCCCTGTGTGTCAGCTGTCGACTTAACTGGATTAAGGGAAGCCTAGCTGATGAGTAAAGACCTTCTGGTGTGTCTGGGAGGGTCATGGAAGCAAGACCTTGGGGACCATATCTGGTCCCTGGCCCCTTCTCTTCTGGCGCTGCTCCCCTGCTCTGCTTCCTGGCCACTGTGAGGTGAGCAGCTGTGCTCTGCCAGGCTCTGCCAGGCTCTGCCACCATGATGTCCCACCTTGGAGTCAGCTGCCCATGGACTTAAACCTCTGAGTCCCTGAGCCAAATAAACCTCTCTTCCTTAAAAAAAAATAAAATAAATAGATAAATAAATAAATAAATAAATAAGTTTCCTTTATGAAAGACTTCAAACCTACAAAAATTCAAAGTTCTAGACCAACAGTTAAATTGCACTGGCAATATGAAAGTAAACACCACATGTCTTATCAAGCATCTCAGTGACATCCTGAGAATTAAATTAGGCTAAAATGGGTCATTTGGAAGGAGCCTCAAAATAACATCAAACCCTTGAGGCAACAGTCATCACCCCAAGCTTAGATACTGAAAAGTGCTGTTTGCCTCGCCCACCGCTTTGAGCAGCCACGTGCTGCTCTTGAGTACGCCCTGTCTTCCTCTCGTAAATCTTGCTTATGCCTCTTTTTACTGACATATCCTAAAAATTCTTTTTCCATGGTGAGAGTCTGTGAAACAGCATATGGCATACTTACTTTAAAGGGATGGATTAAGTTCCCTATTTCAGCCTTGGGGACCCTCAGACCCAGCCTGTGACAAAACCAGAAGGGCAAAGTAGTTTTCAGTTGTTTTGCGTTAGGATACAATTGGTCCATATACACACACAAATTTATTACACACTTGGGTGTCTCATTGGGGAAGAAAAAGCTTATTTCTGCATTCAGTGTTTCTTTTTTTTGCTTAAATTCTTTTATTGGTACATTTTAGGTGTACAGTTCATTTACATTCATCTTTGGGTGCTGGTACCTGTCCATGATGCATCTTGGTTCTTATTTTTTCCCCATTTCCTGTGCGCCCTTCACCCCTCCACCCTTCCCTATTTACAAAGGCTTCGTTTCCATTTTTTTCTTTTCTCATAGTTTTTCCTTTCCCTCCTTTCCTTTCCCCTTCCCCTCCCACCATCCCTACCCCTTTGGGCCTTTTCTTCCTATTTCAAATTATTAATTATTCATTTCAATCATTTTAATCCTTATTTACACTTTCATTTTCTCACACTAGAGAAAATGTTTTATTCAGTATTTACACGTGTGTCCTGTTTATTTCACTTAAGGGTATGGCTTCAATATGCATCCATTTATGCATTCAGTGTTTATTGTGCTCCCATAAATTATTTATTATAGCCCACAGCCAAACCTAATGAAGTCCAGATTATGTGACTAAACAGCTCAGGAAAGGATGCACATGAAATGTTGTCAGAAACTCCCTGAGCAACAGCCACAGTCTGACCCCATGAGTCCGTGGCCCACGCCTCTGACCTGCAGACTCCACATTCTGCGGGCACAGGAGGAGGGCACTGCCCAGCTGAGGGCACTCAGGGTCCTAATGCTGAGTCCCTCCCATACCCTTTGTTCACCTTTCAGTAAGAAGGGAGAGTGAAATACTTCAGCTGAAGCCCAATCTGAAAGGCCACCCTCCCATCTCTTCAAAGCAGAACTAGCCCTCAGGGTGTGGACTACCCAGGAACAGGGGAGGAGGTCTGGACTTGCCTAAGGGCACAGAATGAGTAAATGTTTGCTCAAAAAGGGACTTGAATCCCAGTCTGGCACAGTACTATTCTATCCAGTATATATTTTCCAACTATGTAAGTTGCTTTGTTTCATAATTATAAACATTGTGGTATTTTTAGGTTACTGCTTTTTAAAAGTTCATTAACTTGGATTCCTGATGTCAGATTAGTTTTACGATCCATTTTCTTAGAGTGCTCTCTGGAAAGACTATCAGAAATAGGTGAGTATGTCTTTCTCATTACCTGTTTGTTAGACCATTTATTACCATCATTGCTAAGTCCATAAAAGTGCACTGTACCTAACAGTCTCTCACTTGTGTACATTTATCGCTGGTAAGACTGAACACTTCTGTGTCACTTGTTCGGGTCATGAGGCTCTGTGTGTGTGAGTACATGGTTGTGTGCAGTGTGACAACCAGGCTCCGTTCTGAGAAATGCATCATGAGGTGATTGTGTCACTGTGCAGACATTGTGCACAGCACTTACGCAAACTAAGACTGCTGACACTTCACTAGGTAATTCCATCTCACAGAGCCGCCATCATATGTGGTCCATCATCAACTACAACATCAAGACTTGTCACGTGACTGCAGTGTGCTGGTCTAGCTATCAGTATAGCTGTATTTTAACATCTCTATGAGAGTGAATGGCCTTTGCTCCTACAGAACTCAACAGCACCCGGGATAGCTTGCAAAACAAGGAGCAGACAAAATGCAGGTAGTACGCTTCCTCCAAAAAGTGATTTAACAAAACTGCAGCTGTTAGAGGAGCATCTGCAACTATGTGAAACATTATGAAAATAAATGGAGTATCATCAACCCCTACATGATTCCTTACATACTGTAGATGAGCAATTGCTCTAATTCTGTGGACATGTAAAAGAATTTGTCCTTACTTGTCTGAAAGTACGGGACAAACACACTGACAATTTCAGAGTGTATCACGAGAGCTAAACTGTGTTGCACCCCAGGCAAAGTTCACAAGAGAGTGGAAGCCAGAATAAAAAGAGGAAACGGACACAGACCCCCTCTTGGGGGTAGAGGGGTGGGGACAATGGACACGGTGCAGAGTGAGGATGAAGCACCACTAGCACTGGTCTGATGGAAAGAGGCTGCAGAGCCACGGGAACTCAGCTCTCCCACAGAATGCAGGGGGAGCTGGGGGTGCAGAGCACATGGGTGCAGTCAAGTGCCTGGGGTCCTCATGCCTGGCCCTGAGTTCTAACGGGGCACAGGGCCTGAGAGCCCCAGGAAGGTGGAAGCAGAGGCACAGTGGAAGCAGCAGGCTGAGCCCCGAGCGGATGCATAGACTCACAGCATGGACACAGGCTGAGGGGCTGCACGGAACGCCATGCCAGGAAGCCAAGTGGGAAAGCCAGGGCTGGCTGGGGACCCCCAGAATCACTTCCAAAGGAGCCCTGGCAGGCCAGGGTGCCGCTCCGCTGGGGATATGGAGACAGGGCTGCCGGGTGCCGGCACAGAGGGCTGCGGGTTTTAAAGGAAAGTCAACACTTCCCACTGTCAGAATCATTGCTTTGTAACCAGCAGACCCAAACCATGTGGGTAAAAGTACTGTAGAGAAGTTACATTAACATAAACACACTCCCAGTCAGGAATCAAACTCACAGGCACTATGAGGAAGATGATCGCTATTCTCCTCACTGTGGGTTGCCTGAATTCTACTTATTTAGTTATCTCTATTTAAATCTCACCTTATTTAAACAACAAAAAATTTTTTAGGGCATACTAGAAAGGGGATGGTTCAATTCTTCCCTCAGTCTCTCTTTTAAATGTACAAATCATACCAAGTGTGCCCACTGATGCGCTATTTCATATTTTATGAAATAGTGCACCAGGAAAGTTCATATTTTAGAAATAGTACACCAGGAGAGTTTAAAAATTACTTGCACAACTTGTGCACCACTTTCTCCCTGGCTCCTATTCTGATGTACCTCAATTATTTCAGTTGTTAAAACAGTGTCGTAGTCACTTTCTCATTATTGGGACAACATATCTGACATCCACAAGTTAAAAGAGGGGAGGTTTATTTTAGTTTAGTTCGTAGAGGTTTTGGTTCGTGGTTGGTTCCAAGCCAGGGCAGCATAGCAAAGGAGAAACAGTTCATGGCGTGGCAGGCAGGAGGCAGCAAGCCTGTCTTCCATCTTTGCCTTTATTCCATTCAGGCTACAAGCCTATAGTTGGTGCCACCCACATCCAGGGTGGGCCTTCCATTATCCACACCCAGAATTATGCTAACCAGTCAGTCAACTAATTTAGTAATCACACACCCATAATCCATATGCACACACCCTAGATCCAGCTACTTTTTCTTTTTTTTGATAAAATGTTTTTTCTCCTCCTTTTATGTGTTTTTTTTATTAAATTCTTTTATTGGCACATTGTAGGTATACAATACAATTACATTTCTCATTGGGAATTGTACCTTTACATGATGCATCTTGGTTCTTGTTTTTTCCCCATTCCTAGCCCTCCCTTCACCCTCTGCACCCTTCCCTATTTACAAAGACTTTATTTCCATTTTTCCATTTCTCAGCATTTTTCCTTTCCCTTCTTTCCTTTCCCCTGCCCCTCCCACTACCCTTACCCCTTTGGACCTTTTCTTCCTATTTTGCATTATTGATTATTCATTCTAATCAGTGGTACATTTTAGTTATACAATATAATGACATTCATCATTGGAAATTTGCACCTTTACATAATCTCTCTTGGTTCTTATTTTTCACCCTTGCCCAGCCCTCCCTTCAACCCCTCCAGTCCTCCCTATTTACAAAGATTTTGTTCCTATTTTTCCATTTTCTCATATTAATCCCATTCCCTTCTATCCTTTCCCCTAGCCCTCCCACTTCCTTCCCCTTTGCCCCTTTTCTTCCTATTTCACATTACCTATTATACATTTAGTCCTTATTTACACTTTCAGTTTCTCACAACAGAGAAACTATTTGGTATTTATACATGTGTGTCCTATTTATTTCACTTAAGAGTATCGCCTCACTGTGCATCCATTTAGCTATAAATGTCTCTAATTTCTCAATTTTTATGGCTGAGTAGTACTCTATTTTATAAAAAAACCCACATTTTCTTTATCCAGTCTCCAGGTGATGGGCATTTGGGCTGTTTCCAAGTTTTAGCTATTACAAACTGTGCTGCTATGAACATGGGTGCACATATATCACTGTGGTATGATTCTTTTAATTCTTTGGGGAAGATCCCCAGCAGGGGAATAGCTCGGTCAAATGGGACTTCCAGTCCTAGTTCTTTGAGGTATCTCCATACTGATTTCCACAGTGCTTGCACCAGTCTACACTCCCACCAGCAGTGGAGCAGGGTTCCTCTTTCCCCACAGCCCTGCCAGGATTTGTTATTGGTTGATTTGATGATAGCAGCCATTCTTTCTGGAGTGAAGTGGAATCTCAGCGTTGTTTTCATTTGCATCTCTCAAATGACCAGTGATGTTGAACATTTTTTCATGCATTTATTTGCTATTTCTACTTCTTTGTCTGAGAAATGTCTGTTCATTGCAGATGCTCATTTTTGAGATCTAGCTACTTTTGAAAAGCTCCGCCTATAAGCATATGAGGCTTTGAAGGGGTGTCTCCATACAGGAAAGTGATCAGAAAGGCTGAGGTGTGTTCTATTCAACTCTGATGAGGCAGAATATTATACAATTAAAGAATACCGGTTAAATCTAGGCAGCAATGGCACAGGGTATGTGTCCATTTTAAACATAAAACTAATTCTTTCACATTTATCTTCTGGCTAAGATCATGGGAATTTCCAAAATACTTATTTTCTACACTGTGCTCCCATAGACAGTTAGAAGTGTGATGATACTTGAACAGCCATAAAGGCTGACTTAATAGTGACACCAGACTTTCTCCTTCGGTTTGCCTTTTAAGAAGAGGTCATTAATAATGGCAGCGATCAGCGTCTCGGTCATCACTCAGCCCAGACAGCGGGCACAACGGTGCTTACACCAAACCTGATCTGCAAGGCAGATGTCCCTAAACCTTGTAAGTGAGCCCCGATAAGTCCCTACACACCACAGGATTTCCTATTATAAACATCTGTGTCCTCAAGTGAACCATGCTGAGGATGTTAAAAAATAAGTTTCTCTTTCCATATCTGTTTTTAAAAGGAACAATCAATCAAAAAGTAAGGATGAAGGTCCAGGTTTCCTTTCCCCACTGATGTAAATTTCCACATTAACTTTCCAAGGGAATGTTAAAGCTAACACAAGGGAAAGTAACTATTAACTCCTTAAGAACACAACAGTGCTTTCCTTTTTCAAATAGTAGATAATATCTACTAAAGAGACTGAACACACTTTAAGACAAGAAAAAGTCAAGTAAACTGTCGGGCACTGTGCCAATATTCCTTCCAAATCCAGATTCTATGCAACCAGGTCCCAAACCAGCGGGTGGTTTCTTCTGTCACCGGCAACATCTCTGGGGTCAAGTGATCATGGTGGACACCAGACAGAAGTCTGACATGGCCCACCGGGAAGATACCAGTATCATTCCTCCATTCTTCCTTGCTCCATTGCCATCTGCCAATGAAATATCTTCATCAACTAAGTGGTTTACTGTGATAATGAGAACCAGATCTGAACAGAGATCAGGAAGGGCAAAGAGTATTCATCCACACACCAACTCTAAACGAAGTGGCTGCCTGGAATGGTATCTTCTGAAAGATCCAGGGCCCATGTGCAGGTTCAGTGGGAAGACTCATGATGAGTGCAAGGTCTCCCAAGGCCTTAGAAAGGGTGCACTGGTCAGCTTTCGGTCACTATGACAGAATATCTGAGACACTCAGTGTGTAAGAAGGAAAGGTTTACTTTGGCTCCTGGCTGCAGAGGCTTCAGTCCATGGTTGCTTGGCCTTTGACTTGGGCCTTGATGAAGCAGTGCATCATGTAGGGACAATGACCGAGGAGCTGCCTGTGTCACAGCAGCAGGGAAGCAAGAGCGAGAGGGGAAGGGACAGGGAGCTGAACTTGGTATTACATGTCAGTGATCCCAGCTACGTGGGAGGCTGAGGACTGGAAGACTGAGCCAGCCTGAGCAATTTAACTAGACCCTGTCTCAAAGAAAAAAGGAGCTGTGGATTTAGCTCAGTGATAAGCACTTGCCTAGCATGGTTGAGGCCCTGGGTTCAATCCCCAGCACTACAAAAAAATTAAAAAGGGACAGGGTTCCAACATCATGAGCACACCCCCAGTGACCTCTCATTCTACCACTGCACACCCCCAGTGACCTTCCTTCCTCCCACTAGGCTCCACCTCCCAAAGGTTCCCTGACCCCACTAGTGCCACAGACTGGGGCTAAGCCTGCACCACACCGGGGGACATTCCAGACCACAGCAAAGTGGTGGCGGGGCCCCACGCCAGCCTCCTGCTTTCCCCTGTGTTGGTGCAGAGACCCCCAGAGAAGTCTCTTGTTCTGGGAGAGAGTCTGGGCTTGCGCAGAGGACTGGGCTGACCCTACGATACCGGAAAAAGGTTGCCGAGGCAAGCACCATGGAAGGGCTTCACGTCAGTGCCTGCCTGCTCTCAGGGATCAGGACTACCCAGGTGAACTCAATGAAAAACCCCTCTCTTCCTGAAGCTGACCGTGCTGTGCAATAGAGACTGAAATGCTGTGCGTCTGTGCTGCCCACCGTGGTAATCACTCAGCACACGTGGCTATGGAAAGCTGAAATACAGCCAGTGAAATCCTAGTTCTCATTTTATTTCACTTTAATTTATTTAAATTTCACATGTCATGTGTGTACTATACTGGGCAGCACACGACTAGAATGTTTACCAGCAATGCTGAGGTGAGATCATAAAGGACGGGATCTAAGTCTATTTACTGAGGTTTGCTGTGTGTCTAGCACTGCCTAAAACATTAGTAGGTGCTCCACAAACGTCCACTGGATGAATGGATGGGTGAAAGGTCTGCGCTATCATGTGAGTGCTGAAGTACGGAAGGTTTACAGCTTTTAGCTTCTGTGGAGCATCATGGGAGGGAGTTGTATCTAAATCACAAACACTCCAGACTCAGCCAGTAACAGCCCTCACTGACACTGTGTAGCAGATACTGTATTTTCTATACAACTTCAAGCAGGCAGAGGTCAGTGGAAGGGTTTAAATTCTGAACTAGAGATTCAAATACTCTGAAATATGAAAAGTAGGGTAATTCTTAGGAGTAGAGATGAGTGGTAGAATATGGACTTAGCATACATGAGGCCCCTGAGTTGATTCTGCAGCACCACCATTCAATAAATACAAAAAATGTAAGAACACCTCCTTATATAGTGTGATAGATACTATTTTGGGCAAAACTTCACCCTCACAGGAAGATGCTAGTAATGATTCTAAGAATACCACATCCACTGATGGAACTGAGCTCAAGAGCTCTTTCTGAAGATGCCAAGTTGAACATTTAATGTTTCTCTTGGAGTGAAACAGAATGGGTATCCTTACAAAAAACACATCTGGCATATCTAAGTTTCAGCACCTTAAAACATTACATCTAATAGTCTGCAAAGTCAGCATTTACTTACCCCAATATAGCCAAAAAGCCCCAAAAAACAAAAAATGGAAAAGCATTATTAAAGAGACAGATCAAAGGAAACAATGATTCTGTTCCAAATGCAATGCTATTTTAACAAAATACCGATAATGTGGTACAAAGAGCATTACCATTCTTTGCAATATTAAATTCTAAATATTTTTGTTTTGTGAATCTGATACCATTAGGGAGAAAATAGTCCAGTGTTTACTGTTACATTTAGCCTGCCTATTGACAGATGTCATCTAAATAACAACACAACCAATCATTATGCAGAGCTGCTGAAATGTAAATACAATAAAATATCTTGTGAGCATTTTCTGCCCTCTCAGTACTAGGGGGACATCTGACCTTGAGCTGAGAGTCTCTCCTGAAAACATTGTCCACATGTCAAAAGTTCTCCCCACCTACACATGTACTCTGCCATCTACCCTTCACCAAACCATCTGAATTACATGGAGATTTTTGTGGTATCATAACAACTTCAATATGGGATATATTTTCGACATTCTGGTAAGAGACACCTTTCTTTCCTGCCTTACCTTCCTTCCAAATTATTTCAGGTTTGCTATTCCATTTCCACATCTCAGTGGGGTACTCATCACTGAACATTTATTAGTGAGGGCTAAAGGCATGGTGGGGTGGGAGACTGTGAGCTAGCATGTCAAAGCCACATGCTATGTGTGTAGTCTTAAAGAATCAAGAAGGGTTCTTTTTTTTTTCTCAAGACATAGAAGGTGTCTCAACAGTGTAAGTCCAAAGTGAATACCATAGCTTAATTGGACATGAAGCACATAACAAGGAGTATTAGGATGTCTTTTTTGATTCATTCTTCTTCAAGTTTTGTTTTTTATCAAATGTCTTGTCTCATTAATGATGCCAATAGACATAACACGCACGCACATGTGCTGTCTCACCAGATGCGGCAGAGGTGAGTTTCCCTCTGCCTGTCCTGGGAGGTCGGAGGGGAGGGCTCTGAGAGGGGAGCACATCCACACCTCCCAGACATGCGAGGCTGCTCTTCATGATCTCTAGATAGGAAAGACCACAGTCTGTCTGGGAACCAATCCTACATTTAGAACTTTTATTTCCCGAAGATCTTCACACCTCAGGGACAGTTCCCTGACCTGGAGCTGTGCAGTCACACAGGGGCCCTCTGACGGAAAGGCTTCCTGCCCGACTTAATGTTTCATCACCATCGTGAAATTCTTAATAATTTCACCTTTGAATCAATGCTCTGTAAGTGAGGGGCACTGAGGCATGCAGACTGACGGGAAGCTGTGCGAGACGTGTGACCCTCTATCCACTCATGCCCTCCCGCCCACCCTCACTCAGCCGGGTAAGCTCAGAACTCCCATGGCGCCAGGAGGAGCGGCGCAGGCACCCAAGTTCAAAGTCAGTGTGTGACGTTGGACTAAGTGGATACTGATGGCCCAGAGAGCCTTCCACTCAAACTAGAACACAGTTTAAATAAGGGTGTGTGTTGGTCCTATTATTACTTCCGTCTTTCCGCTGCAGAGGCTGAGATTCAAGACAGCTAAAAAAAAAAAAAAAACTGGACCACAGTGATTTTGTTATTCAGGAGTGGAACCAGGAACTGAGATCACTTGAGCCTTTTTGCTACTAAGTCTGAGCTCTTATCATTCATTCTTACCAATGGAATTCTAACCACTGCATTCTTTTCTTATGCTGTTGCAGCTAAGTGTCTTCATTTTTAGCTTCTCAAAGATCAAAGGTTGTAATTGTATTTTATCAATATCCTAATAATTTATCACTAAAAATTCACCACTAAAATTCTCCAAAGTATATTTTCTAATTTACTTATTAATATTTTATTTAGGTCACAAAACATAGACTGTTTATGTTGATCATCTGACAATCCTTTGACCCCACTGTAGAAAATTAGATGTGGCAGGGCTGGGGATTTAGTTCAGTGGTTTCATCGCCTGCCTCACAAGCACAAGGACCCAAGTTCAATTCCCGGTACCAAAAAAACAAAAAGAAAAAAGAAAATTTGACGTGGCTGTCAAAACTCACATTTTTCAAAACCACATTGATGACTTTGTTCACTAAAATGTATTGCACTGGATAAAAACATGTGCTTTGGAGCTGGACATGGTGGGGCACGCCTGTAATCCCAGCACTCAAGAGGCTAAGGCAGCAGGATTGTTGTGAGTTCAAGGCCAGCCTGAACTACATAACATGACCATGTCTCAAAAAAACAAAAACCAAAATAACATAAAATAAAAAATAGAAATATGTGCTTTGGAAGGAAACAGAGCCGGGTCTGAATCTTGGCTCTGCTGCCCACTAGTTTCCGAAATGTACTCAACTACCAGAGCCTAAATTCTGCCACGTGCAAATGGGGATGAAATCAGAACTATAACTATCTTAACCACTTAAGATTAAATGAGACAATTCTTGTGAAATAATAAAAATAGGGCCTGTTAAGCACTTGAAAAATGTTTTAGTACTATTATTTTTAGTACCATGTTCTCACATCTACGTTTAAAATGGATTTGAAACATTTTCTTCCCTTGGAATGGTTTTCTCCAGTAAAATAAGCTAAGTTCAAGTATCTCTAATTTCCAAGATGTATATTATTTCTTCATAAACAAAGCCTACAAAAACTAATCCAGAATGGCACCTGATGGCCACATATATCTCTATGACTCAAAGGATCTATGATGATTTTATTTAAATGATCCTCCCATGAAAAATCCAAATACCACCTTCATTTTTCCCTTTTTCATCCTGAACTGCCTGTTCTAAAGAGTTTTAAGCTATTATGAAGCACTCTATACACATAAGGGACCACCCTCGCCATTGCTACCAAGGCAATCTCAGTTCTCTCTGACCTCTGGAGTGACCCTTAAATGTAAGAACACTGAGCAAATGGCAATGGCTGGATTGCTTTTTCTGCCAGAACAGGAAGGGATTAGCTAATCTGAATGCTTACTGCCACCTCCCCAGCCATCAAATGACTGCTGCTTCCCTGGCTGTTGAGTGACAGCCGAGCACATACAAGCAGACAGGATATCACATAAAAATGTACTATATACCTATATTTAAGACAGCTCTAGAAAAAAAGGCCTTCGGGTGACATTTTATCATGGCTTAAAGAAAAGGAAGGCAGGATTTTTGAGCGCAGCATTCATGCGACACCCTAGAAAGCACAGACAGCTATGTGGTATCATCCCAAGACCAAAATCTTTCCAACAGCCCTGGCTGCTTGAGGCAGGCTTGTGGGTCCTTACCAAAGCCTGCGTGTCCTCCTGCAGGGGCAGAAATGCTACTTCCAGAATAACAACCTGGTCGGCATTGAGCTTCTGCCACAGCCCAATCAGCAGAATCACCAGATGGGTGGCACTTTTCAGCCTGGTGAACGACTGCAGCAGATTGGCTTGGTTTTCCTCAGCTGCTTCAGCCAGAGCGATTACCTGAGGAGAGGACAAACTGCAGTGAGGGATGATCTCACCATTCTTGAGCCCTCAACAAGTCACATCTGCACACTTTTGTTTTTCTTTAAAACAACCTGTTGAACTCTGTCTTCCACAAACACAAGTGATGTTGGGTAACAAAAGAGTTGCCACCCACTTCCTTCTTTAAAAAAATCTTGAAACTCATTCCAAACCCATACAGCTAGGAGATGAAAACATCCACAAAATCAGCTTAATGGGAACATTGTTCAGTATCTGCTGCACAATCAAGTGACCTTCTGGAGTCTGTGTCAATAGAAGCACCTGCTAATAAAGTTGTAACAGTCTTTATTACCAGCCACAGAGAATGATCAATTAAACATTCTCATCAACACAACTGCATTTGCCATGTAGCAAAATAATAAGTTCATTACCCCTTTTCCAGAAAATATCCATCTTCCTCAGATATTAGTCTTTATAGTTACATGGAATTGGGATAGCCAATATTTCTTTATTATATCTGAAAGGAAGATAATGTTTGAACATTTGGTGAGTTGAGCAATGTCGTTTTTAACGCAAATGTCAGGTACCACCCTACAGGGACCAGAAAAGTCAGGCTGTGTTAGCTTTGCAGTGCGAAATCTACTTAGGACAAAAGTTGGCAGAGTGAATGAATTGGCTTTATTTTTTATCCTTTTGAATAATCCTGTGGAAAAAAGAACTAAAGCAACAACTGGATGGAACATCCATGGCTGACCTTTGGTGTTTGACTTTATTCTGCTGTAATGTCTTGGAGAACTCTGTGCTCATTAAAAGTAATGATCTTCTGGCCACAGCAGCTCAGTGTGTCTGATGTCCCCAGAACAGGAAAGGCCAATGCCAGGCAGAGAGATCCTTTCTGTAAGTCCCTGCCCCCTTGAGCACCAGGGCTCAGATGGGACTCAGAGTCTGGTGCAGATGAATCCATTTGGTGATGTTCCATGGCCCCAAAGGCTTATTAACAAATCATCTTTCAAACCAGTCAAGGCCGCACCGCATGGTCTCTCAAGTTCCCTGTGGGATGAGGGCTGTGAGGGGTCAGTGCTCCGAGTGTCTGGAGACTCTGGGAAAGAGGTGCACACTGGGAAAGAGCACACTGTAAACACTAGGCAGCAAGACTCTGCCACTCGGCTGTGGGCTCAGAGGATGCTGTTACAAGAGGCCATCACAGTTCCCATTTGGCTCTCCAGCGAGCCAGCGAGTTTGGCCAGGACCACGGCCATGCAAAGTGCATTGCTCACCATGTGCCTAGACTGCGCTTTCCACTGGGACTCAAGAGAAGTAGACTGACACCTCACAGCCCACAAGGATCTCACACTTTGTTGGAAAGAAAACTTACACATGTGCCCAAGTAGAGGGAAGAAACATTACTACAATGCTGTCCTAGTCGTACAGAACAGAAAGCAAGTACAAAAGAAGATAGCAGAGGCACAGATTACTGTGGGCCGGAGTTAATATCTCTGGGGCCTCTTTTACTCAACTGGGGCTTGGAACTCATCCCTTCCCCATTAATTCAAGAAGTCCCCTTGAAGAGATGCAAGATGTCTAACTCTATACTCTTCTTCTTCCCGTGAATGTTAACAAGCCTCAAGTAGGGTCATCATATTGACACATTATGCTGATGGTCAAAAAGTCCAAATCACACAGAGACGAAGGTCATAAACACCTACTGAGTGCCAGGAATGTACAAGAATCTGCAGGAAGCACTGTAGGGAATGAGGTGGTGACAGATCTAATCTCTACCTGCAAAGAGTTCATAACAGAGAAAGGAAAACGGCACAAGGTGGCAAATGGTGACACTGTAAAGAAGACCCTGGGGCCTCCACAGGAGAATTTCATGAAGTCAGGATCATTCTTTTAAGGATAATGACTCCAATTAACTGAGCACAGACAGCCTGCCAGGCATTCTGCTCTGGGCCGCGCTGGATCAGTGTCTTCAGCTCTCACCCCTCCAAGTGCCATAGTCAGCACCATTTCTCTCACAGATGAGGACCCCGAGGATCAGTTAACGTGAGAGATCTGCCCAGTACTGTACACCAGGTGGGCAAACTGTGTATGTAGAAGGGCCACAGGTCCAGTTTAATGCCCTGCTGTCTCTGTCCTGAAATTCTGAATAATTTTGTGTTTGAATCTGTGTTTTGCATTTGAACCAATGGGATGACAGTGCATGCACACGCACAAAGCTGAGTTCATTCCCTTACAGGAGTTCAATGCTCTTATACTTGCATTTAACTCCAGTGCTGACAATATGAAGAATACCAGTAAAACTCATGTTAATAATTTAAATTCTAAAGCAGTCTTTACTTGGAAAGATATTAAATAAGAAAACACCACTCACAGTTGTGAGAGAGAGTCCACCAAAGAAAGGGAAGGATTTCTCTTTTAGCAGCTGCTTCATCAGACCTTTCTCCTTCTCTTGGTACCAAGGACCTGTCATTTTCATCTTGCACTGGGATCCACAAACCAAACTGACTATACGCCAGACTGACTATACACCTAGGAGTTCAGAGTACAGGACTCCAACTTGTCTGTCTCACCCAAAGCCTACGTGAGACAGCAAGCAGTCTGCAAGCTCAGGGACAGGTGTGCTACTACCACCAGCTGAGAGTGGATGGCTTTAGGAAGAAGGGGGAGGGGAGCAGTGGGCTGCTGGAGCTGGCTGGCTCACCCTCTCCTAGCTTGGGAGAAGGCAGCAATTGTTCGGTTGGCAGGAATTTTGAGGGGCAGATGTTAAACACAGCCATCATTAAAGATTAGACTCAGAAACTTAAAACTAAGAAAGTTACACTAAAAACAAAGGTAATAACCACTCAGAACTCAGTACTTCCTACTATTAGGTAGGCTCCACGGTCATTAATGACTCCTGTATCTGCATATTAGAAATACTTAGCAATAATGGGCTCTTACCATTCAGATACCTCATGCTGGCAGCTTGAATCAGCCACCTGGAAGTATTTATGACATGGAAATCAACAAATGCCAAGATCTAAGCCTCCTACCCACCCTTCCCATCAGAGAGCCTGTTGCTGAACACTAACCAGCACATCCCTGAGAAGGGCTGTTTGAAACGCACCCTAAAGCACACATAGTGGGCAAAAGGGCTTTAAAAGGGAAGGAAGCACCTCGAACAAAGCAGAAAAGCGGAGGCTGCTTGTTGGGGAATGGATTGATGAGACCATGAAGGTCAGCTGGGTGACTGCTGCAGTGATGTCCCCGGGAGGGGCAGGCTCAGGGGAAACACTGAGTGCTCTGAGTGTGGGTTTCTTGATGCAGCCGGCACCCTGAGTGGCTAGGGATCATAGGAAACAGATGGGGCATTTGCTAGGACTTAAGGGAAGCTTTTCTGCACATTCCTCCCTATTTGGGAACTCTGACCTAAGCATTAACAGCATGCCAGCTCAGGGACCCACCCAGCTTGCTCAACACAGCTGTGGTACAAGAATGACCTCTCATGGAGACAGCGGCCCAAGCCACTGGATCTTTCCTGAGCAAGGCCAAAATACATGCATCTGGGAAAAGCACTGTCTCTAAGCTACAGTCTCAGTGGATGTATTTCTGTGCCATTGTGGAAACAGTCTGCTCCCCCGAGTGGTCTCTGAAATTGGAAAGAAATGGGATAAACAATTCCTTATGTAAATTATCCCCAAGGAAAGTCTTCCTGGTGTGCTGGCCAGCCTGAAATACTAAACAGATCTCTATGACTGCCAGGTTTATTTTGTTCTCCATGAGCAAATGAACTGAGCAGAATTAACATAGTAAAAGGAGCTGGAAACACTAGGCCCATTGAGATTCGGATCTGGGGCCCAAGGCCTCGAAGGTCTCCAGCTCACCTGGACCTGAGCAGTGAGGCCTCTGGCTTCAGGACTGAGATTCGGGAAGAGTGGTTTCCAGAGCTCATGGCTGGCTGAGTGGGGTCATGTGTTCCCTGGGGCTCAGCAGGCCACAGAGAGGGGCTGCGGGAAATAATAAATGCTGACAGTTTCAAGCTTAATGTGTGGATGGCCTTTGTTTTGCTTTTTCAAACTGAAGGTTTCCAAATAAAACGGAGACCACAAAGGATAGATACCTCTGTCTGAGCACCGTATCACGATGCCAGAGGAAGGAGCCAGAGGCCCAGGGAGCTGCGTGCAGGAAAACACTCAACTCACAAAATGAGTGTGAAATTAATGCCAAATACTTCCAGCTGTCAAGACAGGCTGTAAAATTGGTTACAGGTAAACAGCAGCAGCAGGAGCAGAGTAGACATGAATCTCACTGAGTGGACATAGACATGTCCTATTTCTTCACCTAAGCTCACCATCCACTCTGCCTCCAGAGCTCATGCACAGCATGTGGGGACCCCCACACTGAGGTTCAGTGTTCCCAGCTGAGTCCTGACCAGGAGCCGGCCCTGTGCTCGGGGCCATCACACTTGAGTTGTCATGTGGCCCTTGGACAACCCTCTGTGACAGGAAGTGTTGGGTCCTCTGTCCCCATTCCCAAAGCACGGTGGCTGTGATCACCAATGAGGGCACAGAGGTTCTTCCTACCCAGGAACAGGGGATGTCTTTCCATTTTCTTATATCCTCTTCGATCTCCTTCTTCAGAGTGCTGTAGTTTTCAGTGTAGAGGTCTTTTGCTTCCTTTGTTAGGTTGATTCCTAGATATTTCATTTTTTTAGATGCTATTGTAAAAGGAATTATTTCCTGAATTTCTCTCTCAGTGGGTCTGCTATTTGAGTATTAGAAGGCTATTGTTTTTTGAGTGTGGACCTTGTATCCAGCTACTCTACTGAATCTGTCAATTAGGTCTAGAAGACTTCTGAACGAGTTTTTTGGGTCTTCTATGCAAAGTATCATATCATCAGCAAATAATGACAGTTTCACTTCTTCCTTTCCTATCTTCCTTTTATTTCTTTCTCTTTTCTAATTACTATGGCTAATGTTTCCAGAAAAATAGTGAACAGGAGCAGTGATAGTGGGCATCCTTGTTTTGTTCCTGATTTTAGCATGAAAGTTTTCAGTTTCTGACCATTTAGTATGATGTTGGCTGTTGGTTTTTCATAGATAGCCTTAATTGGGTTGAGATAAAGACCTTCTATTCCAATTTTCTGTAGGGTTTTTATCATGAATGGGTGTTGGATTTTGTCAAATGCCTTTTCTGCATCTATTGAGATGATCATGTGGTTTTTGTCCTTGATTCTGTTAATATACTGTATTACATTTTTTGATTTACGGATGTTGAACCATCCTTGCATCACTGGGATAAATCTGACTTGGTCAGGGTGTATGATCTTCTTGATGACCCTCTGTATTCTGTTTGCCAGTTTCTTGTTGAGGATTTTTGCATCTATGTTCATTAAGGAGATTGGTCTGTAGTTCTCTTTTTGGGTTGGGTCTTTCCCTGGTTTTGGAATCAAAGTAACACTTGCTTCCAAGAAAGAATTTGGAAGCCTTGCTTCCCTTTCAATTTCCTTGATGAGTTTAAAGAGTAATCACAATAGTTCTTCTTTAAACATCTTGTAGGGTTCAGCAGTGAAGACATCAGGACCTGGGCTTTTCTTTGTTGGTAAGTTTTTTATTACATTTTCAATTTCACTCATTGTTATTGGGGTGTTTAGAATTTCTATATCTTCTTCATTTAATTTTGGCAATTCATATGTATCTAGGAATCTGTCCATTTTTTCTGTGTTTTCCATTTTATTATAGTACAGGTTCTCAAAGTAGGTATTGATGATCCTCTGGATTTCTGCTGGATCTGTTGTGGTTTTACCTTTTTCATTCTTCATTGCATGGATTTGAACCTTTTCTTTCCTTTTTTTGATAAGGTTGGCTAAAGGGTTATTGATTTTATTTATTCTTTCAAGAAACCAACTCTTTGATTCATTGATTTTTTCTATTTTTTCTCTTAGTCTCCATTGCATTGATTTCTGCTCAGATCTTTATAATTTCCTTTCTTGTACAAGCTTTGGGTTTGTTATGTTCTTCTTTTTCTAGGAGCTTGAGGTTCTGCATTACATTATTTAACTGAGTTCTCTCTGTTGTCCTAATATGGGCATTCACTGCTACGAATTTCCTATGTAGAACTGCTTTCATTGTGTCCCACAGATTCCTGTATGTTGTACTGGCATGATCATTTACTTCTAGAAACTGTCTTAATTTCTTCTTTAATTTTCTCTGTCACCCATTGGTTGTTCAGGAGGGTGTTGTTCAATTTCCATGTGTTTGTGGGAGTTTTGTGGGTTCTTATGTTATTGTTCTTCAATTTTATTGCACTACAGTCTGATAATGTACAGGGGATAACTTTGATTCTTTTACATTTACTTAGATATGTCCTATGAGCTAGCATGTGATCTATTTTGGAGAATGACCCGTGTGCAGCTGAAAAGAATGTGTATTCTGATTTTGTGGGGTGGAACACTCTATAAATATCTATTAAGTCCATTTGTTCAATACATTGGTTCAGTTCTAGAATTTCATTGTTAATTTTTTTTCTAGTTGATCTCTCTATTTGTGATAGAGGGGTGTTGAGGTCCCCCATTACAATTGTATTAGTGCTTATTTAGTTTTTCATGTCCATTAATATTTGTTTTGTATAGTTGGGGGCATTTGTATTTGATGCATATATATTTAGGATTGTCATCTCTTCCTCTTGGATTGTTCCCTTCACAAGGATGTAATAGTGACCATCTTTGTCTCTCTTAATTAGTTTTGGTTTGAAATCTACTTTGTCTGCAAATAAGATTGCTACACCTGCTTTTTTCTGGGTTCCTGTTGTGTGGAGAACTGTTTTCCATCCTTTTACTTTCAGTCTATGGATTTCCTTTTGAGTTAGGTGTGTTTCTTGTATACAGCATATTGCTGGGTTTTGCTTCTTAATCCATTCTGTCAGTCTGTTTCTTTTGATTGGAAAATTGAGGCCATTAACATTGATAGTTATAATTAAGAGATACTGACTCATCCTTGCCATGATGTTTTACTGTTGTTGGCTCTTTTATTTCTTATTTTCCCCCCTTTTGCTTTAGTGTCATACCTTGCATGGTGCCTTCTCTCTGTTGGGCCTCTTGGGGTTGTGACCTTCATTGTCTTTTTCTAGGATATTGCTTAGAATTGTTTGGAGTGCTGGTTTGGTGTTCATGAAATTTCTCAGGTGTTCTTTGTCATGGAAGTATCTAATTTCCCCATCGATTTTGAATGATAATTTTGCTGGATACAAAAGTCTAGGTTGGAAGTTATTTTCTTTTAGGGCTTGAAATACTTGACTCCAGGCTCTCCTTGATTTGAGGGTTTGTGTTGAGCAATCTGCTGTGATTCTGATGGGCTTTCCTTTGTTAGGTGATTTGTTTCTTTTCTCTAACTGCCTGTAGGATTTTGTTCTTCTGTTGGGTTTCTGGGATCTTGACTATTATATGTCTAGGTGTAGATTTTTTTGATCATGGCTGGTTGGAGTTCCATATGCCTCACTTATCTGTCCATCCAATTCTCTACCTCTGTCTGGGAAGTTTTCTACTATTACTTCTGTGAACAGTTTTTTTTATGTCAACTGTATGTTCTTCTGTTTTTTCATGGACTCCTATCAGTCTTATGTTATTCTTCTTTGCATCATCTACCAGCTGTTGGATTGATTTCTCATGGTCCCTATCTTTAAGAAATCTCTGTTTTCATGGTCCTTAACTGCAATCCTGTCTTCTATATCTGATATTCTGTCTTCATATTCTCTTAATCTGCTCTGCATGCTTTCAATGGAGTTTTTAATCTCCTGAATATCTGTTTGAATCTGTTTCATGGATTCCATTTCTTTCTTATGTTGGTCAATCATGTTTTCCATTTCTTTCTTATGCTGAGCATTCATGGCTTCTAGCATGTTTCTGATCTCATCTATTTTCTTATCAGTTTCTGCTCTAGAGCCTCTAATCATGTCTTTCACTCTGCTCACCATCTCTGTATTTATCTGGGAGATTATTTCTGTTTTGAATTTTTCTAGAGCCTCATTCATCTGCTTTGTTACTTCCTGTGCTATCAGTTCAGGATGTCCAAGTGGTTGCTTATCAGACTTTTCCACCTCATTTCTCCAAGAATTTCCTTTTTGTGGCATGGAAGCCTGCATTTGTGCCTTGCTTAAGTGTCTTCTCATTTTTTGTTTTTGGTACTATCCTTGGTTTAATTCCTGGGTTGATATTCAAAATTGCTTAACGTAGGTATCTTTGTTGCTTGTGTTTAAAACCCTTGTGGAATGATTGCTTTTCAGAGGTGTCTTCCAGATATAGCTTGTGTTTGGGTTTTGAGACTTTTAATGACTCCAAGGCAATTTTATTTTCCTTATACTAGGAAGGAAAACTAATTAGATCAATCACAACATGTTAGCCCAAATGACATAGTCACCAATACCATAGCATTAAGTGTAGCTTAGAAAATGACAATTTGTGGTAGTTATTAATCTATCACATTTAACTATGTGAGTTAAATTAAAACCGAGGACCAACCCAACATAAGTTTATGATGAATAAAGTCTTCAATAAAGCATCTTTCCCCTTCAGGGTGGGGAGTTAAAAGGAATTGCGGAGGGAGAGACAGGTAGAAAGATCAGGAAAGATTAGTGGTGAGGCCAGAAGACACAGGAAGATCACACAAACTCTACAAAGTTGTTAAAGCCAAGAGGAAAAGGTAGAATGAAAGAACAAAGATGTGAATAGAATCACCTAACAGCAACAGGGAGGTAGATATTTACTTTCCTTTAAACCTAATGATAATCAAGAGAAGGAAAAAGAGAAGAACAATAAGGGAGCAATCCGAATTCAGTGCAGAAAGGAACAAATAAGGAGATGAGGAGCAATGTGGGACAGCGAGAGAACGAGTGAGAGAGAGAGAGAGAAAGAAAAGATAAAAGAAAGAAAAGTAAAAATTTGAAGAGTAGAAAAAAGTAAAAATTAAGAATTAAAAATAAGAGAAGAAAAAAATTTTTTTTTCCTTTTTTGCAAATAGCAAAAAATAAAAATGATGGGCCTCCTTCAGGGTGTGTCTCTGCTGTCACAGTAGGCAATGGAGGAGTCCCTGTGCATATGCGAGTCAATGAGTCTCAGCAAGCGAGCAGCAGACCCAGTACAGCGGTCTGGTGTGCCTTTACTGCAGAGGTTCTCTTTATTCTCCGCTGAGCTTCCGTTTTCATCGAGGAGCCTGAGAAGCCCTCTTTCTGTTCCTAACGTCTGCTCTGTCTTGTGGCGCTCAGGACGAGGGTCTTTATAATCCCCTGTGCCTCTGTCGTGTGGGACCAGGTAGCAGAAGAGCCAGAAGGCCCGGGGGGCGGGGGACAGACTGGGCCTTGGAGGCGCCCGCTCAGCTAAGCGGACCTCACCGTGCTGTGGGCGGGCCCGGGACGGCCTCGGAGCTTGTCCCACCCCGCTGGCCGGTCGCAGGAATGCAATTCTCAACTATTCTTGCTGTTGTGTTAATTTAGATACATAGGTTGGGGGACTGGAGGACATTATACTGCACTTCCAATGAGGAGAAAACCTAGTTTCCCTTTAACATGAATTCAGCTTAAATTTTTAACCCAACTCGAGAATACATTTTTAATCGTGGTACCATTGTGAGTAGCTCCTAAAATAACAGGAAAAGTGGACCTTTTCAGTAAGAAGCCTCAGGCACACAAGCTGTCGTCACCAAGAGCCCTGCTCACCGGCTGAGCCACAGGATGCTGCAGGGCAGAGCGGCCCTGCGACTCTCCAGCACCAACGGCTGTTCTGGCTGGAACTGGCCCTGACACCAACCTGTATTTGCCAACTGCCTTTAGAATTCATAGAAAACTGGTTTCAGAAAAACAAATTATTCTCGAGAAATTTCTTTACACCATACTCTATAGAGCCCCTTCTGTTTTGTTCTTTTAAAGGTTCTGCCTAGAAGTACATAAAAAGTTGACTAGCACTAGGATAGCGACTTTGGCTGGGACATTAAAAATATATACCATTGACCTATAAAAATGTTGAATGAGAGAGACAAGAAATCATTCACAAGTGACATGGAGCCAAATTTTGCTATTTCTGCAAAATTTATTCACCAAACAGACATGTAACTTAATCAGCTAAAAGGAAACTAACACCAACGTTTGGCAAATATGAAGCTAAAAATACAAATGATCTTGAACCTGATTACTATTTTAACCCATTACTCCCTCTGGATGACCAAATCTTACCCCTTTCCATAAAACTATCTACGTATAGCCAAGTGAAACCTACATTTAAAGTAACAATTATTAATGGAATCAAGTTGTAAAAAGATGAACGAATGTTCTCTAGATCACAGTTACTCATTGAACAGATTGCTATTAAAGCTGGAGTCTATGGTTGGCAATGTCAGAGCACGTTTTACAAGTCCTGGAAATGTCACCATTATCACTCTCCAAAATCAACACCCACGAGGTTGATCTGTACAGTTTCTAAGTTCAGAATGCTTCAGGCCACATTCTTGCCTGAAGACACATGGATAACTACGCAGCCACCCACAGGAGCCTGAGTACTGTCTCCAGGGAGGGAAACGATGCACAGATGAGGAGCTGTCTGGGGGTCCTCGGAGCACTCTTTTCCCTAAGGCAGTGAGCACCGAGACACATTAGTACATGGCAGTGATTTGCATGTATGGACGAGCCACTTAAAATGGCAAACAAGGAGCCTGAAGACTGCAACAGTGCTGGTGACACTGCCGGTCATCTCCGTGGTGGGGACACTGTCACAATAAAGTGAAAGAGCTTTGTTTCTATGAATCTTCTTAAAAGCTTCTAGATTTTCAAAGGGCCTACTGTACTTCTCTTGAAGACTTGGGGTTTTGATTTTGCTTCTCTAGATAAAAGGTGTAGTTGTGCTCCACTATGCAGTAGCACTCTGGCAAGAGGTGGGGCCTACATGGCAAGACCACATGCAAATCATACCCAAGGCAAAGGATGAGCAGCCCGGCTTCACACGGAGTGAACTGGGCTAAACTGTGGCATTTTTACAGACACAGGCTGCTGGAACATGGGAATTGGAAGAGGCTTGCTGAGGATATGCTGTGCCTGCTTTCTACAGTACTGTAAACCCGTCCAGGCCAGAGACAACTTTATTACTTGCTGAACTCACCCACAGGCTCTGGCTTTCACAGGTATTTGATGCCTATTTGCTGTGCTGGAGTAATTTAAAAATCCTGATGACTCAACCGCACGAGATTATCCATGAGAAGGGTGATCGATCCACAGGCACACTTCTTGGGAGAGGGAGTCCACCTCTAGACTCTGGATGAACAAGACTGAGACTACAATTTTGCAAAGGGTTTGGGGGCTTTGTTACCAATTAGGTTCACCGCAGGCTGTAAACCACATAGGCTGTGCATTCGTATCTTCTACATGTTTTGCATTACAACAGATTCCTACAATCACTCCCACCTTCACTGCTAGATCAGGTAGTGAATGTTGTGAAATATATCATTTACCCCTAAAACACATCCCTCAGAAGGGTCAGATGATGTGGGCACACGAGTCAGTTTAAGGTACATTCCAAAGCAGGTTTTCCTGACTTCTTGGTTAATAACATTTGGGGCCATACAACTCTTTGTTGTGAGGTTGTCCCAGGTACTACAGAAGGAAGCTCAGCAGCATCCCTGGACTCCACACATTAAATGGCAAGAGCCCCTTCCACCAGTAGTGTGACCACCAAATCACTCTTGTTGAAGCCACTGGTCCAGAGTCAGTGAATTCACTTCTAAACAGCTGGGCTGTCCATCAGAAGCAAAACTCCCAGAGCAGAGGGGAAGCCAACAAGCACTTGCCTTAGGCCACTGGTATCTCAGGTGACACTGGAGCCTTTTGACTCACCATGGTGAACTGAGAAGTGGGTTTTTATTGGTGAGATCAGAAGTTTCATGATCTGCACCATGGATATTAGAAATGAGTTCAATGGCAAAATTAACAGTATTCACAATACGTGGATTGGATGAATATCATGACACTCATACTCTCCTTTGCATGAACAGGGTGAATGAATCCAACACGACACCGACAGGGAGATCTTGCCTTTGAGGAAGCAAATTTCTAGCTGTCTGATGCCCACTATGGGAATAAACATCTTGCCCTGGATTATTATCAAATCTGACTCATGTGAAATATTCCAAAAAGGTGGTGGTCTAGTGCCTAAAAGACAGCTGGACCATCACCCAGCCTATAGTGGAGACTGTACGGATTATTATGTGCTCAGAAAAGTTTATGTAATAAATGGCTTCATATGTGACAAAACTTGACAAGACTTACTTTCACTGTAACCAGAGAGAGGCTGTGGAGAAGTGCCTCCTTTCATCCACATCTCAAGCTTTTGGATGGCTATCGTGACCGAAAAGAACTTCAGAGCTGTGCACAGCCAGATCAACAGAGGCGGTGTATGACATCGAGTCTGTGCTAAGTGATGGGTGTGCATGAGAAGTAGCAGCTGCCTGCAAAGAACAGGCTCAGAAGAAAGCAAATGTGTCAGTAAAAGATCAGCAGCTACTGACTCTGGGTCCACCCTGTGCCAGGCACAGTCTTGAGACCTTACGTATATTATCTGTGAACCTTTCAACAATAGATAATTATTATTTTTGATTGATGAAAAGAGATTCAGAGAAGTCAGGCAACTTGGACAAAATCAAGGTCAATATTCAAACCAGGTCTGTCCCGAAACAGCAACACAAAAGCATCTCTCTCTCGCCATGCTCCATCCTTAGAAGGCATGCACGTGCATACACACACCCCTGCCTCCCTACCTGAACCAGACAAATGACCTACTCCTCAAGTAGAATTAAGATGAGAAAAACTTACCAATGAACTCTCCCCACCAATGGACTTCCTTGGGGATTAAGGGCCCCTGTTCCTTTGCTCATCTGAAATAACCCTACATTTGCACGTGTAAATGCCTTTGGTCCAGAATAGCACCCTAGGGTGCACATTAGTCCTTAGTGCCTTCATTCCACACCTGTGTTGCCTGCCTGGGCCTACAGTCATTTGACTATACGTAAACCCTGCAGTAATCCTAAGCTTCAAACATTTTAAAAAAACTATAAAAGGCATAGCAAATGGGAGCCCAACCTCATCATAAATGATTAAACCAAATCGAGGCTCCAGTGGTTTGATCTTAAGAGAGTCCTTTGACCTCTTCAAGCAACAATTTTCTCCTCTGTAAAGGAGGGGTATTTGCCATGAAGACTAAATGGAATGGAACATGAAATGTGTTTGTCACTGTGCCTACAGCATAGCAAGCACACAATAAATGTTGGTGTTATTTTTATTATTTCCTGGTTAAACTCCCAACCAACACATTCTTTATAAAAACAAAACAAAAAATATCATACACTGAAGGTAACAGCAACATCGCCTTTCACCTTTTCATCCCTAGTTTGCATAATTCCAATAATGCCACTATTTCTTCATGGTTGATTTTTCATATTAGACATATAATTTACCACAGTATGAGCATACTTTACTCTTTCAAAACACCCCTTTGCTCCCTTCTATGATATCCATCCCATTTAGAACATCTCCACCACTTTTAAACTCTGCAAAGCCAGGGACTGTGTTTTGTCTCATCTGCTCCTGTGTCTCCAGCTCACTACTGACACGGGGCTGAAGACACAGTAGGGTTAAATAGCATCTGTTCACAGAGTAAAATTGAATCTCATCTGGAAAATCCTGGGAGGCAGCACCGTGGCTTCCTGTTGCTAGGAAAAGGTTTTCCCAACCAGTTTGGAGGAGACCAGCTTGCTCTTTGCTTCTCAGGTGTCCCCACAGGCACATCAGGATGTGTCATATCATTTGTCTTTCATTTAACGTGGTACTTTTGCTTTTTAACTTCAGCAGTGACAAATCAGTAATGTGCTATATTAGTCAGCTTGGCTGTCACTGAGACATAGGACCTGACACCCATGATTTAAAGGTGGCTCATGGTTTGGGGGAATTCAGTCCATGGTAAGCTGACCGCCCCCAAGGCAGGGATTAGTGGTGGAAGGATGTGGTGCAGCGCATCTGCCATGCTCACAGCAGCCAGAAAGCAGAGCAGGGAAACAGAACAGAGAGGAAGGGGCCAGGGATCAGATGTAGTACCTAAGGCCACACCTCCACAACCCACCCAGACACACAAACAAGTGTGCTCCCCCAGACCCCAAAGCCAGGAACCTTTTTGGACTATCTTCTAAGTGACCTTGCACAGAAAAACTAGCAAAAAGATAGCAGACATCTGTGTAAAATTTCTAACACAGGCTACAATTAATTTTTTAAAAGGCACCCATGATAATTTTGGTCATGGCATCAATATACTAATTTTGTTTCTCTCTTAACACAAAACATACAAATAAAAACAAAACCAAAACAGGCAAGAAAAAAAAGAGAAAAGTAGCAAGATGGATTTGGTTTTCCTCAGCAAAGAAAAAAATCTACAAATCCAAGCAAATAAGTGGTGCATATAAAAATGAGATCTTTCCTTGCAATATGCAGACTTGGATCTGACTGGATGACAGGCTCTTCTAACCTCATTTTTTCCTTCCCTGTAAAGAGCTGAAATACACTATGTGATGATGAGAGCTTCTAATATGACAGACACGAGTTATAAGCTAGTTTTAAAACAAGTCACTTTCTCCTTACCTGAATCAATCAGGTGTCAGTTTCTACTGGAATCCTCTAATAGAGTCCATTTCCTAGAAATCTGAATGCATTTTCAGAGAATCACAAATGAAAGAGATGACCATCTAACAGTAACTGATTCTCACACTTTTTATTTAGATTCTTGGTGTTAATATCCAAACAGGGACAGAGTTTAATGTGGGTAAAATAACAGGACTCACACCAACCATCCAGAGAAACTTGACCTCTGGGACAGAGCATCCTCTTGGAGCACCTTGGAGAGCTTCCAGCCTCCCTGTGAACCTCAGGGAGGAAGTCCCTGTCTTGGGTCTCTAGAATCCCATCCTGCAGCCATGAATTTAGTCTCCTAAGAACACCTGAGAGAGTAGGAGTTCTCATCTTTGGAAAGCCACGATTTGAAGATTAAAAAATGACGCCCTGAAAGATTATGCAGATCATTAGGGACCGCTCACTGCAAAACTTCCAGGATATCTGAAATTCATCCTGGAAGGTATGCAAGAAGGATAGACCAAGTATCACATCTCAGTTTACGGACCTTCTGGGTATTTAGGTTATGTCTGTTTTATAAAAGTTAATGTCTGAACAAAGAATAGGAAAGTCCTGGTCACTAACACCTTCATAAATTATTAAATATCCAAGTGTCCCTACCACTCACTCAAGAAAACTCAGAGCTAATTTCAGCAACGAAAGTGCTAGATTACTAAAAGAAGAAAAAAGCTAAATTTCTACACCAAATCTCTAGACTTCTACTAATTCACTATTCTCTTCATTAAGTTTCAAGAAGAAAACTCTTAGTGGAATATTCACCAATAAAGATTTCCATAAAATTTTAGATCAGTGGTTTTTCAAAAGCTGTCATTATAGAAATTCCAAGTGGTTATTTTGATTTTAAAAGTTTATCCTGAATGTTACCTGGTGACTCAGCCACATACCTGTTAGCAATCACCACCAATGTTCTACTAAAAACTAAGTGAACTCTATTCTCCACAATGAAGAGTACTTTTCTGGCAATTTGGTAAATGCTTTTCTTCTAAAGAAAAATAAATTTTAAAATTAATGAGACTGAGAGGAGATGAGTTTGACAATGATAAAATCTGAATTTCAGTGGCTGGTCATAAGACGTATCACACAATGGTATTTTCTTCATAACCAACTCCATTCCCTTGCTTATATATTCTTTGAAGACAAGGTCAATGTCCTTATTTACAGCAAGCAGCACTGTAAATATTCAATACGTTCATCTGAATTCAACTGAATGAAAAGAACTTCAAAATCATCTAATTCAATCTCTCTACCCTGCCTTTTTGCAGGAGTGGTACTGGGGGTTGAACCCAGGGCCTTCACCCCGGGGTACATTCCAAGCCCTTTTTTATTCCTTATTTTGAGACAGAGTCTTGCACTAAGGCACTAAGTTGCCCAGGCTGAGCCGGAACTTGCTGTATGCCTGCCTCAGCCTCCCGGAGGACTGGGATCACATGTGCATCCCACCACGCCTGGCTCATAGCAACTTTATGAAGTTGTGAATTTAGTATTCACAGCAACTTTATGAACCAAGTGTGCCTCTTTCATTACCTTCACTATCGCAGCTTTATGATTTGCAAAGCTGATTTCATGTACAGTTCCCAGTCTGTCACATGTCTGTCACTGATGAACAGCTTCCCTGTGGTCATGAAGATATGATATTGGGGCATCCAACTGGGATGTTACACTTCCCATTTCTCAGGCTGGACAAAAAGCATTCCCTGATGCTCCAGAGCAACCCTGTTCAGAACAGGCAGAGACCCAGATGCACCTGCTTGGTTTCCTCAAGGGGGAGGAGGCAACTGGGGGGTGAAAGGGGGAAATAAAGGGCCAGGTCTCTTCTCAGCAGCAAAAGCTGCCTAAAAGTTGCTTGAGGTGGGACAAAGAGAACAGGGTTGGTCTCAGGATTTGGATCTAAATTCTGACCTCCAGCCTCAGGCAAATCCTGCTGCTTCTCCAGGCAATTCTATTTTTCTAATGTAAAAGTTGCAACACTGAAATTGTCATATAGTTGATGTGATGGCCAATAAACGTCTGGGATAAATTTTAGTAAATTATGAGACACAATATAACATTAGGTATCATCCTGGAAGAATAAGGAACATAATGTTCCTAAATATTCTTTATCAATGTTCTATAAACTTCATTAATGTTCTCCAAACAGACCTACTGTTCAACCAATTTAAGAGGAGAAAGTGTAAAAAAGAGGAGGCATCTGGAACAAGTTACAGTTTAAGAAATGGAGACACCAGTGAATTATAGTGAATCCTGGGCATGTGTCTTAAACAAAGAATGCTATTTGAGTAAATATTTGCCAGATTACGTGGGGTAGACGGCATGTTCAATAGTCACAAGGTGAGGATGAAAGGATTTGCAATATCAAAAGAGTTATAGAAAGAAGTTTTGCTTTCTGAAACACTGGTATTGGATTTCAGTTTATAAAACCCAGCATAGTCACTCACCCAGGACACAGAGGCAGTGAGGACACAGGTGAGACACTACTAACAAATCACAGACTTCTGCTGAGTAGGAGACAATGTGGGCGAAGACAGTGAAGGATGTTTGCCTTGCTGTGAGCGCACCCGTGAGCATCTGCATTGGTTTTAAGCAGCTGGAAAGAATCAGGAAGAAGGAAAAGAGAAAGAAAGGCTCCCCCAAGAATCCCCTTCACCTACCTGGCCGGCAGGACCACCTCCGAACAGCCAAAAGACTTGCTCAGAGAGTCCTGGGATTTTTCAGCATTAATCATAACAACAACAGCAATAAGAAGCAGGCTTCTAACTGAGTCAGGAAAGAATGGGACCTTGGCTTTGTCCCCCAAGCTCCATATTGCTCAAATTAATCAAGCCCTTAAAATCCACACACCTGGAAGCTAGGCAAGGATCTTTGAGTATGTAAGAAAAGGAAACTGCACCATACTGGAGGGTTTATTCCTTGTAAAGAGCGATTCTTTTTTTTTTTTTTTTGGTACTGGAGATCGAACTTGGGACCTTGTGCTTGCAAGGCAAGCACCTGAACCACTGAGCTAAATCCCCAGCCCATGAGCGATTCTTAACAGAACCCCTCTGATGTTCAGCACCTCCATAAGGGCAATGAAAATAGAACTGGGATTAAGCAAATCTCATTTCTCTACAGCATTTTCCCCAAGCATGACGGTGAAGTGGCCAAGCAGAAGGCTCTGGTTGCAGCTTCCTTATGCTCATCAGTTCTTCCCGGGCCTTTCCTAGGAGGCTCCTGCCTGGACACACACCAGGAACCCCTCAAAGCCCACTGGAGCAACTGGACTCTGACCTATGATGGCACCCTCATAGCAAGACTGCTCCTGACTACAAGCTAAAAAACCAACATCACCTACCTCGTAACTGAGGAAGGGCTCTGCCTCAGACTCAGCTTTGACAGGGAGTCCTGGACAATAATGCTAGATTATGTCCCTGAATTTGGAGAACAGAAAAGCTGCTTTGGTTGATCCCCCTACTTCCTGAAAGAGCATGAAAAAATTAGTTTCCAAAGTTGGGAAATCAGACTTCAACCCACCATTGTGTGGTCATAGGAGTCACTCCCAGCCGCTCGTGAGTCATCTGGATTCAATCAGTGGCTGAACTCATCCTTTTCCCTCTAAGAGTGGTGGAAGTGACTGTTTCCGCACCTCAGCAAAGAACTAGAAAAAATGAGCAACCAGGCTGATGTGAGCAGGGGCCTCAAGGGCCGCACCTAATCAACTGTCTAATTTTGGGCTCAGATGTATCAGCTAATCTGACCTTGTCTTTCCACCTTGTCAAGACTGTCATTCACTACATCACACAATGGCCACCATGTAAAGACCCAGGAGAGAAACTCCCTTGGGCCTCGGTGTTAGGAAAAGTCTGTTTGCTACTGAAAAGCCAAGCAACAATGACAAAAAACATAAAAGCAAACAAAGAAATCAATGATGAGCGAACTGGAAGAAGAAAAAAATGGTGTCCTCTATTTCACTAAGAATCTTTTAAATGGCTGTGATCCCAACTTTAAATCGATTGGAAAGAAGTCACAGGTACTGCCAACACTAGCAAAGCAGAAATGTTATATATGAAATATATATTCTTTTATCCAGACTGCAGAAAGTTGTTGAAAAATCTAGTTTAACTTTTTGTAGACTTTTCTGGGTCCTACTGGGCCAACTCTACTGAATAACAAGCATAACTTCTTGTGAATTTAAGTGGCTGATTCCAGAATGACCACAATAAAAAGGGTCTCAACTTAGCTGACTTAATACTAGCAAGTATTTAGGTCTCAACTCAGTAGTAAGTCACATTGCGAATGATCTCTCTCCATCACCTTAGTATATTAATGAAAAATACTTGATCCTTTACTATCTTCTTGATGCTGTTTCAGAAAGAAAATTCTTGTCTTTAAAAACTTAAAGGTAGCAATGAAAGTGTTGGTATTCAACTGTCCTCTACTAAATCATGGTGAATATCACGTGGCACTGAATACAGTAAACCTCAAGCCATTTCCTGTAAATAACTTTGATGGGATTAGTAAATGAAAGCTGGAGTTGTCCAAAAATACTCGCTGGAGGTTGAAGAACCTAAATTAGTTCTATTAAGAAGACATGGTGATTCCAGATGAGGTATATAACCCAGAGAGGGCAGCCAGGTAAGATGAACACCATGTTTTCCTAGGCCGATGAAGACAGCCATATTACAGGACAGAAAGTTCTGGAAAATTGTCTTATGTCAGGACTTAATGAAGAACCCAAAGATCTGAGCTGACTGATTGCAAAGTCCATGAAGAGTGACCTGTCCTTGCATGTTGATCCAAGACAGCATGGAGGGCAGTGACTCTTCACAGAGTAGAAAGCTTTTCTGCTAAGGTCAATAATCAAATTACTATAGACAGGTGACCGATTATCAACCATGTCAGTCTATTTTTAAGCTACTTCAGAAGAAAAGCGTTTATTGTTTATTTAGAATCCACAATTTATTCAAACTATGAGATTAAAATGTCCTCCTTTTTTATTTCTATCCGTGATCTGCTTTATTAATCTACTCTTAAAATAGGAATAACTAACATATTTGTATTCAAAGGAATTAAATAAACACCACTTCCATTCCAACAGTTCCCAAACAGAAATCGTAAAGTGAACATGGCTCAAATAGCAGGAGGACCTCAACTTCTGAAAATCAGGGAAACACAAATCCTTTAAATCCATTTCTGCCAAAGTGTACACAACCTACAAAGATATGGGTTTCACATCATGTAATTTCAACAGAGCTAGAAATAGGTGATTTCTCACACAGTTCCAGCAGACAAATTTAAGACTAACTCTTAAACTGAAAGAAATATTGTGTAAATAATTAAGGAAGGGAAAATACCAGCATAATGAGAAGTTCCCAACTTACTACTAAACATAATATTATTCCTACGATATCCCTTTTCATCTCAATTATATGAGTGCATTACTTATTTTGAGCTGTCCTTCATGGCATTGCACTTACGTTACTACTTAAATCTTAAAAATAGGCCATCACAGCTTTTGGTAACAGAGACCTTTTTATCTGAATCAGAAAAGAATCCACAACCAAAGAAGCAATCACACAGGAGCACAGGTGTATCAGTGATGGTATCTGCTCCTACCCAGGGCTTAGTTGTCAGCAAACACGGATCTCCCTCTTCCATCAGAAAGCTACGATTTTCTCGATTTTCCTAGTTCTTGCTTTCTCAGTCTCTAAAACAACAAACCATATCTGCCCATTCTCGTCAAGAAACATGAGAGCTGAGTAGATATTCCATTTTTCAAGAATGTTGAATTTAGGTCAAAGAGCAAAATAAAAGATAATAGGAAACAGGGAGATACTACTTTTCTGCACAGTGGGAGGGGGAGACATAGGAAGGGGAAGGGGTAAAAACAGAACTGAGATGTGTTATGTACATGTACCAACCCCCACAATGAATGTAATTCTTATGTGCTGCAAACATGTATTCATAAAAAAGAATGTTGAATCCTGGGATATAAAAATTACAATCTAGCACCAGCCTCTGCTTACCCTAGCTTTTGCTTTATTTGATCTGGTTCATTATCAATGACTAGTTCAACCATAACTGTTAAAGAGGTTGGCATTAACAAGCCAATTTCCCTATGAAAAATGTCCCAAACTACAGGGTACGCATCTCTCCTGACTTTACTGTCAACAGCACCAACTGGCCCAAGACCCTGACATCGTATGTAACTCACAATCCTACTTCTGCCCCCTTCATTCAGTAAGACCCCAAGTCCTTTTAATTCTGCTTCTGAAATAGCTCTCCATATTGATTTTTGCTTCTCCACTCCAACCAATACTGTCTTCTGCAAATCACCCCTAGGTTACTGAAACAGACCAGATAAACTGAAAAAGGGAAGGAAAAAATCCCTCAGATTAGATACCACTGAGAGAGAGAGCCAGTATTAATATTTTGGGAAACATCTTTTCAGCCACTCCTCGACTAGCCATATACACTCGTGACTTTATATGAATTTAACCATATTTTAGATTCTTGGCAGAGTGCTTCCTTCATGCAAAATTATACAATGAACATATCTCATCATTTAATTTTAAAATATGGATCTGTATTTCCCGAATAATCTGTCCCTACCCTTGCTCTGTAGAGAAATACATGTTCAAATTATATGTCACGCAAGGCACAGAGTAATTTAATAACAACATTCAAAGTCTTCCCAATCTTGCCACTGTTTGCCTCATCAAATCTCAGTCTACCCTACCCCATATATCAGCCTCTTCAAAACTAACTTGGGTTGCTCACTGTCTCCCCAGAATCTATACATTAGCTTGTATTCTTCCTTCATCTCCTCTCAAAGGTGCACCCTTCCTCTAGAATTAAACACAAGACCTCCCTCTTCATTCATGTACTCATTATTCATTCAGTCAACATACATTTCCTGTACATTGACGGTACAAGTTGAACAATATGGATACCAGCCCTGCCCCTAAGTGCTGACCAACTATGGCCAAGGACAGCAACAGAACAAGTGATAGCACAAACACATGATGAACAGTCGGTCAAAGTGCATGACAAGTCAGAGAAACTTCCTCTGTGGAGCTTTGCAAGACCCAGGCCCATGTCAACTGCCAGGTCAGAACCCCTCCTTTTCGTCTGTTATCTGTGCTATTCCTTCCAAAACCTGGTCTAGGCCTTCTCTCACTGAGATGTACTTTGGGGCACATGTCCTCCCCTCCACTGAAGTAGTTGAGTTCTTACAAATAAAGAACCTACTTTATTCTTGTTTTGTGTTCCTAGGACTTAGTACATAGCCTTGCACAAAACAAGTCACAGTTAACTGTCACTGATGCTGCTATTGCTGACACTGGGAAATAAGAATCTGACTATAACTAATAATTGCATGCTTTAAAGAATTTAGATGCTTTAAAAGTCATTTGCCATTTCTCTTTTACACCACTGTTTTATTTACACTGCGGGTTTCTCATGTAAGAGAAATCATACAATATTTAAACTCATGTGTTTGATTTACTTAACATGGTCTCAAGGTGCATCCATTGCCCTACAATGATTCAAATTTATCCTTCTTTATAGCAGAGCAGTATTTCATTGTGCATAAATATCAGCTTTCTTTATCCATTCATCTGTTGGTGGACGGACAGGCTGCTTCCAAGATTTAGCCATTATGATAGATCTTTAGCAACTGGGAAGGGGACGAAGAGATAGAGCAAAGGAGGAGGAAGGGAAGGGAATGTAAAGATAATGAAAACGTGTAATGCACACGTACCGACTCCCTGTGATGAATGTAATCATCATGTATGGCACGTGTACTAGTAACAATAGAAAGTTTTAAAAACAAAGGTTATGTGCTACATGCATGTGAATCCACTCAATATATCTGTCCCTGATTTTTATTTAAATACAATAACCAAATTTTAAAAAAATCATTTACATGCCTAGCTGCAGGAAGCCTTGGGTTTCCCCAGCACCGTGCCCAAAACTCAAATCGTTTGCAGCTGTTCTTCTATCTCGAGTCCTTTCCACTTATCTCAAGTCTCTACTGAGCACTGGTGTGTAGAAGAGGCAATGCTGCTTCTCCCGTGAGTGTAGCAGTGCTAAGCTAAATGTCAATCAGCCTGACATTTCATGGTCCGAAGGCTCTCAAAAAGCACAGCGCTGGGCTGCGCATCTACAGTCACAGCCTGAATTTAGGGTGACTGGGTTGCTGCTAACACTGACTTAAGGAATATCAGGTATTAAGAAATGGATGAAAAAGCACTTTATCACTCAACTAGAACATGTTTTGGAAAAGAAGACCATATTTAAATAGCTCTAAAAATACTGATATAAACATTGCTGTCCTTGCCCACTTGGAAGAAGACATTACAGTGGCTGCTTTGCAGGCATGTGGAGTCACAGAAGTGAAGGTTCACAGGAAGTCACAGAGCAAACACCAGGCTCTAATGAATCATCCTCTGACTTCTCTACCACAAAAAGAAAAACCCTGGAACTAGCTCGCAAATAAAAGAAAAATGACAAATAGATCGCTAATAAACATTCTTGATTTTTGGACTAGGCCAAAGCTTCTGGTAAGAGCACTTTACATTCTGAAGTAAAATTACATCTAATGTGCTTTTCTGTGTTTCCCTTGATGAATATTTGAAATTTGTGCTTTTTCCAGTTAGTTTTAATTCTTTCACCCTGCTTCAGCTCTAACAGAGGAATTCTGTAAGAAATGTAAGAATACCCGGATCATGCGAACTCCACAATCAGAAAACTACAGTGGCTCCCAACCACTTCCCAGACGAATAATAAAATTAAAACTGTTGGCATGTTCCTAAAAAACCCTAACTTTTCCTTTAACTTAGAGCTCCATAACACGGACCCAAGAATGAGCCTCAGGGGTCGGAAACTCCCTGAAATTGAAACAAACATTTGGAACATTTTTATATGTTTTCTAGAGGAGAGACTCTGAAGCTCTCAGAGTCCCATGGAGTCTCTGACCTCAAAAGGTTTACAACTATAACTTTAATTTCCCCTTTCACCACCTCCATCATCTTCAATGGATGCATCCATTATTATTTCACAGGCCTGGAATTTCTAGCAGGCTCAAGAAAACCTACCTACTGCCTTGAAGCAAGAGACATATGCTTTCTTTACTTAAAATGCCCCCAAAACTCACAAAGCTCTTCTTGAAATCCACCCCCCTCTTCATCCCACCAGGCCTGCCGACCCTGTTCACCTTGGGTATCAAAGTTACCAATCTTCAGATGGTGACAGATTGTCTGCCAACAGGAGAAGGACACCAGGCCAGTGCACTTGAACTACTATTCCCAATATGCTACAGTGGGGTTTTTTAAATACACTCTCTAGGTAATGATATCATAAGCCCTTTCCAAGATAAGTCTTGAAATAAAACAAATAATTTAATGATAAAAATATAAGCACCTGAAGCTGGAACAGAAAACATTGAGACAGATCACAACACAGATCCAAGTCTCATGGAATGATCTTTGGCTAAAAATGGATCCCAACAACAAACTGTCTCTTTAAATTTACACAGGAGTAATTCATGTCAAAATTAATAAACAGTAAATGCAATCTTAAATGAAAAGAGCAAATGTATCTTTCCCTCTTTTGATATCTAAATTTCAATTTGGGACAATTTACAAATTTGACAGGCCAATAAAACCATTTTTAGAGCTAACAAAATAGAAACAATGAATACAACAAAAAATTTCAAATCTCACACCAAATGTTTCCAAGTCTTGTATCCCCTATAAAAATTTAGGACAAATTAATGAATAAATAGCAATACATCCCACAGAAAAGTCCAAATATTAAACACAAGACTTTTTTAAACAACCATTTTCATAGTTAACAATTCATGGTTAATACCTCCTAGCTTTTTTTATTTATCTCTGAAGCCCTCTCTTTGTCCAAAAAAACACCAAACAAAAACCTGTAAAAGTTTCAGATGATACAAGTTCCTTCCTGAGCTACCTAATAGCGCCTCTGTTCAAATATCTTGTGATCACCACACAAACTTTAACAAATGAGTCACTATCTTCTAGAAGCCCACCATTTCCATTTCAGAACTTCCATGCCCAAGGCCAACGGCATATCTATGGGGAACAGCCTACTGTGATGTACTACTTGCTTATTTACTTTGTGCCAGGGCACAATGAGAATAACAGAACTAGCACCTGCCGTTTGACAATGAAATTTATGCAACTGAGAAGACCTTTCTTACTTTTCTTAAAATTAAATTCTTGGTGTTCACAAAATAGTTTCAAAAACAATAACCTCTGAGATGTTAAAGTGTGCCATGTATGTTAAATTATGTTTTCTCTGAAGCTGTCAGATGCATGGTGCTAAATGATTCACAAGAGGTCAAGGTGGGGACTCAGCACCTCTGCCCAATGCAACAGACAAGCCAAGATGGAGTCTCTCATGTTAAAGCTCCCTTCTACCCACCTAAAATTAAGTTGTCTATCAGACCTTCAGGAAAGTCAGGAAAGACGGATAATCCCCAAGTTCCGAAACAGGCCAGGGCTATGCAGCACGACGAAGCCCCTCTGCTGTGACCTGTAACTGAACAACCCATGTGCACTCTGTCCGCAGCCCTTTAATGTCTGTGCAGTCACCCGCCTCTGCTCAGCTGTGCAGAGCACTCAGTCTGTGTACATAATGAGGTGTTGCCCAATTCCAGAATGCAAATAAAAGCCACATAAGATCTTCCAATGAAAATGTTATGATTTTATCTTTTGACAACAGTAAACAAGTCAGAAGGGAAAAAAAGTATTTCCAGAAGCATACACTCAAATGGGTTTCCCTTCAGCACATATTTTCATCTCCATTCCACGCGGAAATGCATTCTTAGGCCTACAGTTCTTCTTCAAAGTGACAGCCTGACTCAGGCATGATGAGGAAGTGTACAGGATTGACACTGAGCGAGACATCATGGCTTAGTCACTGGGAGCTCTTGTATGCTAAGCACTCTCCGAGTGTGTCTGGTGTACTGCTCAGCCCCCAGCAGTGCCTTTTAGACCTACCAGGCACCAGGATCATCATTATCTTATGGAGGAGAAACCGAGGTACAGCGAAGTGACCTCATTTGCTCAAGGCCACCAAGCTGGGAAGTGGAGGGCCAGTTCAACATTAGAACTAGAGCTCTCTGTCACCAGGCTGTATTGCATCACCATGTGAAATACTGTATCAACTTTCCAGCTTTTTTCTGTTCATAAGAATCTGATATTTTGCACAAAAACAACCTGAAAGGATCTATGAACCCAAATATGAAAGCCTAAAAGTATAAAACTTGAAGAAGGAATAACAAGGGAAAATGTCCATGAATCTAGGTTAGGCAAGAACCACATAGGATACAAAAGACATGATGTATAAAAGAAAAAAAATTGACAAATGAGAGTCCATCAAAATTTAGAACTCCAAATGACATCATTAAAAGGAAAAGTAGTCCTTAAACAGACCATATTTACAATGCATACAACCTATGACCAGAACATATAAAGAACTCTTACAGCTCATCAATAGACAACTCAATTAAAAAGTAGGCACAAGAAGATGATTAATAGCCAGTACAGCACAAGGAAAGGTGTGCAACTCCGGAATTAGAAAAACACTAATCAGTACAATAACAAGGCTGAGTTATACACTCATCAGGGAGATGAAGTTAAAAGTTTTAAAAGCCTTGTCATGACTTTTTCATTTTGTTGGATTCTCCCCCTTTGTGTTTAATTTGTCACGCTCAATGGATTCATTCTGCTGAGTTTCCTGGGGTTGTGATCCTCATTGTCTTTTCCTAGGGTATTGTCTAAAATTTTTTGGAGTGCTGGCTTGGTATTCATGAAGTTCCTAAGGTACTCTTTATCATGAAAGTATCTTATTTCTCCATCAATTTTGAAAGATAGTTTTGCAGGGTACACCAATCTGGGTTGGAGGCTGTTTTCCTTTAGGGCTTGAAATACATCACTCCAAGCTCTTCTTGCCTTGAGGGTTTGCATTGAGAAGTCTGCTGTGATTCTGATGGGCTTCCCTTCGTATGTGATTTGTTTCTTTTCTCTCACTGCTTGTAGAATTTTGTTCTTCTGTTGGGTTTCTGGAATCCTAACTATTATATGCCTATATGTAGATTTTTTTGACCAAGGCTAGCTGGAGTGCTATATGCCTCACTTATCTGTATGTCAAGTTCTTTTCCCCTCCTTGGGAAGTTTTCTACCGTCACGTCTGTGAACAGTTTTTTTTATGTCATCTGCACTCTCTCCTGTTTCTTCATTGACCCCAATCAGTCTTATGTTATTCTTCTTTGCATCGTCTAGCAGCTGCTGGATTGATTTTTTGTGTTTCTTTACAATTTTAAGGCAATTTTTCTTTTCCTGGTCACTAATTGCAATCTTATCTTCTATATCTGAAATTCTGTCCTCACATTGGTTCATTCTGCTGCGCTGTCTTTCGATGGAGTTTTTAATCTCCTGGACATCTGTTTGCATCTGTTTTATGGATTCCATTTGTTTCCTATGTTGGGATTCCATCATGTTGCTCAGATCCTTTATTTTTTTATTTGTGTCCTCTCTAAATTTATTAATCATGTCTTGCACCATGAGCAAAATCTTTGCTGTTATCTGAGAAATTATTTCTGATTTCATTTTACCCATATCCTCTTTTGTTGCCAGTTCAGTGAGTCCAAGTGGTTGAGTATCACATTGTTCCATCTCACTTCCCTTTGGGGTTGCTGTAGGTGATCCGGAAGTCTGTTTTTGAGGCTTGTTTACGTGTCTTCTCATTTCCACGGGGCAGGGGGATGCTTCTGGGGCCCACGCAGCTCACCTTCTCTGCCCTAGGAGCGTGGAACGGCGGTAGGGGAGGCTCCTCTCAGGTGCTTGGACTGGCTCACCTTCTCTCGACAGTTCCAGTTTCATGAAAGACAAGGTCTTCCCATGTTTAAAGAAGGCTCCATCCTAGGGCTGCAGCCTAGCAGGGCCATCCTGGGTCTGCACGACCACCTCTGGTTGAAGCAGGTAGCATGCAACACACTGTGGGACCAGGAACCAGGCCATTACCCAGTCAAGTCACCACGGGAAGAGTTCGGCATGAATCACTCCATTACATGTCTGACCACGTGGAAAAGCAATTTGTTGTGTGGTTACGGTCACTGGCATTGACTGTTTATTATGTGGTGAGTTTCACAAACAATAAAGTTTATATGTTTACCATGCAAGAAAAAGCAAGGGTGGCTTAGAGATGGAACTAATGCTACTGTATGTTAAGACCCGGGGACCACAAGGCAAGAAGAGGCCATTTGGCCCACATAGCTCGCACAATTAAAAATACTATTAACTTCAACTATAAAGTCTTGCTGCTTGTCAATGCATCCCACAAGTACTTCTTGGCTAAAGAATCTTCAAGCAGATAACCAACACCAGACCTTCTAGGGACAGTGTGTACATAAATACTATCTAACCTCCATGTGATCTGACATCAAATCCTTCTCTGATTAGATCTGAGAGGTCCCCCAGCTTCAAGATTACTCACTACATTTGGCCCATTTACGAGAATCAGGTCCAGAATCTTCTCCAAGAGATAGTTCTCAACTATCGCACAAGAAATCAGTGCTACATTTCTTTTTCTGGAAAAGGATTCTCATGAATTTTGTCTTGTTATTATCCACTATAATATCAAAAAGTAAATAAAATCCTCCATCAAGATCTAGGCCTTTACAATGATGAATGAATATCATTATATTGTATACCTAAAATGTACCAATAAACTCAGTGGAAAAAAAAGATCCAGGCCCTTATCCAAGATCCTCATCTGTTCCTCATCTATTTCTTTTTTCCTCAAAACTTAATAACTCACCTGGACATCTTTACAGTCTTTAGATGTGCTCATTGCCTCTGAAGGAATACAAACTTCATTTCTGTATGTGACTCGGTATTCTTCATAGAGCAATTGCTCCTAGCCCTCTTGCGTACTTCACTAATTCTCAGTTGGAGCCTACAGAGATGAGAATATGAATGTCCCTCTGTCCCAGGAAATGACAGGAAGCATAATCCCAATGGTGACTTCACAGACACTCTGGCCTGGTAGAAATCCTCCCCAGTCCCTCCATGACCAGCCTGCTCTCGAGGCTGTGCAAAACCCTGTCTTACCATAAAATAAGCTTCACTGACCTGGTGGCAGTTCATGATTTTGAAAATTCCACTTCAACTGAGAATTTTCTCAAATGGCTCTGTATTTCTGCTTTGCTGACAACCAACACCCACAAATTTGCCAAGACAACCCCCTGCCCCTTCGCCTAGCTGTCTCATATTTACTGTTCCTGGGCACAGTCTCCAGGTTGGCTGCCGGGTTCCACCCAGTGAGCACTGCCACTGCCTCTGGGTGACACAGTGGGTGGAGAGGTGATGGAAGGTAAAGAAACCTGGGTCAGTGCTGCTCTGCACTGATGAGGTGCCCTCGGGCCTCCTGGACCCTGACCTCTACATCTGCAGGCTTGCTTCTGTCCTAGCCAGTTATTCCACTGGCAGTTCATGAGTGCCTGCTATGGGCTGTGAGGTGGGATGAAAGTCACAAACCCCAGCTTAATGACTGAGTCTAAACACAGCCAACCTGCCATCTTTATCCTGAAAACAGAAACACTGCCGAGAAATCCAAAATCAATTCCAACATCTCATTTTGGCCAACTCTTTTAAAACTTCTTTCCCACCAATTTCTGTACCAGCAAAAAGGCAACAATTTTAGAACACATGAAAGACCATCACTTCCAGGTCTCTTCTCTCTCCCACTAGGGCTGCCCATTTAAAATTCAAGTAAAAGGAGAAGCAAGAAATTTGGAGAAGTCAACAGTTCAGTAATTAAGCACTGAAATGACAAAAGTTGCCCAAATGTATGCTGAAGAAAAACAAGGTGATACCAGCTAAAATGTCATCTTGTTCCACGTTTGAAGATGTCAAACTGAAAACTGGTTGATGAACAATACGTGGAATAATGCCGACTTGTGTCAGCGTGTGGCTTGACAACACTGCAGAATCAGTTCTGAGAATCATCACTGTCTATTTCTCAACTGGGATGTGTTTGTCCTCTTTTGAAAGCTTACTCAGAACTCACCATCCCTGACCCCAACTGGGGTCCTTCCATGTGTCCACTTAGCAGCCCAGATAGCCACAGAATGCAGCTGGCCAAGAACTCCCTTGCATTATTCATGCACTGTTTTGTGAGCTTGGCTGTGACTCTCTTCTGCAGCAGACCCTAAATGCTTCTTATCTGAGCCCTTGGTGAGAATGACTTGCTGCTTTCTCTTCCTCCCTTGGCATCACACCTTCCTAGGTCTGTTATGCCAAGACAGAACCCAGTACCACTTTCAAAAGAGGGAATTCATCAATGAGCACCAGCATCATACACTTAAGCAGAGGAAAACTGTTTGCAGTTTTCATGGGAAACGAGAAAAGATAATTTTCATGACAACAATAATTGCATGAAAACAAAGGGGAAAATGCAATCTCAATTGGGGATTTAAGGAGAGAGCAGGAATATCAATACAATAGGAACATCTTAGAGAAGCTGGAAGCGACTTTTAAAAACCTCAGTCTAATTTCCCACAGTAGGAACAACTAGTTGAGGGATCTGTAACAAGTCATTTATCTGAAACTAAAGAGATGCTGGTATTCCCTGTTTATAACGCTCTAGGAAGCTAATACTAAACTAAATGAGAAGTTCTAGGAAAAGAGCATTCATGTCATTCTAACTGTCATGCCAGGGAAGGGCAGTGCCCGGTGCCACAGGTGGGTTGACACAGGGAGCACCTCCTGGGGGCCTCGAGGGCCAGGGCACTGGATGGGGTCCTCAGTTCAAAGATGAACGGGACATGGCTTCTTCCTCCAGAGTTTACATTTCAATTCCAAGCTCAACAGAGACTTTCTCAGAGCAAATCCAACCTAACACACCAATCTCTACTAGTTATGGCTGTCATAATGAGTTTGGTTGTCACAGTGAGTGTGTGTGCACATATGTGTAGGTGCTTCATTATTTAAAGTTTTCATACATTCACACAGAGTATCAATGTCAATGCTCAGATTTTCAGAAACAGCTGGGTTTATAGAGACCATATTTTAAATCTTAAGTTTAATCTTTCCATAAATGAATTCAGCATCTTTATTCTGATACAATAGTTGGTGAGTCTCCTTTTGTAAATTAGGCCTTCTGCTTTGGCAAACAGAATCATTTAAAAGCCTAAAAAAACTGGAAAGATGTTATTTTAACTTTGTTGACTGGATCAAAGATCTAAATATTAAAACAGAAACATTAAATCTTCTGGAAGATAAAATAGGTAAAACACTTGAAGGCATAGGTGTAGGAAAGGATTTTCTAAACAAAACCTCAATTTCACAAGAAATAGCAGCAAGAATCAATAAATAGGACTTTATCCGACTAAGAAGCTTCTATACAGCAAAAGAATCAATCAGTAGACAGAAGAGGAAAACCTACAGATGGGGAATAAAAGTCTTATCAGCTACTCTTCACACAGAGGACTAATAGCTAAAATATATAAAAAACTCAAAAACATTAAAGAGCTAGTCAAGAAATGGGCTAGAGAAATGAACAGATACTTCACACAGGAAGAAATACAAATGGTTAGCAAATATTTGAAAAAATCTTCAACATCTCTGGCCACTAGAGAAATGCAAATGAAAACAGCACTAAGATTCTATCTTACTCCACAAAGGATGGCAATCATTAGGAAATCAAACAGTAACAAATGCTGGCAAGGCTGTGGCAAAGAAGGAATGCTCCTGCACTGCTGGTGGGAATGCATACTAGAAAACCATTATGGAAATCAGTATGGAGATTTCTCGAATAATAGAAATTAGAAATTCTGTACAACCCAGCTATTCTTCTGCTAGGTATTCCCCAAAAAGTTTAAGCCATCAGATTACAGCAATATGTACATACCAATGTTTATAGCAGCACAATTCATAATAGCTAAATCCTGGAAGCAGCCTGAATACCCATCAACAGATGATTGGATAGACAAAATATGGTAAGTATATATAATGAAATACTACTATGCTATAAAGAATGACAAATTTGTGCAAGCGCAAGGACCTGAGTTCGATCCCTGGTACCAAAAACAAAGAATGACAAATTTCTGGGGCCTGGGATTTAGCTTAGTGGTTCCGGCACCTGCCTCACAAGCACAAGGTCCCAAGTTCAACCCCTGGTACCAAAAAAAAAAGAATGACAAATTTGGGGCATTGTAGGAAAATGGATGCACCTGGAAAATATAATACTGAGTGAAATAAACCAGACACACAAGCTTACATACTGTATGGTTTCCCTCATTTGAGCGAGACAAAGTACAAACAAAAAAAATGATAAAGGACAGATGGAAAGGGACAAGGGGACCGATCTTGACCAATAGGGAAGTGGCCCAAGGGAACAAAGATGAGGGTTAAGGAGGAGGGGAAGAGGAAATGAGAGAAATAAAGTGTGCCATGTTCAGGATCCTAATAACTCCAGTCAGTGTAAACATTATATGCCATAATATGAGCTAAGACAAATAATATCAACAAGTATGAGATGGAGGGATTGATGGGAGGGCAGGGGAAGGGGGAAAAAATAATAACCAAGAGAGTATGTAAAGGTGCATATCTCCAATGATGAATGTCATTATACTGTACACCTGAAATGTACCAATAAAAGGATATTAAAAAAAAACAAGTATGAAAAAGGTGGCCAATGTGCCACAGCTTCCAGCATGGGGGGAGGCTTCTGGATCAGCAAGCCACAGCTCGCAGCACAGAGGAGGCTACCAGATCAATGTGCCGCAGCTCCCAGAATGGGGTAGACGTGCCACAGCTCCCAGTGCAGAGGAGGCTTCTGAGTCAATGTGCCACAGCTCCCAGCATGAGGGAGGCTTCTGGGTCAGCGTGTGACAGCTCCCAGCACAGAGGAGGTGAGCCACATGGGCACCAGCAGCACAGCACCCCCCCACACCCCATCAAAACGAGAAGACATGTAAACAAGCCTCAGAACCAGACTTCCAGATCACCTAAAGCAACCCAAAAGGGAAATGAGATGGAACACTCTGATCCTCAACCACCTGGACTCCCTGAACTAGCAACAAAAGAGGATCTGGGAAAAATGAAATCAGAAATAATTTCTCAGATAACAGCAGAGATTGTGCCCATAGTGCAACACATGATTAAAAAATCTAGAGAGGACACAGATAAAAAAAATAGAGGAGCTGAAGAACATGATGGAATCCCAATGTAGGAAACAAACAGAATCCATAAAACAGAAGCAAACACATTTCCAGGAGATTAAAAACTCCATCAAAAGTCTATACAGCAGAATGAGCCAATGTGAAGACAGAATTTCAGATATAGAAGATAAGATTCCAATTAGTGACCAGGGAGAGAAAAATTTCTTTAAAATTGTAAGGGACCACAGGAAATCAATCCAGCAGCTGCTAGACGATGCAAAGAAGAATAACATAAGACTGATTGGAGTCAATGAAGAAACAGGAGAGAATTCAGATGACATAAAAACACTGTTCACAGAAGTCATGGCAGAAAACCTCCCAAGCAGGGCAAAAGAAATTGACATAGAGTTAAGTGAGCCATATAGGACTCCAAATAGCCTTGATCAAAAAAAAATCTACACATAGGCATATAATAGTTAAGATTCCAGAAACCCAATAGAAGAACAAAATTCTACAAGCAGTGAGAGAAAAGAAACAAATCACATACAAAGGAAAGCCCAACAGAAGCACAGCAGACTTCTCAACCCAAACCCTCAAGGCAAGAAGAGCTTGGAGTGATGTATTTCAAGCCCAAAAGGAAAACAACCTTGAACCCAGACTGATGTACCCTGCAAAGCTATCTTTCAAATTGATGGTAAAATAAGATACTTTCATGACAAAGAGCACCTTGGGAACTTCATGAATACCAAACCAACACTCCAAAAAATTTTACACAAACTCCTAGGTAAAGGCAATGAGGATCACAACCTGAGGAAGCCCAGCAGAATGAATCCACCAGGCACAACAAGAAATTAAAAGCAAAGGGGGAGGATCAAACAAAAAGAAAAAGTCATGAGAATGATAAGTCACTATGTATCAGTTATAACCATCAATGTTAATAGTCTCAATTCACAATCAAAAGAAATAGACAGAATGGGTCAAGAAGCAAGATCCAACAATATGCTGCATATAAAAAGCACACTTAATTCAAAAAGAAAACCTTAGACTGAAAGTTAAAGGGTGGAAAACAATACTCCATGCAACAGGAATCCAAAAAAAAAGGAGGAGTAGCTATCCTATTTACAGATCAAGTGGATTTCAAACTAACACTAAGAGAGACAAAGAAGGACATAATATCCTTGTAAAGGGAACAATCCAAGAGGAAGAGATGACAATCATAAAGGTCTATGCACCAAACACTAGTGCACCCAACTATAAAAAACAAATACTAACAGACATGAAAAATCATATAAACACTAATATAATAGTAGTGGGGGACCTCAATATCCCATTGTCAAAATAGATAGATTAACTAGACCGAAAACAAGCAACGAAATACTAGAACTCAATCAAACTCTTCAACAAATGAACTTAACAGATGTTTACAGTGTTCCACCCTACAAAATCAGAATACACGTTCTTTTCAGCTGCACATGGGTTCCTCTCCACATACTCACTCCTAGAACATATTTAGGTAAGTGCAAAGGAATTGAAATTATCCTCTGTATATTATCAGACCATAGTACAATGAAATTGGAGATCAATAGCAAAAGAAACCACAAAAATTTCATAAACACATGGAAATTGAACAAGACACTTCTGAATAACCAATGGGTCATAGAGGAAATTAAAGAAGAAATCAGACAGTTCCTTCAATTAAATCACAATGACAATACAACATATTGGAATCCATGGGACACAATGAAAGCAGTCTCATGAGGGAAATTCATAGCAGTGAATATGCATATTAGGAAAACAGAGTGAGCCTAATTAAACAACCTGATGCTGAAACTCAAGCTTCTAGAAAAAGAAGATCAGGACAAACCCAAAGCCCATAAAAGGAGGAAATTATAAAGATCAGGGCAGAAATCAATGCAATGGAGACTAAGAAAACAATACAAAAAATCAGTGAAGCCAAGAGTTCGTTCTTCGAAACAATAAACAAAATTGACAAACCCTTAGCCAACCTTATCAGAAAGAGGAAAGAAAAGGCCCAAATCCATGCAATTAGGAATGAAAAGGGTGAAATCACAACAGACCCAGCAGAAATCCAAAAGATCATCAATACCTACTTCCAAAACCTATACGCCAATAAGATGGACAACACAGAAGAAATGGACAGATTCCTAGACACGTATGAATTGCCAAAGTTGAATGAAGAAGACCTCAAAATTCTAAACAACACAATATCAATCAATGAAATTGAAAACATAATTTAACTAAGAAAAAACCAACTAAGAAAATCCCAGGTCCTGATGGCTTCACCACTGAATTCTACAAGACATTTACAGAGGAACTACTGCCACTACTGTTTAAACTCTTCAATGAAATTGAAAGGGAAGCAATACTCCCAAATTCATTCCTGTAAGCAAGCATCACCTTGATTCCCAAAACAGAGAAAGACCCAATCAAAAAAAGAGAACTATAAGCCAATCTCACTAATGAACATAGATGCAAAAATCCTTACTAAGATACTGGCAAATAGAATGCAGAAGATCATCAAGAAGATCATACACCCTGATCAAGTGGGATTCATCCCAGGGATGCAGGGATGGTTCAACACATGCAAATCAATCAATGTAACACACTATATCAATAGAGCCAAGGACAAAAACCATATGATTATCTCAATTGATGCAGAAAAGCATTTGACAAAATCCAACATGCATTTATGATAAAAATAAAACCGACAAAAAATCAGAATAGATGGTCTCTATCTCAATCTGATAAAAGCCATCTATGAAAAACCAACAGCCAGTATTGTACTAAATGCTCAAAAACTGAAATCCTTCACACTCAAATCAGGAACAAGACAAGGATATCCACTATCACCACTCTTGTTCAATATAGTTTTGGAAAAATTAGCCATGGCAATTAGACAAGAGAAAGAAATACAAGGAATAAAGATAGGAAATGAAGAAGTCAAATTGTCATTATTTGCAGATGACATGATACTCTATATCAAAGATCCCAAGACTCCACCAAAAGTCTTCTAGATGTAATAACCAAACTCAGTAAAGTAGCTGGATACAAGGTCAACACACAAAAATCAATCGCTTTCCTCTACAGGAACAACAGACTCACTGAGAGAGAAACAGGGCAAATAATTCCTTTCACAATAGCATCCAAAAAACTGAAATACCTAGGAATCAACCTAACAAAAGAAATCAAAGACCTCTTCTCTGAAAACTATACCACTCTGAAAAGAGAGATTGAAGGCAATATCAGAAAATGGAAAGACATCCCTTGCTCCTGGGTAGGAAGAATCAACATAGTGAAAATGGCCATACTTCCAAAACTACTGTATATATTCAATGCAATCCCAATTGAAATCCCAGCAGCATACTTCCCAGACCTTAAGAAAACAATCCAAAAATTCATTTGGAACAAGAAGAGACCCAGAAGAGCAAGAGCAATTCTAGGTAACAGAGACATGGCAGGGGTATTACAACCCCCAACTTGAAACTATACTACAAAGCTACTGCGATAAAAACAGCATGGTACTGGCAAAGAAACAGACTTGAGGACCAGTGGAACAGATTAGAAGATGCAGAAACAACTCCAGACACACTCGGGGACCTCATCTTTGACAAAGGAGCCAAACACCCACACTGGAGGAAGTACAGCCTCTTTAATAAATGGTGCTGGAGACATTGGGTTTCAACTTGCCAAAGACTAAAACTAGGCCCATATCTCTCACCATGCACTCAACTAAAATCAAAATGGATTAAACATCTAAATATTAAAACAGAAACACTGAACTGACTGGAACAGAGGTTAGGTAGAACTCTTGAAGACACTGGTGTAGGAAAAGATTTTATGAACAAAATCTCAGTTGCCCGTGAACTAGCACAAACAATCAACAAGTGGATCTCTTCTTACTAAAAAGCTTCTGCACAGCAAGAGAAACCACCAGCAGTGTGAAGAGACAACTCACAATGTGGGAAAAAATTTTCACCAGTGGTCCCTCAGACAAAGATCTACTATCTCGAATCTATAAAGAACTTAAAAAATCAGACCTCCCAAATTTGAAGACCCAATCCAAAAATGGGCATCTGAAATGAACAGACATTTCTCAAAGAAGTAGAAATGGCAAATGAATATATGAAAAACTGTTCAACATCACTAGTCATTCGAGAGATACAAATGAAAACAATGCTGAGATTCTACCCCACTCCAGAAAGAATGGCTATCATGAAATCAACCAATAACAAATGGTGGTGGGGCTGTGGGGAAAGAGGAAGCCTGCTCCACTGCTGGTGGGAGTGTAGACTGGTGCAACCACTGTGGAAATCAGTATGGAGATACCTCAAAGAACTAGGACTAGAGGTCTCATTTGACCCAGCTATTCCCCTGCTGGTTATCTTCCCCAAAAGAATTAAAAGAATCACACCACAGTGATATATGTGCACCCATGTTCATAGCAGCACAATTTGTAATAGCTAAAACTTGGAAAGAGCCCAAATGCCCATCACCTGGAGACTGGATAAAGAAAATGTGATTTTTTAAAAATAAAATGGAGTACTACTCAGCCATAAAAAAGTTGAGAAATTAGAGACATTTGTTGCTAAATGGATCCACATTCAGGCGATGCTCTTAAGTGAAATAAATAGGACACACGTGTGTAAATACCGAATAGTTTCTCTAGTGTGAGAAACTGAAAGTGTAAATAAGGACTAAAAGGTATAATAGATAATGTGAAATAGAAAGAAAAGGGGCAAAGGGGAAGGGGAAGTGGGAAGGGTAGGGGAAAGGACAGAAGGGAATGGAATTAATATGAGAAAATGAAAAAATGGAAACAAAGCCTTTGTAAATAGGGAGGGATGGAGGGGTTGAAGGGAGGGCAGGGGAAGGGGGAAAAATAAAAACCAACAGAGTATGTAAAGGTGCAAATTTCCAATGATGAATGTCGTTATATTGTACACCTAAAATGTACCAATAAAAGGATTTAAAAAATAAAGAAAAGAAAAAGGTGATAGGGAACCCAAGGGAGGGGAAAGGGGAGGGCATAAGGGAACTAGAAAAAACCCGAGCTGTAATAGGGAACATGTAACCACTCCCCAGAATGACTGCAAACTGTGTGAACTGCAAACATGCACTAAAAAAGTCCAACTAAATTGGATAAGCATAGTTAACCCAAATGGCATCAAGGGGAAACAAAGGAAGGCTCTCTTCCGTTTCTTCAGAGGAGAAGTCTTCACCTTCACCTTGGACACCAGCACAGACTCTCCTACCTTCCGGGACAGACTCTTCAGTCTTCCATCGCAGACCTTTGGCCTCCTGATCTGGACTCGCACTGGACACTACACTGAGCCCCAGGCCTTCAGCTGGATCCTTCAGATCTCCAGTGCAGAGGCAGACTTCGCACTCTTCCATCCCTGAATCTGTGGGTGGCCATGATAGGTCAATCCTGTAAATCGTATATATTTGCATACCTTGCCTTGAATCTGTTTCCCTTATAAGCACTGACTGATACAGATATTTTTAAAATCTGCTTGCACATACCAGTTGTGAATTTGCAGATGGCCTGCTCTAAGTTCTTCATCTACAGCAGATTTTCCCAGCCTCAGCACTTTGCGTTGTGGGGCCTGGCTTTCGCACTGCAGTTCACCAACACCCCCAGCCTCTACAAACGAGTACCAAAAGTGCCCTCACCCTGTTGGCCAGCTGTGACAATCAAAACTGCCCCAGACATTGCCATATGTTTCGGGCTGAGGGCCCAAATTGCCCTCCTTCCATTTCTCCAAAGAAACTTCCAAAATGCCAAACTAAGTAAAATGTGATAGTTCAAACAAACAAATGCAGAGCAATGCTGTGAGCAAGGGCAACTCAGAGCAAGAGAGAATGGAGCTGGTTTTGTCTTCCTGGTTGATGAGGTCCTCTCCTCTCCCTCCTAGCCGTCAGGAATCAGGCCCTTTCAGTGAGTGATTCAGTCCTCTACTCCTGATCCTCTAACTCATTCCCACTGCTGCCAGCAAGCACAGAAAATCCAGTGTTTGATGCACCTCACAAAAGCTGTCTTTCAAAAACACTGGGTCAAGAAGCAATTTAATTAAAGGCAGGGACAGCAACCTGACAGCTAAACTCAGAAACACCAAATACAGAGGATGCTACAACTTCTGGAATCCCATTTCTTCTGCTGTCGGTAAAAAGCTCATTTGAGCCTAGTTCTGAAAGAATTGCCATAACGTATTCAGGGTGTGAAGATGAGACCTCTTCACCTCCTCCAGCGAATCTCCCACAGCACTTGAAAAGAAGCACAAGCCGACTCACCCTGGGCAAACGCCTGTTTACAACAGCAACCTGTGATTAACAGAGACCAGTTTCTTTCACAGCCTGACCCAAATCAGTGAAACTCATTTGGTTTCTGCCAGAATTGGATTCTAATCCTGTACTCTAGACATTTAGCTACAACTTTTAGCTTACTGTTCCTACGTTAGCTAAAGGCAGACAAGGATTTTCCAGAAAGAGAAATGGGCTCAGAATTGTTACTATGAACACTCTTGAAAATGACAAAGTAATCCCACAAACTCTTAAACTGGACTAGAACTCTGAGTACTAGTCTAGTTATGCACCCACATCATCTCTCAGTGAAGGAACTTACTGATGGGTCAATGAATAAACAGCCACAATGCCCATGTTCTGGCAGCCAGGCTGTACATCTAGTAAAAGAAGCTTGTTTCAGCTTTACTCTTCTCTCATTCAGAAAACAGTCTTTATACCTGTGTTCCATTTACCCTTTCTTCAGCTGAATTTTACATCCCTTCTTTGATAAAGGGTGACAGTAACCAGCGGAGCCATATCCAGAGATTCTCTATCACGAGTACTACTCCAAATAATAATAATAAATAAAAGCAGAAATCTATCCAGGCCAGACCACTTTTGTTTACAAGGATGCCGAGGGCTCCATTCACATGGGCAGTGCTGGTCTCCGGACAGAACTAGCTGTTTTAGACCCCAAAGACTGGGAATTAAAGGCCTCAAACTCTTTTCTGATTCTGCTGCTCCTGTGCTATTTTGAGAGTCACTTAATCTCTCTGGACTTTTATTGATCTATAAATAGCAACTAGTTGGCAAATGATAGAATAATGATGGAAAGGACATTTTAAGAGCACTGGCTAAAAATCATTAAAGTTAAATTGTATTTTTAAACCCTAAATAGAGATTACTGGCATCTTTAACACTCTTTTCCAGTACAATTTCACTAACATTTTTCCACAAATATTTCAGACTTCCAGACAAATTAATTACAAGGTCAAAATTATCAGCTAGCTAAGGAAAATGCAAAAGACTGCTTAAGATCCTGCTTTCTGTATGACTGGGAAACATTTTAAACACAAAAATTAATTTTATTCCACCCCTAAGTAGATTTCCCTCAAGATGGAAAAGTCCTTTTCTTTGGCTTGAGAAAGTCTTAAAACCTCAGCCCCAGGGCAGGCAGAAGAGAGGCCCTGCAATCTGCCCCAGCCCATCTCTCAAAGTTCACCAGTATTAAGAAACTAGAAGCGAAATGAATTGTATTCCTCCTGCACCTGAGGGGAATATGCGGCCTGCAGCTGTTAACACTCGGTGTCATAAGGCTTGCTGCTCTGTGGCTCATTAACCAGAGGTCCCGTGTGCTTTCCAGAAAGATAACTCCAGCGTGAACAGTGTCTGTGGAGCCCTTGGAAGTCCACACAGGAGGGCAGGACGATAAGGCCTTGCTGCTTTCCCCAAGAGCTGGCTTCAGAGCCCTCTGGCCTGCACAGTGGCTGTGTGCACACCTCTACCCTGCACCCCAGAGACTGAGTCTCAGCCCTACGTAACCCCTGTCCTCTTAGCTAACAGAGTGGCTTGCTTGTTCAGCTTAGGAAAATCACCTTGCAACAAGAATCAGTTTTAAAAAGCTAACCAGTAATCTTTCCATTCACGGCCTTTCAGACCTACTTTAAAAACTTGAACTTTTTGGATGATGCTATTATAGACAGCTATGTTACATAGAAATATTATAGGAAGCCAGAGAGGGCTAGGACCTCAAGAGAGTCAGTACAGAAGATGAGGCAAAGGACACATTACAACTGTGCCTACATCTGTCAAAGGCCAGGCCTCAAAATAAAGACAGAATGATCAGGCCTACATGACTCACCAGGGGATAAGCAACAAATTGAACATTACACTGTAATTGGTATCACCTGGTCCAATAAAGTCTATATAGACATCAGTCATCAAAGTGGCTGATCAGGACCTCCTGATATATCCCTTCCTAAAAAGGTTTTTGTTCTTTTCATGTACACTTTGCTACACGACCTGCTGCCCAATTGGATCAATATTACATAAGTGGCTATACTTGTAATGTTATTAGTTGATCATAGTTTTGACCCACGTTGTACCCACCTCATGATTTTGCTCTACAAAACTTCCTTTGAGAAGTGTCCTCTTGGGAAACCCACTTTCAGGTTCCCTTCTGTCTCTCAGGAGCTATCTCTCTCCATAAATTTTTCCTACTCTTAACCCTTGTTGTTCATTAGAATTCATTCTTTGATTTTGGAGAACACAAATTCAACATATCTGACATCCAGCATGTTGGGAGTTACATTTACTTCCCCTATATCACTTGGAGGTCCACACAAAAATAATTGGAAGGAGGTAAGAGTTTGCTTTTGTTTCATGGATTCTGGATTGGGACTTGTTTAGGTAATCAGAAATTGTCATCCTTGTTTGTCTATTGCTTACACTTTAAATTTGTAAGCCTTTCTCTTTCACATTGTTCTTTGTTAAAATGATGATAAATTTAAGTTGAGAACATGGGAAGTTTATGATGTTTTTTTGAAGAGACATTTTACTTTTGCAGGCAAGGTCTTGTATTCCTGTTTTGTATATGCTGTATTCGGACTTACTAGTTTGTGCATTTATTGGTTCTCCTTGCTTGACCTGTTTGATTTGTTTTAACTGTTGTTTTGTTGTCTTACCTTGGACAGCAAGGCTAGGGAAAAGTAATGTTAGAATATCCCCTAGTGGACTTTGGTACTAATCAAAATGTGAATTCATGAAATGCTGTAAATGGGTCTTTTATGAAATCTAGTTTATATTTAGGAAATATACATGCCTATTAACAAATTACAGGACTCCAACTGCCAGTTAAAAGGCAATAGCCTGGCAGCTGTTCCTAGGACTCGGGGGACAGGCTTCACTGGGACAATCTGGCCAGATCCCCCCTCTCCACTCTAGAGGGGGTGTCAAGCCTGTTCTGTGTCAGTTTCCTTTCAGGTTTGATCTTCTGCTGGTGAGGAGGCAATCTTAGCTCTTGAGATTTCCCACTCTTGCCTTTCCAGGATGAGGTTGACAACTTGTTAAAATGCCTCAATTACTCACCGTGAACGTGAGAAGATAAGACTTCCTTTTTCTGATCTAATTTCTGATTTTTCCTGTAATTTTCTACTTTCCACTTTCCTTCATTGGAGACATGTTTCTGCTAAAGGTTAGAGAGGGAGGTATTCTAAACAGTCTCAACATTTCCCTCCTATACAGTATCTAAGAATTCTTAAATTCATTCCATAGAAAATGAGCATTTGCTAATGCCAAAGGGAGAGATGCCATCTTAGATGATATACCTTGTCTGGGTCAGATCAGACATCAGAATTTTGTCTGTCCAGGAAAACACACATGAAAGTGATGTCCGGGCTTAAGTGTTTGGCCACAGTCTCTAAGGTACAAGAAACTGCACCTGAGATCCCATGGAAAGAACCAACTTCCGGGTGAGGCCAGGAAAAGCTTTTTCCTAAAGTACAATATTTAAGGGACCAAAACATTCAGTTTAAGGGAGAATCCCCAACCTCTTGGCTCGCTCTCTCTCTCGCTCTCTCTCTCTCTCTCTCTCTCTCTCTCTCTCCCCCCCCTCTCTCTCTCTCCCTCTCTCCCTCTCTCTCTCTCCCCTCCTAGGCTTGGTTCTCATCAATTATATGTGTAGGGGAGGAAAATACCTTTGCCAATGTGTAAGTTGTGGTTGCTGAACAACGGGTACAGGTTTTAACCTGTGAGTTTCATAAGTGTGTTGCAGATATAGAAACATAGAAATTTTAGAGTGGGTTTTGAGTAAAACTTAGCCTTGACTTGATGCCAAGGAAGATTCCCTAGGTGATTAGGTAGACGCCACAAATGTCTCAGGACTTCTTTGCCCTAGGGCCCAGGGCAAGGTTTTTTTCTGAGGCTATCTCTAGAGGTGATCTCTTTTGCAGGCAGGGAAGTGCTCCAATCCCTTCCCATTTGCCCTGTGATTTTTTTCCCCTCAGTCTTTTTCAAAGAATTAGAAAGCTGTTGTTCAGGTCTTTTGATTATTGGTTTAATTTTGCCAGCAATGATCCCTTCTTTAAACATGGCTGTTCTAACTGTAACTTGTAGTTTTGGAAACACATGCTGTGGTTAGGAGTGTGAGTTTCCAGAGAAAGTAGGGGCTTGTATCGGTATGAGTGGTTAGTCCAACCCAACCTATTTTCCGGTCATTCTCCAGATAGCAGTCACCTGCTCTGAAACAGATCACCTTGGGTGATGTCTTGAGAGAATATAGAATCCAAATAGGGATTAAAAGAGACACCTATTTTCCCCTTATTGTTTCCTATGGAAAACTCAGTATTGAATTCTCTTACTCCTTTGGGATGTATTCTTAAGCACTAGAAATCATTCAACCTTCACATATTAAGAAAGAGCTGTTTGTACCTGTCCATGGCCTGCCTACTTCCTAATGGCAAATTAGAATGCAGAGAAAACTACTGATTATGATACTACTTCACAAGTAAAATTGTACTGTAAGAGAGAGGGAAAATGGGCAGAATTACCTTATGTTCAGACTTTTTTTATATTAAGAGATAATCCTTACGTGTGTTCAAAATGTAAATATAAGACAAAATACCAGAAAAAACTAGACTCTTCTGGTCCTTAAGGTACAGTCAGATGCACCCACTGTTACTGAGCCTGAGGTTCCCCTCACTGGCCCTCTGGACTCCAAGGGCGAGACTTGCAAGCTAACCTTAGTTGATGCCTCCACTGGGCTGTATCCATCCCTACCTGATTTTGTTCAGCCTCGTCAAGGACAGTACCCCCTACAGAAGGTGGGTGGAGAATTTAGCCCTACCACGACCGTGAGTCCTCTTCTCTCAGTTACCTCAAACAGATCAAACAAGATCTGGAAAAGTTTCAGAGGACCCTGATTTGTACATTGAGGTCTTTAGGGGACTTACTCAGACTTATAAACTAGACTAAAAAGATATAATGTTACTCTTAAATCAAACACTGACTTTTAATGAGAGACAAGCACCATTACAAGATACTATTATATTTAGAGATAAATGCAATATCATTAATTTTAAAAAGCCAGAAGACACACAGTCAAGGGAATAGCCAGTTCCTAGTGGAACCCAAGCAGTGACTACACAAGATCCCTATGCCTACCAATCAGACGGGAGATTGAAATAAAAAACATCTTCAGACCTATATTCTTAAAGGTCCAAGAAGGACAGGAACTAAGACCTTTCATTATTTTAAGTTGTCAACTATTCATCAGGAGAAAGATGAGGACCCCTTGGCTTTCTTAGATCGTTTACCAGAGGCACTGATCGAAGCATACATCCCTGACTCCTGATTCAGTAGAAGGACAGATTATCCTTAAAGACAAGTTTATTATCCAGTCAGCTTCAGATATTAGAAAAAAGCTGCAAAGATACTTTTTGCCCCAGCTAGCTTACTTGATACTTTAGTGAGAATTGCCTCCTCAGTATTTTCTAATAAAGATCAGAAAGAAACCAAGGAGATAAAACAACGAGACCATGAAACAGTGGCTGTCTTGGTTGTGGTCTTAAAAAGAATTCACTCCAAGTCTGAATCTCAGGGCTCCAAGGAGAGCTCAATGGCTAAACTCATCTTCTACTGCTATGGAAAGCCAGGCCATTTCACAAGGGACTGTGATAAAAACCATCATGACCAAAGACTCCCTGAGTCACACCCTGATGGCAAAGGTGACCACTGGAAGTTGGGCTGCCCCGAGATGGGGCCCCAGGAATCAGGCCCATCTTACCAACTGGTCCAGCAAGAATGAAGGGCTCTGGGCACTGTCCGCCTTCTCCCTCTGGCCAGATTGTCATCTCCATGGAGGAGCCCCAGGTAACCCTAACCACAGAGGGGAAGAAACTAGCCTATCGCGGACATGGGTGCATGTCTCTTGGTCCTTCTTTTCAACCCTGAACTTCCTTCCAGCCATCGTACTTCAGTGGTAGGAGTCCCTGGAGAGGAAGTAACTCACTATTTCTTTTTTATCATTCCTAAAACTCCAGTTACTCTCTTGGGGAGAGATATCTTATCTTATTTCAATACTGTAATATACATGAGCCCTGGTCAGGTGTGCTGCCTCCCCCTCATGGAGACAAATAAATCCTGAACTATGTGCAACTAAAAGTAAAATAGGAAAAACAATAAGAGTTGCCCTGGTACAAATACATCTTAAAGATCTCAATAGTTTTCCTCACCAGAGACAATACTCTCTAAGGCCTGAAGTTAAAGAGACTATTGCCTATAATTTACAGCTTAAGGACACAAGGTTTACTTACATCCTGTAACAGCCTGTGCAACACTCTAGTCTTGGGAATTCAAAACCCAGTCGTGGCCAGGGATTTAGCTCAGTGGTTCTGACGCCTACCTTGCAAGCAGAAGTGCCTGAGTTTGATCCCCAGTACAAAAAAAAAAAAAAACCCAGTGGAGAGTGGAGGTTGGAACAGGACCTTAGACTGGTAAATGAGGCTGTGTGCCAGTCCACCCAGTGGTACCCAACCCATGCACTCACCTTTTTCAGATCCTGGAAGATGCCAATTGTTTTTCAGTATTAGATTTAAAAGATGCCATCTTTTGTATTTGTTTACATACAGATTCCCAGTTTCTTCTCACCTTTGAGAATCCTCAGGACGAGGCCTCGGCATCTGACTTGGACAGGCTTCCTGAAGGGGGCTCAGAGATGTCCTGATGCGTTCACACCGCTTGTCATGTTTGGAATTTTCTCAAGTCACAGTCTTGTAATATGTGGATGATATACCGTTTGTGCCCCCCAACAAAGCTCTCTAGCCAAGGCACCCAAGCTCTGCTAAATTTTCTAACACACAGAGGTTATAATGTCTCTAGATCTAATGCACAACTTTACAGCTTTGAGGTAAAATACTTGGGCCTTATTATATCTTAGAAAATCTCAAGGCTGGGGAAAGAGATAATTAAGCCAGTACTTTCCTTTCCATAGTCCAGGACCCTAAAACAGCTAAGGGGGTTCTTAAAAATTACAGGCTTTTGTCGCCTTTAGATAGCAAGATATGGTAGGATCACACAACCTCTCTACCAGCTTATAAAGAAAGTCCAAAAGACAGATACTCATATTTTAACCTGGGCACCTGATTTCCAAACTCCACTCCAGAAGCTTAAAGAAGCATTTCTGGATGCCCCAGCACTGAGCCTACCAACAGGACACCATTTCCATCTATATATTGATAAAAGGTGAGGCACAGCTTTGAGACTGTTTACACAGGATGGAATACCTGGTCAACAGCCTGTAGGGTATCTGAGTCATGAATCAGACTTGTAGCAAAGAGATGGCCTGCGTGCCTTAGAGCTGTGGCTGCCACACCTCTCCTCGTGCCAGAGGCATCCAAGATAACTTCAGGCAAAGATTTCACTATATATGCACTTCATAATGTGCCAAGACTTTTTTCTTCCACAGGGAGCCTATGGCTATTCAACAACCAATTTCTTAAATACCAGCCTGTACTTCTAGAAAGACCAGCCATTCAAATAAAGACATGTTCCTCCTTAAACCCTGCCACCTTTCTACCAAAAAAGGGAAAAACTGAGGCTAGAAGGTATTACTGCAAACAGGTAATTCTCCATCTGTACACAGCCAGAAAAGGCTTGTTAGGCACAGCCCTAACTGACCCTGACTTGACCCTCTTCTGTAATGGCAGTTCCTTCATAAAAATGAGACAAGAAAGGTAGGGTATGGAGTAGTGACTCTGCACCAGACACTTACAAGTTACTGACTTGCCCCCCGGGACTAGTGTCCAGGTAGCAGAACTCATAGCTCTGACAAGGACTATATAACTCAGTAAGACAGAAAGTCAGTATTTATACTGATTCAGTGTGTGCTTTCGTAGTGCTGCCTGCTCAGATAGGTATATAGAGAAAAAGAAATTATCCCACAGCCAATAGATACCCCATAAAGTATCAAGAGATAGATGAACTATTAACATCTGTCTATATGCCCTCCAAAGCAGCGATAATTCACCAGAAAGGACACCAAAAAGGAGTTAGCAAAGCACCTCAAAGTAAACAACTGGCCTGGCTGGTGCAGGTGCCAAAGAAGCTGCTCCAGGGCCCTCCCTTCAGCACCCTCTGATCAGGGGAGGGTCCCTGGGGCATACTCGACCCAAACATTCTGTCAGGAGTCAAATGGTCTCTCTCCCACGGGTGTCAGTTCCTTCCATCAGGATGGTTACAGTCAGATGATGAAAAATTGTTCCTTCCTGGTGCTAGTAAATAAGAAATATTAAGATTTTACATCAGATCTTTCATTTGGGGAGAGACAAGACCTACTAGATGGCCTTAAAATTATTCATAAAAAGGGACTTTCTCAAACAATACCACAGGTTGTTAAGGCGTGTGAGCTCTTCCAAAAGAACAAACCTCTTAACCAAACCGTAGCCTCTCCTAATATACAAAGTACGGTAAATACCCTAGCGAGGATTGACAGCTTGATTTTACTCAAAAATAAGGGGCCCCAGTACCTAGATAGATACTTTCATAAACTAGGTTGAACCCTTTCCTTAGGAAACAAAAAAAAGCACAAGAGGTGGTAAAGGTTTTGGTCTTTAAATCATCCCTAGATTTAGACTTCCTAAGAGTTTACAGAGTGATAAAACATTTTACAGACCGTAATGTTAAGTGAAATAAATCAAAAATACACATTCAATATCACATGATGTCTCCAGTACCAGAAACCCAGAGTACAAATAAGAGCAAAGTGAACGGCAGACAGTAGGAAGTGGGGAGACAGATCTTTCTCTAGGGGGAAAGGGACCAGGAGATCGAAGGATGGGGCATGGAGTGCAGAAAGAGGGGATGGAAAGGGGAATTGTGATCTATTGTGCACATGTGCCAGCTCCACATGAGGAACGTAAACACTGTGTATTGCAAACATACATTAAAAAATAAAAACCATTACAAAGCTATAGTCATCAAACAGTAGAATAGTACCGTAAGGACTACTGCAGAGGAACAGATCAGAGAGGTCAGAAATGAACTCACATATACACGGCAGAAATGATCTTAAGCGAGGGCACTGAGACTACACGGGGGAAATAAAGGACAGTCTCTCCAGTGAGTGGCGTTAGTGGAAATGGATATCTGTGGGCAAAAGAAAGAAATTGCAACCTTGTCTTGTAACGCACACAAAAATCAACTCAACATACGTCGAATACTTAAACATAGACCTGGAACTGTAAAAGTCGTAGAAGAAAATGTAGGAGAATTGGTCTTGGCAATGATTTCTTGGCTATGACACTGAAAGCACAGGCACCAAAAGCAAAAATAGACAAGGGGGCTACACCACACTACACCACCTCTGCACTGGAAAGGAAACCACTGACAGTGAGGAGGCGGAGTAAGAGGGAGAGAAGATGTGTGCACACGGACCTGGTAAGATGTCAATGTCTAAAAGACACAAGCAGCTCTCACGCTCAATACCTAAGTGATAAAAAACAACTCAGAAATGGGCAAAGAAAGAGTCAGGCACAATGGTATATGCCTGTAATTCCAACACTCCAGAAGCGGAGGCGGGAGGGTAACCATGAGTTGTAGGCCAGCTTGGGCTACATGGTGACTTCAAGGGCAGACTGAACTACATAGCAAGACCTTGCATTAAAAAAACAAACAAACAAACAAAGAAACAAAAAGAGAAAGAATTTGAGTAGAAACTGCTCGCACACTGAGTGAATTACATCACAAATATGTACTGAGAAAAAGTCTTACATAGAAATATCTGCAAAGAAGATATACCAATGGCTAAGGAGCACAAGGAACACCACTCAACATGACTAATCATTGGGGAAAGGCCAATCAAAACCGCAATAAGTCACCTCGTGCCACTAGGAGAGCCGCTATAAAACTCAAAATAATAAGTTTATCAAGGATGAAATGGGAACCATGTGCACTGTTGTTAGGCATAGAAAAGAAGCAGATGCAACGGAAAGCGCTGTGGAAGTCCCCTAAGAAACGACAGAACTATAGTATACAGCTCAGGAAACTGTCCAGGGGAGACTAACTCCATACACTCAACCCTGTCAGAGCCCCGTGACTCCAGAGCCGCTGCTCCGGGCCAGGGCCTTGCTGCCTTCCCAACAGCAGAGACTGGGTGCAGCACTTGCTGTGGAGGCTGCACAGGCTGCGGGTGTTGCCAGCCACCAGGGAGAGACACGGCCTGAAAAGCAGGCTCCCACCTGGGCGACGGCACATCTGGAAGAAACAGGGACCGAGGAGGCAGCAGCCTGCACTGGGGACACACATGAACGTGAGCAGAGCTGGGACTAGAATGGTCTCTGGTTTCCTCACAGGCAACACTGCAGCTGAGGCCAACACTGGCAGCCAGGGGTGAGAGCAGCACAGCAGCCACTTCCGGTTACTGGCCAGAGCGGGATTCAAGTCTACTCTAAGCTGGATTCCGTTTGACCCAGCTAGTTCCCTCCTAATATCCTCCCAAAGAGGTGAAGACAGCATGTTACAGTGATACAAGCATACAAGTTTATAGCAGCACAACTCACAACAGTGAAATCTTGGCAGCAGCCTTTATGTCCATCAACAGATGAATGGATAAGGAATGTATGGTATTGATACAGAATGGAATATTACACTGCCATCAAGGATATGCTTGAGACATTTGTAGGAAATGTAGAATGCACTTTGAGGCCATAATGTTAAGTGAAATAAATCAGACACACAAGCTTAAATATCACGCGGCTTCTCTTCTATGAGAAACCCAAAGTGTAAAGAAAGAGCCAAACAGAAGATGGCTAATGGGAAACAGGGAGGTAGATCTTCTGCAAAAGGGAAGGGGATCAAGAGATAGAGGGAGGGGCCGGGGAGGGGGAGGAATGGGATAAAAACTAATTACTATGCATTATGTACCTGTACCAGCGCCACCCAAGGAAGGTGTCATTACATACTCCAAACATGTACTGATGAAAAACAAACACTGCAATACCAACCGAGCTTTTTGAACTAAGTTCCGATAAAACCTGTGCTTGCCTACTCCCCCCTGTACCTCCCAGACACAACCGGAGTGTGGACAATAGGAATAATGGAGGCAGCCTCCCTGCCCGAACAACATATACCCAATTTTCCTTCTGCATTGCAATTACTGCTGATTCTACAACTCTTGGAAACTCCCCAGAACAATGTGTCTACTGTGCTCAGGACAAATGCCATCAAAAGTCAGCATTAAGTGTGATTAAAAATCACAGAAATTCCCAAACAGACACAACCTACAGCAGCCTTCTTGGATCATAACCTAACTATTCCACAGGCATCAGATAAATATTTAACAGCCCAATGGTAAATTTCTCTACAACACTATTTCCAGGAGAACACTTAAGAAGGTAGTTATAAGAAGTCTTTTCGGAAGCACATAACCAACTGTCTAATAAACATTCAATTTAGACCTAAAATTTCTACATGCAAAATGTTTTCATGTCAGGACATACTCAAAGTCAGCTCCAGCTGTGAGTACTGAAAATGTCACCTATGTGTTGTTCGTATTTCCTTCATCGGGCGCTGCACATGCTCACTGCAGCGACGCCTGTGCTCTGAAACACCGGGTGGCACTCAGTGTCTCCTTCTGTTGTCTCTGTCTAGTGAGCGCCACCGTGACTGCTTCCCTGCCTGCAGCGTCACAGCCTAACTGTGCGTCTCCAGCCTCTTTCTGCAATATCAGCCTGTGGCCATCTGGCCTAGGAGTGAGGGGAGGAGACTGCCAACCAGGAATGAAGGGAGTATTCTGCTCTGTCTCTTCTTGCACATCTTTAGCAATCTTCAGTGTGTAATAAACAAGTTCTAAAATTATCGGCCTGGTCTCTGGGCGATGCCTCTGCAGGCTTGGTTCTGGTGTTTGACAATTTGACATTTTCTTTGTTTATCTTACACATTGATTAGTTTCTTTCCTAGTAATGGCTGGCTTCCACTCTGCTCCCAAACTACCACACCTCCTGGCAGCAAGGATTACCACTTTCGTCCATTTAGGGGGAATGAGCTTGTGACTGCCTCAGACTGAATCTGTTCTGCACAATTTGGGCCTTGTCTGGAGGCCAGTAGGCCTCCACGGGGCTGCCCCTGACCTGATCTGGGGGCCGAGGTGCTTCAGCCCCAGGGGAAAAGGTCTGGGGAATGCTGCTCACCACCTACCCCAGCAGCTGGAGAGGAAGAGCTGATCCCGGGAAGCGTGACTTCCTCTTTGATGGGCAGGAGACAGGTACATAAGACAAGGGAGAGGCGGGAATTAGGCTGCTTCCTTATTTAATCCCTGTCTACCTCTTCTGGGCCAGACACCAGGTTTCTAGCTTTAAATAAGCTTCAACGAGGGCCTTCTTTATCTGTTAGAAGGGCTGTTAGCTATGATTGTCACACTGAGCAATATCCAATCAATACTTCATGTTCGCCTGGTTTTAGACTCAACTGGATACATAGGACACCTTATACTGTAGGGGATGCCAGGCTCATTCAAGAGAAGAGATTTAATGTTCAGTTTTATTATTAATAGTAATTAATAATTAAATGTCTATTATCAAGATGTTAACCAAATGGTAATACTGTGGACTCCCAACTGTATCCTAACATTAGACCCAGAAGCCTAGGAACTTTTGGTCATTTAAATTGTTGTCTCTGCAGACAAGAACTACATTTTCATGCCTCCTTTATTCACTTGTAAAGTATTATGGCTACGTCTCTATGACACTAGGGTTTTGTTATTATTGCTGCTACTGCTTCTGTTTTAATCTCCACCAACTATATTTCAGAAGTCTTATTCTCACATCAAGTAAATTTAAATTTTGGGATTTTATTCTCAATATATTACTTGAAAGAATGGTAATGCAATACACATTATCTGCCTTTAAAATATCAGTACTATTTAGGTGAGTTAGAATAGTTTCAACAAAATGATGAGTGATTTAATAAGCAGTAAACATTCCAACACAGGAGAAAAACACAAGCATTTTATGTTTTGCAGTCTGATCGTTGAAGTTATGTCACCAAATTTAATTTTATGAATCAACATACAAGCAGTATAGTGTATAGATACTTACTATGGTACACCAGCATTTCTGATCTAAATCACACGTACATCCATTCCTGAAAAACGTCACCTTCTGCAAAAGTGCATATTAGGAATAACAGGATGGGGGAAGACCATTCAAAATGCATGCAATTCCGTAATCAGAGCACTAAAGCCCTAGATTCTGAGAGGAATATTAGCGGAGTTCAGGCTGAACTGGCATCTGAGCCCTGCCAACAGACTGTCTACGCTAATGACCTGAAAACCCAGGCTCCTGCCTCCTCCTGCAGGGTGTGCATCCTCCATGGATGCGTTCCTGACAGAGGCAGTGCCAGGAAACCAAGATCTGACCTTCTCCCTCCTCCCATCACTTCCCCAACACATAACAGTTTTGTTAAACACAAGGAAAGAACACTCCAGGCTCTCTGTTTCCTCAGAGAACTGCATACTGTGGAAAATGCAGCCGTTCTGGAAGCAACAAACCAGCCACCACCTGACCCAAAGTAGAAATTTCTGCAAGATTTTCAGCTTATCTCCAAAGGTCATCAGAACTGATGAGGCACTGTCTTTAGCTGTGAGAGAGCCGGAAGCACACTGAGGGGGAAGAGATTGCCCTGGGCTTCCAGTCTCCACCAGTTACAGCCTCTGAAGCATGGCCTGGAGCTGCTGGAATAAGCAGTCAGCCTCACCTCCCATCAGGCAAAGTCCTGGGCTCTCACTGAAGATCATTAAGCCTTGGCCCTGGCAGGAATCCAAGCAGCACGCACTTCATGCACATGCTCCTGGAGCCAAGACAGCTGTGTTATAATGGCATGCAAGGCACAAAGGAGGGTTTATATCTCACTGTAGTGTAATGTGACTATTCATCCATTTCAAATCAGCTTTCCATAATGACTAGTCCTTACTTAAAGGATTTACTGTATTTCTAATTAAAGTCCTTAGCAGTGTACAACAAATTTATATGAAATCACTCGGTATTCATTACAGCAATTCCAGAAGTGCTCTGGATAGAAGACTGTAGCTGGATACGGAAAAATAGGAAGAATTTAAAATAATCTGTCACCTAGAAAAACTATCATATTTGACTTTCAAATAACATTTCATTTTTCATTTTCCTGAATAATAGTTTTAGTCTCCAAAACTGTCAATGAAGAAAATAGTTTTAGGCCAGGACAAAAGGACCCTCCTGCTATTAGGAGCTGTGGAGATGCAGAAAGGACTGACATGGGAAGCACTTCTCTTAGTCCCCAACCAAAGGCACCATGGAGAGTCATCTGTTATGGGTCTGTGATATACAGGTGTGCAGGGTCAGATCCTGACCCAATGCACTGCACTGCGGTATCACTCTTCAAAAGGAAATGCTGAAACTGGGGCCAGGGTTGCATTGAGGGGAAAGAAGAGGAAGGTAATCATCTTCCAAACCCAAGGAGGTAAAGACAAAGGTCATTCTAGAGGTCAAAGAACCAATTCAAACAGCTCATCAATTCAAACACCTTACTTGCATTTTAATTGTTTTAATTTTTTTTGTGCTGGGGACTGAACTCAGGTCCTTGTGCTTGCGCAGCAGGTGGCAAAACCACTGAGCTAAATCCCCAGCCCATTGTGTTTTAAACTGCTCATGGTGAGCACCATTGGAGCTCTTTGTTTCCACAACTCAGAAGCCTCTGCCCATGACTTCTTCTCTAAGGCATTTACTTTACTGACTTAACCTTGTGTCAGGTAAAGTTGCTTCTGCAAATTATAATCCACGGTCACACAGACAGGATCTGGTGTCATAGGCAAACCTTTTTGGTTTGATTATAGGTGCATGCCTTCTAAAAGGACTGTAAAAGAATGACCACCGTGGATTCCTTACAGGTCAAAATAGAGAATCCACAAGCTTTTTTAAAACATTTTTTAAATGATAGAGTATACATGTTAATGTGTAATGTGTCTTCCAAAATAAAATGTCAGGTATCTTTGGGGGCATACAGATTATTTCACGCTGAACCTAACTTCTATACGTATACTTGTATACTAACATACACTTCTGAACTGCATTAATAGAAGTATGTAAAGATGGCATATCGTCCTGGGAGACAAGCCATTTTCCAAGCATGGAGTCCACAGGGAAGAAGAATCTAGGCATGTCTAGGGTGGAAAAGCAGGGCACGGGAGACAGGAGAATCCCAGTGACAAAATCAGTCCTCCACAAAGCCAATCTCAGACTGTACAGAAAAGACATTTTCCGTATTTCTCTTTATGAACCAGCAGACAGAATGACTCATAAGCCTCCTTTCCCATCTCTCTTTCTACAGAGACCAGATCAAGTGAGTAACTCAGAGAGCAGTCACGTATTGAAAGGTTTGGTTATTAAGTTTTATGGCTTAAAACAAGCTCTATTTTCACCAAACAAATCTCCAATTCATAACTTCTTGGTAACCATGCCACAAAGTAGTCATAATTTTTCACAGAAATGAGTACATGATCTACTCAATTATCCACGTACAAGGTGCGATGGCAGAATAATGAGGCCCATTCCATGAGCCAGTCATAAAAGCCAATTCCATTAACTTCTCATACATGACATAGAAGTCGCCAAGTATGCTTTAGTTTCCAAGAGACTTCCTTAGTTGTCCAAGTGACTTCTTAGGAAGAGGATTTTCTTTTTCTGCCTATAGTTACACAGTGTGAAAACTGGACAAGGACCAATCCAAGTAGAATCAGTTTCTACCTCTAGCCAGACTTGGGTTAGTTAAAAGAATCTGATACACACTGCGCTAAATGAGATGGTGTCGGTGACCACACTATCAGGAACGCATCTGCCTTCTCTAAAAGATGATGCCCCTCAAGCTTGGGGAGCTTCCCTTCACCATCAGTTAATCTGTGCGAGGCTGACTGCTGTTCCTCACCAACCAGAAGAACAGTAATTTACCAGATCAGATGGACGCACTTCCATTTGAATTAGATGTGATACTTCAGTTTATTGGAATTTACACTACAAATTTAACAGTGATGAAAAGTTTCCTAGGTATTTCAAATACACATCACTAATACCTTCCTTGGAATGCTTGTTTTAAGAAGATAATACTTGCATTCTACATATAGCTTATATTCCACAAACCACATTGCTCTTTTTCTAAGTTTTATATTTCTTGCTTGTTACATAATATGATAATTAGTATTCGAGGGTTTTAGACCAAGAATTTAAGGATTCAAACTGACTGAATATGGGAATTTCTTAGAAGTACAGTGGTGCCTTGGTTCATGAACGTAATTCTTTCCATGATTCTGGTCGCAAACCAAATTGGATAAGAACTGAATCAAATTCAATGATTTCCTTTATGGGGAAATTTGATTTGGTTCTTGCCCAACTCAGTTTGCAATCCAAATCATGGAGAGAATTGAGTTCGTGAATGGAGCTATCACTGTATATGCTAGGGTTGTTTGGAAACATTTCTATAATTGATGGGCAACCTTTGAGTTGAGATAGACTTAACATATATTAAGCCAAATTTTGTAGGCAGTAGTATTTTTCACACGGGCTCTGACTGTGTGGCTCAGGCCGGATTTGAACTCACTAAGTAGCCCAGGCTGCCCTAGAACTCAACCTGATCTTCCTGTCTCAGTCTCCCAAGTGCTGGGATTACAGGCATGCACCACTGAACTTTCTGAACTTTCTTATATTGAACTTTCTGATTTCTGCAAGAGGTTAAGTCCAACTCCTCATAATGGATTCTTAGAAAAAAATAAAAAAGGTAACGAGAAAAAGCAAACGTCATCAAAGCACACACTAGATCCAGTTAAAGAAGCTAATAACTAAATGAATTCCAGGCTTCTGGCTATTAGAGATAGCAATGAAAATATGAGTATCACACTGTTCAGGCCATTCAGGCTGTTTAACAAGAACATTTGAGGTCTCACAAAGAATACATAAGGAAAAAATATAATTCATATGGAAATAATCCAACAAAATATAATTGACTATTAGTTTCTACATGCTGCTTTTGCAATTCTTTATGACTAGACCCATTAAAGCACGGTTCTCCATCCTAACTTTTCGGAAATTGAATCTGTGTGCTGCCCCACTCAGTGTGCACCCTGCCCCCTCAGAGCCCTAGGCATATGGTTTCCAGGATTTAAAGGCCTTTTCCTTCCTTTAGCCAATCTTCACTCCGTTTCCCACCATGATCAGATGCTCTACTTGTACTCTGATGATCCATATCCACTTGATTATTGCTTTCATTTCTAGCAATTTTTCCATTTAAACATTTTTCTGCCTTCATTATTTTTGTTGAAGTATGCAGGAAATACATGGATTGTAAGTGTGTGGTTCGGTGAATTCTGACAAATGTATACACCCATAAAACTAACACTTTATTCAAAATATGGAATGTTCCCATCACCCTGAGAAGCTTCTTCAGTTCTTTTTCCAATTAATCTTCCTCCCTCCTTAAAACAAACCATTTTTCTGACCTCATTTCCTATGAATGTCTGTTCATTAAATCGTAAGTTATATCATTGTCATGTCGAATATAATGTGCCCTAGGTCTTTGAATACTAACATCCTTTTATTATTTAAATGTCATTTAATTCTCTGGCTCCCATATTCATACCTTTTGTCTTAGTCACTCTATTATCCCTGGGATGCACCTAACACCCAATACCCTCCTTAAGTTGAAAACTTAAAAGGAAGAGAGATTTATTTTGGCTCACAGTTTTCTGAGGATTCACTCCATAGTCAGGTGGCTCCAAGGCAGGAAGGGCATGGCAGAAGGGTCAGGGAGGAAAGCTGCTCAAGTCATGGTGACCAGGAAGCAGAGAGAGAAGGAAGGAGTCTGGAGGGAGCTATACACTTTGCAGTCACAGCCCTAGTGACCACCTCCAACCAGGCCCCACCTCCCAACATCAAGTCAGCTATATTGAGCTCATGATCCAATCACCTGAAAGCTCCACCTCTGAACACATGAGGCTTGGGGGAAACATCCTTGATCTAAACCATAACATTAGAGTCAGGCCTGCTCGTTGATCTATTAGTCTAATGAACAGTATATTTGAACAAAAGATGTCCCATCACAAAAAGTCACACTGCTTGATCAGGTAACACAGGCAACCTGGTTTTTGAGAATACTACTTAGTGAGCTATGCTAAACTCTATACAAATTAAGTCCTAAAATCTTAACTTTTATATTTCTATAACAAATCAATCCTCAACAGCGTTTTGAAGCAGGCAGAAGCAGGTGGTATTCTTAATTTACAGGAAAAGATGTGGATAGTGATTGGATTGCTCAAAATCACCCCACAAATAACTACAGACATTCATTTACATTTTTTTTTCATTCCACTGTCTTAGGCTGCATGTACACCAGGAGCTGACCTGTGTTCAAAATTCAAATTCCTTGTTCATTTTCTGAAAATCCCTATGCTACCCAGTATCCACTGTCTAGCACTGCAGAACCCAGTCACAGCCCAGGCACTGCTTGTCCAAAGTCTTTTTGTTTCTTTCTCACTCCAGCCATACCAGAAAAGACTAAACTGCCAGTTTGGTGGTTTTACCTCCTCACACTTTTCTTTGAAATCTCTTGGGTTCACAGGAGCTGGACCTACCTCATCCAATGGTGTCCTGATGGACCCAGAATGTTTCCATAGTCAAGAATATTCCATGTTTCTCTAAAATCAATTTATACAATATTTTGCTAACTTGGCAGGTTTGTAGGCTCTTGGTACATGACTTCTTTAGGAAGGAAATACAGAAATCTGGCAACTTCTCTTTACTTGCCCCAAACCTTTGAGAACAGCTTCAGTGTCTCAGAGAGCAATTGCTCAACAGGCCCAGGTGCAATGCATTTGTAGATAAATAATCTGTCCTTTAAGAAACACAGGCCACTAAGAAAAGAAGGGTAAAAGCCACTCTGTATGGAACTATGAGCATACAGGCAACATACGTGGATGAAAGGAAGACCAAGAGAACGTTAGCTATCATAAAAAGGAATATCACTGACGCTAGTCTCATGTGTGCACAGCACATTATAATTTACAGCACATTTTCAAATAAACTGAACTATACAACTCTATGAGATGTTTATTATTTCCACTCTGCCATCAATGGATGCAAGTATGGCTTAGTTTTTATTAGTCTTTCTCAAGTTCAAGAGTTTCTCAAGATCACACAGCTAGAAAACTGCCAGCCCTGAAGTCTAAAGCCTTTGGTTCTAGATCACTAAAAAATGCTGCCAAATTTCCCCTCCCCACTGCTGGCTCCTCTGGACAAGCTCCTCACGCAGGTTGGGATGCTCAGCGTTGCCTTGCTGGTCTTGACAACCTCACTGCCAATTCCTGTGCCCCCTGCCAGGCTTCAGAAGGCTAGAAAGGAAGCTCCTTAAAGAAGTGACTTTGCCTCCGTGGGCACTGCCTCGCGGGCACAGGAAGGCTTCAGTCTGGTGTAGCTGGGAAGGAAGAGGTAGAAATCTGTACACACAGATGGCACAGAAAAGATGAAACAGCATTGCTCCCAACACAGGATAATAAAATGGGATTCTGTGAAACTGAGACTCATCCATTTTATACAAGAAAAGGGTAGTAAGAGCTCACACAATCACTAAAAAATCAAACACCTCTCCCCAGAGCACCCAAGAGAAAATTCTTGCAAGAAGCAAATGGATTGAGTGACCACACCGGTAATCCCAGCTATTCAAGAGGCTGAAGGAGGGAGATCTCAATGCAGGGCTAGCCTGGGCAACAAGGCAAGACTATCCCCAAATAAACATGAAGTAAAAGGACTATGGATGTAGCCCAGCATTTGATGGCTTCAATCACTGGAATAACAAAAGAATTTTTTTAATTAAATAAATTTTAAAATTGTAATGGGGGAAAAAAGAAAAATACTTCAAAGAGAAGAACAAATATGTTACTAGCAGGGCCATGTGAATGGTGGCAAAAGAACAAAAAATGGTCCCTCCCAGCTGGCCTCGGGAAGAAAGCAAAGAGCAAGCTTCGGACGCCTTAGGCCTGAGCAGGAGCCTGAGCCCCCGGCCCCGGGGCTGGATGGTCCATGGGGGTGGTTGGAGGGCACACATGTTCTGGCTACTTGAGAATCAGCCAAGGGCTTGGTGCCTCTGTTCCAGTCTTGTGACTTACTTACCAAGCGCTGGCAGAGGGACTGAAATCCTGCAGCCATCCAAGAGACTCCTGGGAGCGTCAGCGATGGGGATCTGTGAACTGACAACTCCCAGGGCCGAAGACGCTATCCCTGTGATGAGGAGACACATGCTTTGGCAAGTGACAGCGCCATGTTCTCCTTTCTTGACACAGCGTGTCTGAGAAGGTTTTAACCTGAGATATGTGGCCCTAGTTTGCCAATGCTTGCGGTTTGCACTGAGCTACATCCCCAGCCCCTTTTAGTTTTTATTTTGAGACAAGATCTCACTAAGTTACTAAATTGCCCGCCCTGGGCTTAGGCTTCTGAGCTTCCTGCCTCGCCTCACAGAGTTCGATTAGGGGTTGAGACACCAGGTCCAGCTGTTTTGTTCACTTGACTGCTTTCCAGTGTCACCCCGTCTGCACCCCAGGGAGCAGTTACAGAGTGCTTATTTCTCTCCACACCTGCCAGCCCCTCGTCCTGCCGGACCTTTCCTTGTTTTCTTTCAGTCTGATCCAAATGCAATTTCACTGTGGGTTTAATTTACCTTTCTTTGATTACTATCATGGTTAAGAATGATTTCATGCCTTTTGGCTGCTTACATGTTCTCTTCTGCAATTTATTTTTCTTGTTTATGTGGCATTCTTCACATACTTCACATACTCTTTATTGGTAGAACAAACTAAAAATGTCTTAATTTTGTTTATAATTTCTCTCAATGTACAAAAAGTTATATTTAGTTAAATGTATCAAATTTCTAGAGTTGGCTGTGCTTTCTGTAATTTGTTAGAAGTCCTTTTCTACCCTGAAGTTATAAAGATATATACTCCATCCTTATAAACACCTTTTCCTTTTAGGTATTGTATTCACTTAGAATTCATTTTTGTTTATGACATGATGTAAGGACCAAATTATAACTTTTATAAGTAGACAACCAATTGGATTAGTTCTGTGGCATTTTAAAAAAACAAAACAACACACTATGTTTATTGTGGGATTAATCCCAAAGTATTACAACATGGTTTTTATATTTTACTGCCAGTAGATTAGAAGTGCTAAAGAAGAAAGTATGTGCCCTCTTCATTTCTGTATTTCAGAACCTAATGCAATATCTACCAAAAATATTTACTAAATGGATTATTTGCTAAAATACAACAGTTGTTTCTGAAGACACATTAAAAACATATGAACACTGCAATCTAAACACTCACTTCTCATACAGTAATCTTCAATATAAATCAGTTTGTGTTTCTAACTAAAAAATTTATATGAAATGCCAAAGAATTTTCCCAGAGAAATTGGGAGAAAGTCCGACATTGACGGCTCTGCTGCTTCTCAGTGTCCGTTAGAAACCCCGGGTTAACCTGATGGGGCCTTGCTTCATTCAGTGAATGATGTCGGGTCACCATAGGAGAGAGGGCAGGGCGGCAGGGAGAGCACAGCCTTTCACACGGAGCAAGCCCTGCTCTGATCCTACCGAGGTTAACACCACAGCAAGTCTCCATTATCCTAACCCAATTTACCTCAACAGAAATGATGGCGAGTTACAAACTCCCTGCTCCCCTTCTAGACCAGGCTTTCATGTGGGGAGGGGCATGCACAGAGCTAAGACCATGATGGATTCCAGAAGTCTCAGGGATGCTTACAAGCTCTAGGCCGTTTCTTCTTCCTTTATCTAATCCCTCATATTTTGAATGCTATGTTAAATTTCCTTGCTCATGTACAATTCTAAGCAATGAAATTCATGTTACATAAATCATGTCACAATTACACAAAAATAATCTCAGATGACTGGTGTTTTATAACTAAGTGTTTTATATCATATTTCATGTTCCAGTCAATTCCAGATAACTTGGGGACACTTACTGCTTTTCATTTACAATGAGGAACTTTCTAATACTCAGGGATATCATTAAGGAGGACAGGTCCCCTTCTCTTGCATAGCTCATGCTTTTTAAATAAAACAGAAATGGAATCCGGTGATTGAACAGAATGCTCCAAATGCTATGGTCAGGGTGGATCTAAAAGGCTGTGGCGCTGATGAGAGCAGCCTCTCGAGCCTGGGTGTTAGCAGTGGAGCAGAGCCCCAGCAAGCACATAGATGTTAGGTAATTGCGGTGAATACAGCAGCTCTGGCTTGGACTTGAAAGCCTCAGTGTTTGTATTCATTATTTCTAGCATGAGACTTTGACATTACGAACCCTGAGGTTACAAGTGTCAATGTTATAATCCGTAAGAAACTAACTTTCTGAGCAATGATCATCTGAAGTGAGAAGTTAGAAGATTCAAAATAGGGGCACTGACCAATGAAAGCAATATTGTATCACTCACGAATAACCACAAGGTAATATTTTAACTGGTGGATGGGCATCCTTCTTCAAGTGTACTTGAGTATCCTAATCCATCATGCAAAACACGACCTAGCTTCACATCAAGAGCCACGGGAGGGGCATGTTTTTCCTATGGTCCTCACCACCTTTGGGGCCCGGGAAAGCACTAAGTAGAAGAAGACTGGACGCGGAGGCAAAGCAGCAGCCCCTGCAGATGCCTGCAGCCCTGGGCTGGGGCAGCTCCAGCTTCTGTGCAGCATTCTCCGTGGAAGCTGGGGTCTCACTTAACTTGGAGCTGCCCTTACCCAGCACGCTACATGAACTCTGTATTCAAGGACTTGGGGAGCTGCTGCAGGTCACAGGAGGACTAAAGCCTCCTGCCTGCTGAGGGAGCACTTGGCACAACCACCAGTTCTAAAAACCCAAGGGACTGCTGCCTCACTGTGATGAGCGGCCAGGTCACACTGCTGTTCTGAGCACTGAAGTTTTCCTGAATCAGAAGCACAGGAACTCAAAACCTCAGCATCCAAAAAGAACACAGCAAATCCTCTTAGAATCACTTTGACAGCTGTCATAGAAAATATATCTCCTTCATGAACATGCACTGTGATTTTGTGAATTATATATGAGGTACAATCAAACTATACAGTGAATATTTAAATTTTTAAAAAATATTACAGTACAAGGCACATTGCCATTAGTCCCTATAAAAAAATACTCCCCAATAGTTTCTCTAGCGTGAGAAACTGAAAGTGTAAATAAGAATTAAAAGGATTACAACAAATAATTGATAATTTGAAATAGGAAGAAAAGTTCTAAAGAGGTAGGGGAAGGGGAAAGGTAAGAAGGGAAAGGAAAAATTATGAGAAAAGGAAAAAATGGAAACAAAGCCTTTGTAAATAGGGAAGGGTGGAGAGGGTGAAGGGAGGGCAGGGGAAGGGGAAAATAAGAACTGAGATACGTCATGTAAGGGCACAAGCACCCAATGACAAATGTAAACATGCTGCATACCTAAAATGTACCAATGAAAGAATTTATGCAAAAAAATACTCCCCATTGCCTCCAACACATGTAGCCCATCATTCTTGGCACTTTCTGGAGCAGCTCTGGAAGTCCTCCTTCGTGAGTGTCTTTATGAGGCGTGATGAAAACTATGGGGAACACTGCTGCAGAGTGCCATCCAACAGAAGTCAGGCTTACAACAACATCACAGTGTGATCTCATCCGCTTCATTCACCAGACCTCGCACTGTGCACTTCTGGCTCTTCCCCAAGTCAAAATTACCATAAAAGGTAAATGTTTTGAATCAATTCAGGCCATTGAAGCAGCCATCACAGTACAACTGAACCCACTCATAAAAGAGGCCTTCCAGAGCTGCCTCAGGAGTGGTAAGAACAATGCGAAGTGTGTTTGAAGCTAGGGGAGTATTCTGAGGGCAATTAATGGCAATGAGTCTTTTACTGTAATAATTTTTAAAAACTTAAATATTCACTGTATTTTTCAATCACACCTCATATTTATAATCATGATTTCTGCAAGTAGGGCAGCTGATTCCAACAATTTCAAACCCACATACTAAACTTGACATCTAATTCAGTATCTAGTGATGCATCTACATTTCAAGGCAAGGACAAACAAGCTTTTCTGAGTGTTGTGCATTTATCTGAGCCTTTGGTCTAGCCCTAATCCTTCTTATATTTTACTTACAAGTCCAAGAAAGGCACAAACCTTCGCTAAGGAATTTCCATAAACAGGGTGTCTCACTCATTATTCCATTATATCTTCAAGACAATGTCATCCCTTGTTAACAGAGAAGACAATGAGCCCTTGATGGGAAAGCATCAAGAACTCAACAAAGGTCTTTTCTACTGTCAGGAAATTTCATAGACACAATCTTTAAATGAGTCCAGGTATTCTGATCGTTCTTGGCTTTCCTCCTTTTACCATCGGTAAGAAGTCCACTGATGTGGTGCTCAAGCAGAAAGAGCAGCAATCAAATGCAGCACTTAGTATCCCTAGGGTGTAAGGTTACCTTACAATGCAATGGACGTTGTCCCCACCAGCATGGACAGGGGAATAACATTCTTCGTGCAGTATTTACGGAAAAGCTGAGGCTTCTACTATTCTTTAAAATGTGATAGATGGTTAAATGAAGTAATGGAGGCACAGCATTAAATATCATTATTCATTTCACATTGCCTTCTTAGAGGAGGTGAGATTTCCTAATGTTCCTTCAGATGTCTTATGATAGAAAGCTAAAATGAAGCAATGGAATCACAACATTCTTATTAAAACACTTTCTTTGAATTTAGTATATTCCACATATTTTATGAGGTCAAAGTTGCAATATTACATTGCATTCAGATCATTTTACACTGTGACCACCATTGTGCATTTTAGACTCCATTATTTAAGATCCAATAATAAGCAGGTATGTCATTTCAAATGTAATTTGTTTTGATTAGATTACCTAGACTTTCTAATGATTTTGTTGTAATTATTAATTTTTAAAACAGACCACTCAAGGATTTTGTGAGAGGTAAAAACACACATAAAACACAGTTAACACCTCACAAATTGTTAATGAGGCCACAAAGAGCAGCTTTCCCTTTCCACAGTAGCTTCAGAACTCCTGTTATCTGTCTGAAAGCTCAGATATGCATCTTCTGCTCATACATTCAGCTACGGGATAGAGCAATTTTTTTTCTGGTACCAGAGATCGAACTCAGGACCTTGTGCTTATAAGGCAGGCGGAGGGCCACTGGGCTACATTCCTGGCCAGCAATTTAAATAATCAAAAATTACATGCTAAGAAAAGAGAGTCCACCAAAAAAAACGTCTGGCAGCTTTTAGCCTTTGAGTTGCTTGGTTGTTTTAGTAAACTAATGCTGTCCTAACTTGCATGAGTACACTCCTGAAAAGACACCTATACAACCTTACAGCACAAATGACCACACTATTACAGGCTAAACCAAAAGGATAGGAGCATTTTAAATGTTTGTATTCTTTGGCCCAATAATCTCACTTCTAGAAATCTGTCCAAAGGAAATAATCACACATATGACCAAAATTTGTAAACAAGGATGTGCAACATTATTGATAAAAAATAAGGCCACAAATGCATGGCTTGCACCAATCAATGGCCTGATATTACAAGCTTATGGAAAATAAATACTCAGAGTAAAAACAGAAAGAAATATCCAATGCAAATACAATGTAGCAATCCATCCACCTCCATGGAGCAGGATGTGGGTGGGTTGCTGCAACTCTATGGACAGAATGCATTCTCACCCAGAAACTGTTCTGCTAACATGTCAAGGGAAAGGCATTACACAGATGGCTGTGATTGGCAGTAAATTATTGATTAACATACACATGTTTTCATGTAACTATGTGTACTATTCAATAAGATTGTGCTGCTAGGAAATGCAAACTCCATAATTAGTATGAAACTCTTTGGATCATCTGAAAACAAAGGACAGAGCATGAAAGAGTTCATTATAGCCACATTACACAGTCTTAAATCAAGGGTCGCTAGAAGGTAGCACTGCAGGAAATGATTCAGTTTTCAGCCTCCCAGTAAAGTAGCTAAGTGATTGACAACACATGCCACAAGGAATAGAGAAGCCCTCTTATTCCAAGTACGTTGGCTCCTTTTCAACTGAAGATCTGAATTATGGAATGGAGCAGAGCCTCTGGAGTGAATGAGGGAGAGAGGAAATGACCAGGGAAAAGGACCCATAATCCTACAGGGGATAAAGTTCCACATACACTAATACAGAAAAACATCTCAGAAAAGGAAAATCATGCTATCACAGAACTTTGCTTTGGTGAACTCTTAATAACTCTCCTACATACCTAATAAACATATTTTTATGTCATGCCATCTTCCACTTTGAATAAAATATACAACTTTGAGTTTCCTGGAACATTTTTCTGCTTAATTCTTCCTTATAAAACAGCAAATAAAAGTTGCTTCAATGATTTAATATGGTCATCTAATGGCTCAAAAAGAACAGCTGGCACCAGCTAGCTTTCCATGGAACCTGCAGGTTCATCACAGAAGAAACCGAAGACTGATAAATCACATACTAATGGAATCACACTGCAAAATACTTCCGAGAGTGATTTAAGAAAAAATTCCTGAACAAATGTTTGAATGCGTTTCTTAGGGATATTAGAAAATACACCTTCTCTGGTGATTGTTCTAGGGATGGGTGTCCGGGGGTTTTCAGTTGACAAGCAGGTCACAAGTACTACTTGATTTACTCTTCTGATCTGTTAATTCCTTTAATCACACACAAAAATATGCCCAGGTATAAAGCAGTGCAAAGTAAGAGTACCGGGAGTAATTTCCACTACACAAATGACTCTGCCTGCCCTAGTGCACTTAGCCATTACACGACTCCCCGGGGTTGCAAAGAACATTCTGCACAGAATTGCTAAGCTGGCTTCTCCTGTGGGCGGAGATGCTTTCCTCCAGGATCTCAAGCAGACATGCGGCAGAGCTCCCCAAAACAAGGCTCCTTCCGGAGAGGCCGTCCCAGAAGATGAGGCTTGCAGCAGAGAAACTTCCTGCAGAAGCAGAGCGTGCGAAGCTCCTGTCCCTTCTCATCCCTAGGTCGAGCTGCTGCCCTGGCTTATGCAGACTACAGACCGCAGGTCCTCATCAGCTTGCAGAATAGCTGAAAACTGAGAACACTGTAAGTTTCAATCTTACTCTCGGAAACTATGACTGTAACGCAACTGTGGCAAGGGGAAACAAAGTTGAAATTATAAAGTGTTTCTTAAAACATGAAAATAGTAAAGATAGTCACTCAGTTCCCAATGATCCACCTTCCAGATACCTTGCTATGAAACCTACAGATAAATTTAATTAAATGACTCAGAAGTAAGAAAGAAAATCTGAAAAGTAAACATGAATGGCCCCACTTAGGACAGCGGAAATGGAGGCTCAAGGCCATGAAGAAGAGGCAGGAGCCCAGGAAGAATCCACCTGCCTGCTCAGCCTGTGCCGTCCTCAGCCTGATTCACTGCGAGGTCACTGTGAGAGAGGAAACTGAAACTCCCCTCACTGTGAAAACTATAGTTACTGTGGCGGCTAATGCTGAGGGGACCCCAGGCCACCCTACCTTTTCTACCACCCTTTCACCACAACTGACCTGTTGGATCGGAAGCATCATGCTCCCCTCGGAGAGGCAGCTGGCCACCTGGCCAGGCTGCCGCCAGGTCTTGATCACTCTTTCAGTACGGAAGAGTGCCAGCACGTCCTAGCACCAGGTGCTGTCACAAAATGGAAGGAAGGACAGGCCCCCTGGGGTTACAGACCCCCGTAACTGGGCAAAGGAATGGCTCCCCACTGCAGACCCAGATTGGAACCCCAACAATGCAGACCAGATGGCCCTGTGGGTCGAACACCACAAAGCCCTGCTGCAGGGACTGAAGTGAGGAGGTCAAAAGGTGATGAATATTGGCAAAGTAAATGAGGTGCTGCAGAAGCCAGATGAAAGCCCAAGCATAGTTTTTTGTTTTGATTTGGTTTGGTTTTTCCCATTAAGTTTATTGGTACATTTTAGGTATACAGTACAGTTACATTCATCATTGGGGCCTTGTACCTTTACAAGATGTATCTTGGTTCTTATTTTTTTCCCCATTCCCTGCACTCCCTTCACCCCTCCACCCTTCACTATTTACAAAGACTTTGTTTCCACTTTTTCCTTTCCCTTCTTTCCTTTCCCCTGCCCCTCCCAATTCCCCTACCCCTTTGGACCTTTTCTTCCTATTTCAAATTATCAATTATTCGTTTTAATCATTTTATTTTTTTTTAATTTCTATAATTTAATATGGTAAAATTGAGGAAATAAGCAAGCAAGGGGATGAGAAGTATACATAAGGCAAGTACTTTCATGATTTTCTTCATTTTGATGCTATTGCTTTCTTGTTTTCAGGAGGAAAGATCTTGACTTCAAAAGTAACAAAATACTTGAGAAGCAAATTTACATCTTCCAGTTTTAAATGGTATTCTTGTACTATTTTCTCAGCAGTCCATGTTTCTGGATAAAGTTCAAGATTATTGAGAAGTGTCAAGGCCTCTACAATGGAAATCTTGCCCTTGGGAATGTTCTTAATATCCATACCAAAGTGACGGCCCTTTGGCAATCTGGATTCCTTTGTCTCTTGCCATGTTTCAGAATCTTTTACCCGCAGAGGTGATACAGGATCTTTGGAATCAACATATACATCTTTCAGTAATGACAGCAGCTTGTCATTTTTCCTAGCAATTTCTCTCTTAATTTCCAGATGGTCGCTCATCTCTCGAAGGACGCTGCAGGTGGACGGGTGCCTCAGGGCCACAGACGGCTTCATCTTGCTGATTTCCCATTCTGTTCAGTTCTCTAAGTTGAAATTCCTAATCGTTCGAGCCACCCCAGCTCCCATGCTCTCTATGACATGATGCATTCAGGTCCTCCTCGTTTTAATCATTATAGTCCTTATTTACACTTGCAGTTTCTCACATTAGAGAAACTATTCCGTATTTACACATGTGTGTCCTATTTATTTCACTTAAGAGTACTGCTTCAATATACATCCATTTAGCTATAAATGTCTCTAGTTTCTCATTCTTTAAGGCTGAGTAGTACTCCATTTTATAAAAAACCACATCTTCTTTATCCAGTGTCCAGTTGATGGGCACTTGGGCTGTTCAAAGCTTTAGCTATTACAAACTGTGCCGCTATGAACATGGGTGCACATATATTGCTGTGGTATGATTCTATTAATGCTTTTGGGAAGATCCCCAGCAGGGGAATAGCTGGGTCGAGTGGGACCTGTAGTCCTAGTTCTTTGAGGTATCTCCATACTGATTTCCACCGTGGTTGCACCAGTCTGCACTCCCACCAGCAATGGAGCAGGGCTCCTTTCTCCCCACAGCCCCGCCACCATTTATTGGTGGATTTCTTGATATCAGCCATTCTTTCTGGGGTGAGATGGAATCTCAGTGTTGTTTTCATCTGCATTTCTCAAGTAACCAGTGATGTTCAACATTTTTTCATATATTTATTTGCTATTTTTACTTCTTTGAGAAATGTCTGTTCATTTCGGATGCCCATTTTTGAATTGGGTCTTTGAATTTGGGGGGTCTGATTTTTTTCAGTTCTTTATATATTCTAGATAGTAGGCCTTTGTCTAAGGTACAGCTGCTGAAAATTTTTTCCCACATTGCAGGTTGTTTGTCAGCTCTGTTGGTTTCTCTTGCAGTGCAGAAGCTTTTTAATAAGATCAGATTACAGTTGTTGATTCTTTGTGCTAGTTCCTGTGCTACTGAGGTTTTGTTCACACAGTCTTTTCCTATGCCAATGTCTTCAAGAGTTCTACCTAACTTATCTTCCAGCAAATTTAGGGTTTATGTCTTAATATTTAGATCTTTAATCCACTTCAATATTATTTTAGTGCATGGTGATAGGTATGGGTCTATTTTTAATCTTTGGCAGGTTGAAATCCAGTTTTTCCAATACCATTTATTAAATAGGCTATCTTTCCTCCAATGAGGGTGGTTGGTTCCTTTGTCAAAGATGAGGTGGCTGAGTGTGTCTGGAGTTGTTTTGGTATTTCTATTCTATTCCACTGATCCTTGGGTCTGTTTCTTTGCCAGTACCATGCTGTTTTTATCACAGTAGCTTTGTAGTATAGTTTCAAGTTTGGGATTGTAATACTCCCTGCCATGTCTCTGTTGCCTAGAATTGCTTTTGCTATTCTAGGTCTCTTCTGGTTCCAAATGAATTTTTGGATTGTTTTCTCTAGTTCTGTGAAGTATATTGTTGGAATTTCAATTGGTATTGCATTAAATCTATATAGCAGTTTTGGAAGTATGGCCATTTTCACTATATTGGTTCTTCTTACCCAGGAACAAGGGATATCTTTCCATTTTCTCATATCCTCTTCAATCTCTTTTTTTAGAGTGATGTAGTTCTCAGTGTAGAGGTCTTTTGCTTCCTTTGTTAGATTGATTCCTAGATATTTCATTTTTTTAGATGCTATTATAAAAGGAATTGTTTCCCTAATTTCTCTCTCAGTGAGTCTGTTATTTGTGTATAAGAAGGCTATTGTTTCTTGAGTGTTCACCTTGTATCCAGCGACTCTACTGAATCTGTCAATTAAGTTTAGAAGTCTTTTGGTAGAGTTTTTTGGGTCTTCTATGTAAAGTATCATATAATCAGCAAATAATGACAGTTTAACTTCTTCCTTTCCTATCTTTATTCCTTTTATTTCTTTCTCTTTTCTAATTACTGTGGCTAATGTTTCCAGAACTATATTGAACAGGGGTGGTGATAGTGGGCATCCTTGTCTTGTTCCTGATTTTAGCGTGAAAGTTTTCAGTTTTTGACCATTTAGTATGATGTTGGCTCTTGGGTTTTCATAGATAGCCTTAATCAGGTTGAGATAAAGACCTTCTATTCCAAATTTCTGTGGGGTTTTTATCATGAATGGGTGTTGGATTTTGTCAAATGCCTTTTCTGCATCTATTGTGATGATCATATGGTTTTTGTCCTTGACTCTGTCAATATACTGTATTCCATTTATCGATTACATATGTTGAACCATCCTTGCATCCCTGGGATAAATCTGACTTGGTCAGGGTGTATGATCTTCTTGATGACCCTCTATATTCTGTTTGCCAGTATCCTGTTGAGGATTTTTGCATCTATGTTCATTAGGGAGATTGGTCTGTAGTTCTCTTTTTGGGTTGGGTCTTTCCCTGGTTTTGGAATCAAAGTAACACTTGCTTCCGGGAATGAATTTGGAAGCCTTGCTTCCTTTTCAATTTCCTTGATGAGTTTGAAGAGTAATGGTGTTAGTTCTTCTTTAAATGTCTTGTAGAATTCAGCAGTGAAGCCATCAGGACCTGGGCTCTTCTTTGCTGGTAAATTTTTTATTACATTTTCAATTTTAGTCATTGTAATTAAGGTGTTTAGAATTTCTATATCTTATTCATTTAACCTTGGCAATTCATATGTATCTAGGAATCTGTCCATTCAGACTGAGAAATTCTGAGAAGTGACACAGAAATTGCTGCAAGAAATCATTCCCCTCTATGGGATTCCACTGACCATAGGATCAGACAACAGTCCTACTTTTGTCACAACAGTGGTACAAGGGGTGGTGAAGGCTTTGGGGATTAACTGGAATTTACATGTGGCCTACCAGCCCAAGAGCTCAGGAAAGGTGGGGGAAATTAGTAGAACCCTAAAAACAGGGTTAGGAAAACCTTGCCAAGAGGCTGGACTCACTTGGGTCCAGGCCTTGCCCATTGTGCTTCTCCAGACACACTGTGCTCCTCATGAGACAACAGATTATTCACTCCATGAACTTCTGTTTGCCAGGCGACCCTCTGTCCTGAGAGGACTAGCACACCTGATCAGGACATTAGGAGAAACTACCTTAGAAAGATAATTAATTGAGCTAGGAAAGGTCTCCCAAAAGATAGCTTCTCAGGTCTTAGAAAGGCCCCCTGTTCACATTTCTAGTCCACTCCACCCTTCTCTCTGGGAGACTCAGTTTGGGTAAAAGACTGGTGACAAAACAGCCTTAAGCCCAAATGGAAGGGTCCACTAACAGTCAATTTGACCACCCTCACGGCAGTCCGAGTGGAAGGAATCCCCACATGGATCCACCACAGTCAGGTGAAGAAGGCCAGGACTCCAGAGTGGAGGTGCTCCAGAGATCCTCATCACAACACCAGGATCATTTTGACCCAAAGGGGGACTGCACCAGCATTGGTGAGAGACATCAGCCTTGCTGTAGTTACTCTGGGAGCTGACTAGTCATTGCACAGCAGATACTTGAGGACACCACTGAGGATGGGAACCCCCACTTTTGATACCACCTGTAATGAACTGTCATCCCTTGCTTTTAGTTGCATTAGGGTTTCTTTCCTTTCTTTTTGCTATAGCCCTTGCAGAGACTGCCCCATCTGAGTGGAAATGTGGTGAGAGATGTCTGTTAGCCTTCACCTTCCTCTTGTGGGTAGGATGTTTTACTGGTATTGGTTGTTTTTATTAGGGGCCCTCATCTCCTCCACCCCAGAAGCAACACACATGGGAATGATTTCCACAGGTGTGATGAACAACTGTGATTCCTGCCAGCATGTCAATCAGACAGGAACTTCTGTTATGACTGTCTTGCTTTTCCATACTTACTATGTGAAGGAGAGGTCATTGGAACATGTGCTCACAGCTTGATCATGTATAAGATCTATAAGCCAAAAGATGGTACCTCACCTATTTGCTTTAACCCAAAAACAGGAACCACTTGGGAATTTGAGCTCTACTCTATAAAGGTCCCTAAAGAGACCTAAAGTGACCTTTATCACCATGCCTACAGTAGATATGTCCTTGCTCTACCTAGGGCCCCTGAGAAACAAGACCACAAGATCAAGGCCCAGAGAACTAGTAACTTCATACTTTGATGTTTGTGCAGCCAATACTTCTGCTGCCACAATGAAGGATATCTCTCATCTGGCATGTGGGGGCCTAGGATGGGAAAGAAATTATAGCACAAATAACAAATACATGTGCCCTTGGAGAAACCTTCCATGGTATCAGTGAACTGGGTGCAACCATGATGCAACATTCAGTTGCCCATGGTGGAGGCTGTGAGATGGACTACGTGGTCACCAGGGTCTCCCTTAAAGGAATGGCAAGCTCCAGCCTCTTGTAAACTAGGAGCATGTAACCCAGGTACCTTAATGTTGAAGATCTTCAAGATCCAGAGTGGAAAAAAGGGAAAATATATGGGTTCCAAATAGATGGGAGAGATGATGACCCAAGAGTACTTCTCCTTATCAGAAGGCTCATTTATTCCCCAGCTTTTCAGGTCTCCCATTATTTCTAGGAAGAAATGACCCAACTCCTGCCACAAATCCCTTTGGTTACTTGGAATTTGTCCCTGGGGTTAGCAAAGAACATAGCTAACTCACTAAATGTCACTCCTGCTATGTGTGTGGAGAAACTCTGATGGGAGATCAATGGCACAGGAGACCAGAGGATGAGACCCTACAGAAAATAAGACCCTAGCCCTAAAAGAAGACAAAAAGGACAAAAGTATAAACCCTCCCTAGAGGGAAGCAACCCATGGGTCCTAAAGACTAGCATCACCAGGGGGCGGTACCTCACCCGAAAGGGAAAAGGTTTCCAAGCACATGTGGGAGAGCTAACTGGACTAGGACAAAGATTTTATAATAAGGCAAAGGAAAGTGCAGAATGGTGGGGAAATGAGACCAAGGTTAATCCCCTAACTCAATTCTCTGATCTGAACCCAGGATGGAAAAACATAACTGCTTCCATCCATGGGTTGGCCCCTAAAGGATTATATTGGATATTCAGGAACAGAATACAATTGGGCAGGGAGCTATATTTTGGGAAGTATTAAGCCCTCTTCCTTCTGCCCCTGCACCAAAGAGAGCTGTTAGGATACCCCCTGTACACTTTGTCCCACAGGCAAAGAAGCATAGTCATAGGCAACTGGAAGGATGATGAGAATAATTCAATATTATGGGCCAGCCACATGGGCTGAAGATGGAATGTGGGGATACAGAGCCCCCATTTATATACTGAACAGAATAATTCAGCTGCAAGCCATGCTAGAAATTATAACCAAAGAAACTGCACAAGTGCTCAACCTTCTAGCTAAGCAGCAGACAAAGATCTGAAATGCAGTATATCAAAGTACACTGGCCTTAGATTACTTGCTAGCCAAAGAAGGGAGAGTCTGTGGAAAGTTCAGTCTAACCAATTATTGCCTCCAGATAGATGATCAGGGCCAAGTAATAGAAGAAATCACCAGAAAGCTGCAAGAGTTAGCCCATGCACCAGTGCAGGCCTGGAAAGGGTGGGATGCCAGAGAAATGTTTGGAGGCTGGTTCTCAGCTCTAGGAAGTTTTAAGACAATGATAGGAGGGTTTATCACTATTGTAGGAATCTGCCTACTTAACCCTTGCCTATTACCCATAGCAATAAGGGCTCTAACACCATAACAGAGACCACCATAGACCGAAAAACAACCTCCAGAGTCTTATGGGCCAAAAGTTATCAGTCTACGGAAGACCTCATTCAGACAGATTTTGATGATGAGGATCAGTATGGAAAGTGAGGCTCTTCAATCAGAGCCACAAAGGGGGGAATGAGAGAGGAAACTGAAACTGCCCCCATGGTGAAAAATATACAGTAGCTATAACCACAGCTGTATTGCAAACTCACCAGAGCATGGTGATCTTGGAAAGCCCTGCCAAGTCTCCCCACTCCTCTTTAACTGCTTCTCTGTGTAATCATGCTTGAGCTGGCTGTTTTCCTGAGCAACCACAACTGCTGTTTACCCTCTCTATAGAGACATAAAGATATAAAAAAGCCTCCGGCAATTAAAACTGATTTGCTCCTACTCCATGGCTGGGTGGTCAGTCTAGTACCCTGAAGTGGTCATGCTTCAACTGCATCCAAGGAGGAACTGGCAAAGCTGCACTGCAAGACACATTCATGGCCATAAAAGTTTTCAGCACTCCAAAAGAATAAAGATAAACGGTATAATCATTCAAGTTACAAGATGGAGAGGGGAACAAAATAAATCATGGTAGGTAGAAAAAAGGAGATGAAAAAATTCAGTGTGACAAATTACCTGGCTGAAGTTTTTTTTAAATCACACAGCAAAAACTATGATAAAAAGAAAAAGAAACACAAAATTAGGAAATAAAATGAGCTACATCAACAAATATGGGTGGCATTTTTTAAAAGAGAAAGAGAATTATTGCACAGATTATAATGTATCCCAGAGCTTGGTCCCAGGGCTCTACAAAAGTTAAATGTCCACCAAAACAGCATTCTGAGTTTAAATTTGGGAAATTTTAGGCTAATAAAACCAATGAGTTGTTTTTAGTATTTGTCTTGTCTTTAAATGCTGTAAATGTACTATTCATCTCCAAAAGATACATTATTTGACCATAAAATCACAGAATGTAAAACAAACAAACAAACCAAACTCTAACAAGCAGTACAACAGAGAAAATCAATTGAAAACCATTATTATCATGGCCAGTAGAGGCTAATTAAACAACTGTGTGTAGACCACAAGAAGAAAACTACCAACCACAGTTACAGATCTGCATATAAGTATTGTTCTCCCCACCTCCCACTGAATTCATGCCCCTTGTCAGAGGACACTGGGAGGACAAGACAGTTTTGCAACATTCCACCCTCAGCTGGGATTCATTTAGATGAGCAAAGTGGACTTTATACAGCCAAGTCAATCATGTTCTTCAGTTTGAGAGGTCGGGGGAAGACAGAGGAGAATAATTCTCTCCTGTTTTGCTTTTAAAATGTCATAAATATTCCCTTCACTTTGGACTGAGCTAAATTCTGGAAACTTTTAAAACACTGAGGTGTGAGAAAAGGATGTGCAGCAATCCATTTTATTGGTACTGGAACTATCAATAAGGGTGGGTCTACCTTGGCAATAAAACACTTTTGAAAGCCCAATAAAATATTTAAAACTATTTGAACTCAACGTATTGACTCAGTGAAAGACAACAGCCTAGAACAGTGGTGGCAAACCTATGGCACACATGCCACAGTGAGCTGTTATCACTGAAAGCTCTAAAAAGTTCACCATCACTGCCCTAGAACCACAATGGTCAAAAATCAGTAGTGCACATCTGCCTCTAATCTACCCTAACACTTACTTGAGTTTATCACTTGTACCCAATGAGGTCAATGCACACTCTGCCTTTCTACCAAGGTTTGGTAAAAGGTTTGGGCTTTTGAGTGTTGTCCTGGTGCCATTATTTAATCATTCCTCGTCCTCTCCAAAATGGTTGTTTCAGACTAGAATTACATGGTCACTCTCAGCCCGAACCAGAGTATCATTATCTTCATGGAGGATAGATATTGGGATGGAAGAAGAACATGTTCAAATGGCAAAGGGAATGAGGGAGGGGGAACGAGGGAGGGGGAGGATGAAAGGGAAGGAAGGGAAAAGGGAAAAAAAGAATGGAAGGGAAAAATGGAAACAAAGCTTTTGTAAATGGGGAGGGGAAGAAGGATTGAAGGGAGGAAAGGGGAATGGGGAAAAAAAAGAATTAAGATCTGTACAGGTACAAATTCCCTATGATGAATGGGGTCAATATGCATGACAAATATGTACTAGTAAAAAATTAAGTTAATAATAAAAAATGAAGCCTCAATTTGGAGGAAGAGCACAGAATGAGTCTGGTATGGAAGCCATATGTACATACTCATTTTTAAATCATGTAATTTAAGTTCTGCTAATCATGTAATCTAGAGGAGGTAACTTCTCCTCTGATCATGAGTTTCCCCGTGGATAAACACAGATAACAGTAGCAATGAATTCAGGGTCACTACATCAATTAAATATCCTGGGCTTAGTACAGTAGCTCATGTTTAGTACACACTCTACAAAAGCTAGTAATACTATAACACCAAGAGCCCCAGAGTTACTTCGTGTATAAAATTTGAGACTAATCATAAAACACTTAAGTGATATGGACAATTATATTAGAAAACCCCTGTAAGGTATCTAGCAGAATACCAAGCATGCAACACAAACTCAATAATATAGTATTTCCTTCCTCCCCCTAAATTTACAAGAGTTGTAGGACTAACAATCCTGCACCACTTGGTGTTTCACTATATAAACAGGAAACTTACACCTGGAAAAATAAAGCAAAGAAAGGAACAGTACCAAGATAGAACTGACATCTAGGAAATAAAACCTAAAAGGCTGCACACACTGAGGTCAGTTGGCACGAGGCAGGCAATCTGCAGGAGACTCAGTATTCCGGAGTGTGGGAAGGTGCTTGACTGGGAGCCGTGTGTTTTTGAACCTCTAGTTTTTTCCATTCTTCACAGCTTCCCAGCCTTCCACCCTGTCCCTACCCTAGTCTCACCACACAGAAGCAGACGTATCTAACCCGAAGAGATGACCCATTCAGCTTCAACCATCAAGAACTCTGAAGGGGATGAGGTTTTACTGTACTTGCAAGCTAACATGTTAATCTGCCATAGTTTCACTGATGCCTGTGGAAGATTTAAGACTCCTGAGTCAGAGGCACCAGGAGTCAGAACAGCATTGGTGCTGGTTGCCTGAGTTCAGATTCCCACTGGGGATGTGCAAAGGGTCCCGTGGTCAGCCCACATGCAGTAGGCCGTGTTATAGGAAGACCCCAAGCTGAGAAAACCTAAGTCTTGCATAATGGCCATGAAGCACACTTGAGATCCATCCTAGAAGAAGCAATTTGTCTTTCTGATGCCAGACAGTAAACACACACTGGTCTTGCAGGGAAACATGATCTCTATCACCTAAGGCTGCTTCCTATAAAATATCCCTGGAAAAGACCCTCAGAACAGAGGCGGTCAGTGCTTGTACTCAAAGCTGTACAAAAACAAGGGACAACTGTGCAGAGCTGTCCCCGGTACCAGCCAGAACTTGGAATGTGCTCCCTACCTCTGTCCTCCACAAACACAAAGGGTTCTGTGCTTAGATAAATCAGGGAAATAACAACCACAAAAAACGTTTCTTTAGAGCAGAACTTCCCGGAGCATTCACAACCTAACCTGACAGTGACTTTCCAACAGGAGGACAGAGAATGTGGTGTTTCAAAACCCACTTTCCACAGAACACCTATTAATATGTCCCAGAAGAACACACTTTGGATCCTATCTTGGGAAGTCTGGGGAGAGTTTACACCGTGTGCCCAACACCATCATGTTCCTTGCAGATTAGCTAATATTTTCCCATTAATTTCCTAAAATCCCCAATCCACAGGGATGTGTTTACATAAAGAAATGTTTTTTAAAGTATTAAATTATTGAAAGAAAAAAGATGTAGAAACCCTCTGTGTGACACAGCCTTACCCAGAATGAGATAATGTAAGCAAAGCCTTAAGAGCTTGCTGCCACACACTGCATGCTCAAAACTGCAGCCATTGCAAGGATTGGCCACCTGCTCACGGGGCAGTCAGACTCTCTCTGTTGGAACACACTGGATCCCTTTCCCAGCAAGCTCATCCAGTTACACCGGATCATGACTAGTCATGTTTCCTTCTCAAATTCTCCTCCTGTACATTTTCCTACAAGCAATGATTCCATCCTCCTCACCCCAATGTTTTACTCCACCTCCTGGACCTTATAAACCTCTATGTTTATTTTAGTCTAAATTTGATGAATGTTACCCAAAGCCAGTCTTCTTTTTTGTTTTCTTTCAACATAAAAAAAATTAGATCCCCATTTGTTTAGAAGAACTAATTCAAAGTTTCTGTGTTTGTTCCGTATTTGTGTTTTGCCGCTGACAGAATTGTGACTGAAAGGTCAAGCTCGATCTCATGAGCAAGTGGCAGAAGACACTGGCTTGATGATCTGGAGTGCAGTCCTGAAATAAACTCCAGCAAAGCCCACTGCGTGTGTCCCAGTGACAGCAATACCAAGTTACTTGATGCAGGCCCATAAAGGCTCTGGGCACCCCAGTTCTTCAGCCTCCTCTTGGCAGTGCCTTAGTCTCAGAGCCTGCTGAGGAGGGCAGGCTGGCGGGTAAGACGGCATCCACTGCCACGGGCATCCATCACCCGGCCCGGCCGTCACCATCAGGCTCTGGATTAGCGACAACCCACTGGAGAAAAGAACGTCAAGGCAGCCCACAAGCAGGTAGATGACCTGTCTCTAAGTTCAGAAATGGAGGAGGAGGCGGATGGAACTTCTCCAGTTATAACAGAGGGGCGGAGAACAAAACAGCCTGCACTCCAGCGAATCCAGCACCCTCGTGGCATTCGCCACACTGCAGCATCCGCGGACCCATCTGCCTCCCCGTCCTCCAGCTGCCTGTCTGTAAGCTGGAATGGGGACTTCGCTCTTCATTCAGTGCAGAGGAAAGATTAATGGACACATCCCATACCGACTGACACCCAGTAACTCTACTATTCTTTTTCTTGCCACAACCTAAATATCAACATGCCCGTTTGTACAGAAAGGAACATCTAACTACTGCAAAGTCTTTTCTGGATTGCAGCTAAGCAAGAAAGTATATTTTCATTTCCAAAATTTAAAAACACACTTATTACTTATATGGTTACGGGTAGGGGAGAGAAGGGAAGAGAAGGCAAACTTCCAAATATGAAACTTCGTTGAAATGTGGTCACCGTACAACTTCCACAAAATTCCATTAAATCTCTGCCTATACTCTTTTTACAGGTACTATTTGAAGGTGTTTTTAATTAATTTTATCAGTACATTTTAGATATACAATATAATGAGATTCGTCCACGGAAATGTGAACCTTTACATAATCTCTCTTGATTCTTGGTTTTTTTCCCCTTCCCCTGCCCTCCCTTCAACCTCTCCATCCTTCCCTATTTACAAAGACTTTTTTCCATTTTTTCATTTTCTCATACTAATTTCATTCCCTTCTTTCCTTTCCCCTACCCCTCCCACTTCCCATTTGTCCCTTTTCTTCCTATTTCACATTATCTATTATACCCTTTAGTCCTTATTTACACTTTCAGTTTCTCACACTAGAGAAACTATTCGGTATTTACACGTGTGTCCTATGTATTTCACTTAAGAATATCGCCTCAATGTGCATCCATTTAGTTATAAATGTCTTTAATTTCTCATTTTTTATGGTTGAGTAGTACTCCATTTTATAAAAGAACCACATCTTCTTTATTCAGTCCCCAGTTGATGGGCAATTGGGCTGTTTCCAAGCTTTAGCTACTAGAAATTGTGGCACTATAAACATGGGTGTGCATGTATCACTGTGTTATCATTCTTTTAATTCTTTTGGGAAGATACCCAGCAGAGAAACAGGTTGGTCAAATGGGACATCTAATCCTAGTTTTATGAGGTGTCTTCATATTGATTTCCACAGTGGTTGCACCAGTCTACACTCCCACCAACAATGCAAAAGGGTTCCTTTGTCCCCAAAGCCCTGCCAGCATCTGTTATTGGTTGATTTCGTGATAGCAGCCATGCTTTCTGGGGTGAGGTGGAATCTCAGCACTGTTTTCATTTGCACCTCTCGAATGACCAGTGATGTTCAACATTTTTTCATGTTTATTTGCTATTTATATTTCTTTGAGAAATGTCTGTTTATTACAGATGCGCATTTTTGGATTGGGTTTTTAAACTTGGGAGGTCTGATTTTTTTGTTCTTCACAGATTCTAGTAGACCTTTGTCTCAAGAACAGCAGTTGAAAATTTTTACCCACATTGTGGGTTGTCTCTTCACACTGTTGATGGTTTCTCTTGCTGTACAGAAGCTTTTTAATAGGAGGAGATCCTACTTGTTGATTGTTTATGCTACTTCATGGGCAACTGAGGTTTTGTTCATAAAATATTTTACTATACGAATGTTCTCAAGAGTTCTACCTAACCTCTCTTCCACCCAGTTCAGTGTTTGTTTTAATATTTGGGTATTTAATCCATTTTGATTTTAGTTTAGTGCTTGGTGAGTGATGTAGGTCTAGTTTTAATCTCTGGCAAGTTGAAACGCAATTTTTCCAACACAATTTATTAAAGAGGCTATCTTTCCTACAGTGAGGACGTTTGGCTCCTTTGTCAATGATGAGGTGGCTGAGTGTGTTTGGAGTTGTTCCAGCATCTTCTAATCTGTTCCACTGGTCCTCAGGTCTGTTTCTTTGTTAGTACCATGCTGTTTTTATCAAAGTAGCTTTGTGGTATAGTTTCAAGTTGCCATGTCTCTGTTGGCTCGAATTGCATTGGGTATTCTAGGTTTCCTCTTGTTTCAAATGAATTTCTGGATTGTTTTCTCAAGGTCCATGCAGTATCCTGGTGGAATTTCAACTGGGATTGCATTGAATCTATATAGTAGTTTTAGAAGTATGGCCATTTTCACTATGTTGATTCTTTCTACCCAGGAGCAAGGGATGCCTTTCCATTTTCTGAAATCATCTTCAATCTCTCTTTTCAGAGTGCTATAGTTTTCAGAGAAGAGGTCTTTGATTTCTTTTGTTAGGTTGATTCCTAGGTATTTCAGTTTTTTAGATGCTATTGTGAAAGGAATTGTTTGCCCTATTTCTCTCTCAGTGAATCTGTTGTTCGTATAGAGGAAAGCTATTGATTTGTGTTTACCTTGTATCCAGCTACTTTACTGAATTTGGTTATTAAGTCTAGAAGACTTTTGCTGGTGTTCCTGGGGTCTTCTATATAGAGTATCATGTCACCTGCAAATAATGACAATTTGACTTCACTTCCTATCTTTATTCCTTTTCAGTCTCTTGTCTAATTGCTGTGGCTAATGTTTCCAAGACTATATTGAACATCAGTGGTGATAGTGGACATTCTTGTCTTGTTCCTGATTCAAGTGTGAAGGATTTCAATGTTTGACCATTTAGTATGATATTGGCTGTTGGTTTTTCATGGATGGCTTTTTTCAGATTGAGGTAGAGACCATCTATTCCAATTTTTTGTAGGGTTTTTATCATAAATGCATGTTTGGATTTTGTCAAATGCTTTTTCTGCATCTATGGAGATGATCATATGGTTTTTGTCCTTGGCTCTATTGATATAGTGTATTACATTTATTGATTTGTGTATGTTGAACCATCCCTGCATCCCTGGCATGAATCCCACTTGGTCAGGGTGTATGATCTTCTTGATGATATTCTGCATTCTATTTGCCAGTATCTTAGTAAGGATTTTTGCACCTATGTTCATTATTGAGACTGGCCTATAGTTCTCTTTTTCGGTTGGGTCTTTCTCTGCTTTGGGGATCAAGGTGATGCTTGCTTCCAGGAAGGAAGGAAGGAAGGAAGTCAGGAGTATTGCTTCCCTTTCAATATCATTGAAGAGTTTAAAGAGTGGTGGCAGTAGTTGCTCTCTAAATGTCTTGTAGAATTCAACAGTGAAGCCATCAGGGGAAGACTTTTTTTAGTTGTAAGTTTTTAATTATGTTTTCAATTTCATTGATTGATATTGGGTCATTTAGAAGTTTTAGGTATTTTTTCAACTTTGGTAATTCATATATATCTAGGAATCTGACCATTTCTTTGGTGTTTTCCATCTTATTGGCATATAGGTTCTGGAAGTAGGTATTGATGATCCTCTGGATTTCTGCTGGGTGCATTGTAATTTCATCATTTTCCTTCCTAATCGCATGGTTTGGGGCCTTTTCTTTCCTTTTTCTGATAAGGTTGGCTAAGGGTTTGTCAATTTTGTTTATTCTTCCGAAGAACCAACTCTTGACTTCATTGATTTTTTGTATTGTTCTCTTAGTCTCCATTGCATTACTTTCTACTCCAATCTTTATAATTTCCTCCCTTGCATGAGCTTTGGGTTTGTCCTGCTCTTCTTTTTCTAGAATCTTGATGTTCAGCATCAGGTTGTTTAATTGGGCTTGCTTTATTTTCCTAATGAGTATTCACTGCTATGAATTTCCCTCATAAGACTGTTTTCTTTGTGTTCCATAGATTCCGATATGTTCTAGTGTCATTGTCATTTAATGAACTGTCTGAATTCTTATTTAATTTCCTCTGTGACCCACTGGTTATTCAGAAGTTATGTTCAATTTCCATGTGTTTATGAAATTCTTGTGTTTCTTTCGCTATTGATCTCCCATTCCATTGCACTATGGTCTGATAGTATACGGGGGATAAGTTCAATTCCTTTGCACTTACATAAACATGTTCTATGAGCGAGTATGTGGTCTATTTTGGAGAACGACCCATGTGAAGCTGAAACGAATGTGTATTCTGATTTTGTGGGGTGGAACATTCTGTAAATATTTGTTATGTTCATTTGTTCAAGAATTTGATTGAGTTCTAGTATTTTGTTGCTTATTTTTTGTCCATTTGATCTATCTATTTGTTACAGTGGGGTATTGAGGTCCCCCACTACTCTTGTATTAGTGCTTATTTGATTTTTAATATCCATTAGTATTTGTTTTATATAGTTGGGCACACTAGTCACTGGTGTATACATGTTTATGATTGTCATCTCTTCCTCTTGGATTGCTCCCTTTAAAAGGCTGTGGTGTCCTTCTTTGTTTCTCTTAATCAGTGTTGGTTTGAAATCCAGTTGATCTGCAAAGTGGATAGCTACTCCCGCTTTTTTGGGGGTTCCTGGTGCATGAAGTATTGTTTTCCACCCTTTAACTTGCAATCTGAGTTTCTTTTTGAATTGTGTTTCTTGTATGCAGCATATTGTTGGATCTTGCTTCTTGACCCATTCTGCCAGTCTATTTCTTTTGATTGGTGAATTGAGACCATTAACATTGATGGTCATAACTGATAAGTAGTGACTTATCACTGTCATGACTTCTTTTTTTTTTTATTATCCCCCTTTGTCTTTGTGTTTAATTTCTTGTCATGCCTGAAGGATTCATTCTGCTTGGCTTCCTGGGGTTGTGATCCTCATCTTTTCCTAGGATATTGTCTAAAATATTTTGGAGTGCTCAATTGTTATTCATGAAGTTCGTAAGGTGCTCTTTGTCATGAAAGTATCTTACTTCTCCATCAATTTTGAAAGATAGTTTTGGAGGGTATATCAGTCTGGGTTGGAGGCTGTTTTCCTTTTGTGCTTGAAATACGTCACTCCAAGCTCTTCTTGCCTTGAGGGTTTGTGTTGAGAAGTCTGCTGTGATTCTGATGGGCCTTCCTTTGTATGTGATTTGTTTCTTTTCTCTAACTACTTATAGAAGTTAGTTCTTCTGTTGGGTTTCTGGAATCTTAACTATTATATGGCTATGTGTAGATTTTTTTTTGATCAAGCCTAGTTGGAATTCCATGTGCCTCCCTTATCTGTATGTCAAGTTCTTTTCCCCTGCTTGGGAATTTTCTGCCATTACTTCTGTCAACAGGTTTTTTATGTTGTTTGTATTCTCTCCTGTTTCTTCATTGACTCTGAATAGTCTAATGTTATTCTTCTTTGCATTGTCTAGCAGCTGCTGGATTGATTTCTCATGCTCCCTTACTATTTTTAAGAAATTTTTCTTTTTCTGGTGACTAATTGCAATCTTATCTTCTATATCTGGAATTTTGTCCACCTGGTTCATTTTGTTGCATAAACTTTCAGTGGAGTTTTTAATCTCCTGGAAATCTGTTTGCACCTGTTTTATAGATTCCAGTTGTTTCCTGTGCTGAGATTCCATCATGTTCCTCAGCTCCTCTATTTTTTTAATCTCTTTTCCACTCTAGATTTATTAATCATGTCTTACACTATGGGCACAATCTCTGCTGTTATCTGAGAAATTATTTCTGATTTCATTTTTTCCAGATCCTCTTTTGTTGCCAATTCAAGGAATCCAGATGATTGAGTATCAGATTGTTCCATCCCATTTCCCTTTGGGGTTGCCTTAGGTGATCTGGAAGTGTGGTTCTGAGACTTATTTATGAGTCTTCTCTTTTTAGCAGATGCAGCCTGCTGTGCTGTTGAGGCAACTTTTTGCTCACTCAGTGGTGTTCAATTCTCAGCAAGCCGAGTGGCCTCTTCTCTGCTGCCCACCAGTACACTAATTCCTTCCTTCAGAATGGTTGCCTTCTGGGCCCTTGAGCTGAGCTGTTGTCTGGGTGGGCTTATGGCTGGAGCCTGTGCACAATTAGGATGGTATCTAGGTGTGCCTCTGGCTAGGGCCCCTATGTACCTGTTGTCTGAGAGGGCCTTTGGCTGGGGCCTGCATACCCTAGTTCCTGCTGTGTGAGCAGCCTTCTGCTTAGGGTCTCACGCACTTACCGATGCTATGAGGCAGGCCTCTGGTGAAGCTTCTGTGCCTGTGCACCTCTTTTCAGGGAAGGGTTCTGGATTGAGCAGGTGTGCTCAAACCTCTAGGGTCAGGGCAGAGCCCTGGTTAGGATCTGCATGCAGCCAAGCCGCTCTGGTCCACACTGCTGCTCCCCGGGATGTGTGAGCAGTTATGGATGCTATAGGGCAGGCCTCTGGCTGAAGCTTAGCTTGTGTGCCTGTACAGCTCTGTTCTGGTCTGGCCTTTGGCTTGGACAGGTGTGCCCAAGTGTCTGGGGTCGGGGCAGAGCCCTGGCTGGGATCTATCTGCAGCAGGGCCACTCTGGTCCACTCTGCTGTTCCCCAGGACCTTGTAGGTGTTTTAAATACCTATTTTTGACAATATAAAATTTTTAAGTCAGTGTCAGTGTAAGAAATGCCCTTTCTTGTGTAGTTCTCCCAAGTCACAGGATAAAGACATACAGGTTGCCAGGTGTCTTCCTGGACCTTGCATTGGAATCATCAAGGGAACATACAGGCTTCTCCCCTGGAATTCACTGACTCCAGGTGGGGCTCAGGAACCTGTCTTGTTGCATGCTTCTCTCTAGACTGCAACCCAGGCCAATATAGAACTAGTAAAGCATCGAGTGTACACATTCCCAGCAGTGTCCAGCTGCTCATAGAGGAAGAGATGGTTCGTTCTATTTATTTTCCTACTCTTTTGAAATTAGAAGCACGATGTTGTACCATGATCCTCTTATATCACTCTGCTGGAATCATTTCTTGAAGCACAGAATTGAAAAGATCAATTTTTAAATGAAAGTATATACACATACATGGGTGCATGTTTCCAGCTACAAAAGGATGAGAAAAACAAGCTCATTACTAACAAATGTCAAGTCCAAAAAGACTGCTGCTGGTGGCTGAACCAAAAATGCTACTGAATAGCTAAAAACTCAAAAAAAAAATTCTATGTTTAAGAAGTTAATTCTAAGTTTTATAAACTTCTTAGAACTTTCTTTTCCTTTTATTTGCTTTAGTTCAAACAGGAATAAAAGTGTTTCTTTTCACTTTTCTACCAGGAGAAGGCTTTACTGGCCAGACTCCTGATCTAGATCAAACCATGGGTTCATCCCGTTCCCCAGTGCCCCCACCCACCAGCCATTTACCTCAATCACAAAACTTGGAGGGAGGCTTACAGAAGTCCTGAAAGATTTCAAGTTTCATTTTTGAAGGTAGAACAGAAACTAAAAGTGGTCTCTGAGTGTCCTAGTACACTCATTCTTATAAAATGAGTATCTCTTGAGCCTCTAATTTATTTTCTGGGGCATCTCCATTTTTGAACTTACCAACTTTGAACTGTGCTGCTAGAATGATGCAAGACACCCTTCACACATTTTTTGCTTCCTATGTTTGTGCCCTCTCTACTCACCTGGTACAAATCAGCATTTGTAATCTTAGATCCTGCTAACTCTCAGCACCTGTCCAGCCTTGGGCCTGACTCTGCAGCCCACCCAGCCAGTTCCTGCAGGCCAGGCTGCCCCGGCCCCCAGCCGCAGAGGCAGCTGTTCTGGTGCTCTTGGACCCACAGTGGGGCTCTTGTGGCCGATCCACCACCCAGCCAGGCCTGCTGAAGCTCCTGTAATCTCCCTCACCTGGCTAGAGCATCCCATTCTGTGGACCTCCAGCTCCTGTTCAGCAGGTGTGGAGATCCCAGACACTCACTGTGGTCACTGTCCCAGTCTGTTGGGGAAGGAAGTAGGTCTTGCTTCTGCCTGGAGGTCATTACATGGACACAAGTACTCTCCCAGTCAGGATCACTCAGGACATTCACATGCCAGGTCTAAGTCAAGCAAAGGCTCTCTGTACAAATTGAAAAGGTTTGCTTCTTTGTTGTTGTTACTGGGGATCAAACCAGGGCCTCATGCATACTAGGCATGTGCTGTACCACTGAGCAATTCCCCCAACCCTAGTTAGCATTTACTAATTAATTTTTTTAAAAGTACCACATCTATGGTAATCCGCTATATTCTCTTTGCTGAAAGACAAATAAAATCTTTCATGCTTCTTTTCTTAAATTATCATATTTTAAACCTATCATTATTATTCTTTTAAATCAGGAATTTAGGTGGGATAAACAAAAGTAATCAGATTTTGGGAGATGGAAAGCAAGGAAATTTAGGCATTTATTTTCGTACTTAACCAATGTTTTCAAAAACAAGCAAATTTTAGGTATCATCACTATGTAATTACATAGTAGTGAAAAAATCTCGCTCACTCTCTCCACCCCTCTAAAAATAGGCTACAAGTTAGAAAGAGAAGCTTCTTGAAGTAAATCTCCAACAGAAAGAAAAATCAGCTAATTTGCAATGGTAAATATTTATTCACTGCGGTACACATCAAATATACAGTGGTCTACATCGGAATAATATTTATTCACAAAGTGAAATGAATTACTCACATGTCACTCTGAAGCAGTATATCACATTTTTTCAAAAGGCAGAAGCTTATTTTACAAACATTACTGAAGTTAGTACTGAAAAAGCCTGCATTTATTAAATGCTAGAGTCTCTACAACCTTACATGTCATTTATATCTGCATGGAAAGACACTTTCATGTAGTATGTACCATAAGGCCTCATTTAAAAATATTTCTATTTTTTATTTATATCTATAATACCACACATTCACAAATCTGAAGAAACATATACACTAAATTTAAAATGTGATTTCTTTCACATTTGTGATTGGTGAGACTTTTCTTTCTTTTTCTCTCTCTGCTTATCTGTATTTTCTAATAAAGAATTGCAATACTCCTAAAAAGTTGTATTTAAAGAGAAAAGAAAGTAAAAATATGCCATGCTAATTTTCCCATGTTAACTGGAGCTAGTACCATGCTCCTTCTTTAAGAAAGATCTGTGTGGCTTAGTAAATGAGAGGACTTTTCATGTCTGAGGGCTTCTTGGCACTGAGGGCAGCAGGCGCAAAATACACCGTCCCAGTGTCTATATTGTTCACGTCCACCATTTTAAGACCTGAAACTCCTCTGTCTTCACGTCTAGACTAAGGAAAGATGGGACTGTGCTTCTCAGTTAATGGCTTCTGAAACACTCTGCTGGAACAACCCTGATGTCCTGTGGAAAATGATCAAGGCAGGACACCTAGGTCACACTACACCCACGTAAAATGTTCTCAGGGTGCACAGGTTTCTATGGATAAGTACAACTATTTTTTATCTAACAGAAAGGATCAGGATTACAAACATAAACCAAGTATCATCATGGTCACATATTAATAAGGACTGCACATGCCATCATTGATTAGGATACGGTGGTGGATGTATTTTTAAATATTATATATTTTGTATAATGCTCTCAGAGTTAGATATTTTCTCCTCTCTTCTGAACAAATTCAAAGATCTATCTTCAATCAAGTAAAAGTTGTTAATTCCCTGGATGCATCTAAATGGTTTCAGTTTGTAAAAATATGTTACATTTTTTTTTAAATCCCCACCAAATTAACACACATATTTTGCAGCTTGTTGGGAAATAGTCAAATGACTTACACCTGCTTTATCTAACCATCAATCATTAAGTCTTTTACTCTTTCACCTCCTCAAAAAACACCTTCAGGCAACTTTCAGCTTGAAGCTCTTCCAGTGAAAAGTAAATCCACGTGTGTTGAGCCCAGGTCCCACAGAACAATGTCTGGAGAGGCCTCAGCAATACAGATGTGACTGAAATAGACCAGGCCAGATGGCTTCAACACTTTTCCACGAGCAGTGAGGAATGACTTTCTCCTTAGCTCTGTCTCGGCAGCTGCAAACAAATGTGGCAAGAATCCCGGCATACACCGAATATTTCTCAACTTTGAGTAATACCTGCTAAAATTATGTTTTCACCTCTTTGCCTGGAAAGAAAAGTCTGGAACAAGCCCTTCTTTTGACTTTATAAGCTGCGTAAATCTCTTGAGGAGAGTTCGAAGGGAAAGTTTCCATGGAACATATCTTTGGCAAAAGAAAACCCACAACATCCCGAGCAACATTTGCCTCTGCGGATTTCTCCGCTGTCCTATCAGATGTGTAGAGAAACTGCAGGAGGCCATGGGCCACAAAAGAAAAGCTCCCAGTAGCCTCAGCATGGGCCCTCTCCATATCTGCCAATGGTCAGCTTGCACGTGTCTGTGGCTGGGCCGAAACAGCATAAACCACCTGCTACAGGACAGTGTATTGAAGAGAACAGAACATGCTGGCAAAGAGAAGGGTCCACACAGACTAAGGGCTTAGCAGGCCAGGCCCAGAGTCAGCCCTCCAAATCCATGAACTCACGAAATCATTCAATGGCCTGAGATGGAAAACCATCCCATTTCCCAGAAGAATTGAGGCTCAGAGAACTTCAGTAACCTGCCCAAGGTCACAAAGGCATGTAGCACTGGGGTTAGGGTTGAAACCCAGGTTTTTCTGGCCCCATCTGAGGACTGTGAGAAGGCCACTGAATATGAGAGGCCTTGATTTATTCCTCCATTATATGAGGTAAAAGAACCTAATGTCCAAGCTTCTTCAAAGTCAAAATGTCCATTATTCTCAGGACCTGCTCATACGTTTCTTCTACCTGATCTCCAATTTGTTCTCTGATGTGACATTAGGATGTAAATTCTTTAGGCTTAACAAATCCAAGGTAATATGAGGGGCTTTATGTATCAGCTAGTCTGTAGTGCTGAGGAGTAAGTTTGCAGTTATCAGTAATATTCCCACTGAGTCTGATGATTTTTAATGAACTAAACCAGTTATCAAATAAAAACAGGCCATAGAGCCCACGTCTATCAAGATATTTAGCATGTTTTAGGAAATTTTAATCCCTAAAGTTATTTATTATTTATTCTCTACAAGTTTGCAAAAAGAAGAAAAAGCTAAAAGAAATAAACTTTCGGAATCAAACAAGGAAAGATGTTTTTACCACACCATTAGAATATGGCTTCAAGATATTTTATATTTGTCATAAGTGCTAACCATATTTACATAAAAAGGTGACATTGAGTTTAATTAGAAAATTATTACATTCAAAAAGCAAATGGTTTAATACTTTTAAACAAGCTCTCCATTTCCATCAACTACTTAACGAACTGCTTGGCCTTGCCTAAAGCATGGTTATTTTAAAAAGAAAGAAAAGCTTTAAAAATATATTTTCTTCAAAAAGGTACATTTTATTTCATTATTTATTTTCATTAAAATTCCAAGTCCACATTCTTTTTAGGTGATAGATACTTTCATCAACTGGTGCCCAGTTCATTGTCCCTTTGTCACAATCCTCCTGAAATGACGCAGGCGGTGAAGAATTAAAGTAGCAAGGGCAAAAGGTCGCTTAGACTTTACCACAGTGTGAGCTTAAATTATAGCTTTAAGCAAGATGCAAGGATCCATGCACATGAAAAAGTACAATTTGAGTGGAATGCAGAACAAATTAACTTTTTAACACTCAGTCCTACCCAACTGCATAGTAGGATTTCACCAAGTGTTACAGGGGCAGAAATAAAAGTAACTGCAAGGTCTGCTTATTAACTATTTCAAACTAAAGGTATGATTGGCCTGCCAAAGAAATGTTGGGTGAAGTCATAATGAGACATGAAAGACTCTGGGTTCCACCATCTGATGTCTACATTGTTTGCTGTTGCTTTTAAGAAAGAAAAAAGAGAACAAATTTTCAGTTTTGCTAGCATTTTCCCAGCAGTTCTAAACACTTCTCTAGGCTGGGAAAGGCTGCTTTCATCCCCCTCCCCCTTATCTTCTACCTTCATCTCTTAAGTCAGCCAAAAAGGTGGCTACAAGATGCTTTCAGACACTGCCATCAGCATGGACTGACGCACCACACATGTCGCCAGGACCCAGACAGCCTGCAATTCCATCAGAGCCTTCTGCATGTAAAGCACTATCAATGGGGCATGGGGCCAGTCTTTTTCATCCTGTTAATTAAGCGTGATTGGTTTCCACTGAGAAAAGACCCTTCGTGACCTGGTTCCAAAGCTTGGCAAACAGAGGAGTACAACACAAGCCTAAGCTTCAGAATTACATTTCAAAGTCACCATGTCAGACACGGGCCACACACTTAGTGTTCCAGGAGAGATGGCTCTTTCACGGTCAACCCGTTTCTGATCATTGGGTGCGAAAATACACCTGGCGACCTTCTGCTGATCTGCCACTTTCTGCTGTGGAAAGGCTCACTCTGTCCTGAGCACACTGTCAAAAGTCTCAAAGGCCCTATCTCAGCCAGCAAGAAGGAAACACAGGCCTATCTTTTTAACACTCTTGTAACCAAAAACCTGTATCAACATCCAGAGGAACCAATGTCAGGCCTCTTTCAAGAGAGCACTGAGAGCCAATCTTACATTTCCTCCCAAGACATCAGGGGCTGAATCCACTCACACAATTATAAACTGTGAAGTACTTCACATGTGCTGCCACTACACTTGGTCCTGAGAGCAAGAGAGATGGGAGCTCTGTGCTGACATGTGAGCCCAGGACAGAGAGGCTGCATGAGACCATGGAGAATCAACACCCAGGCGAAACTTGATAAAGAAAAGCGCCTAAACTCAGAGTGCACGTGGAAGGCCAGTGGGAGCCTTACTGTCTCCAACTTTCCTCACATGAGCTGTTTTCTGTTCTTCAATACTTGAGTGAAGCCCCCAAAGCATGTGGCTAAATGAAAGAGGGGCCATTTGGAAGAAAAATGGTATTATGGCTTTGGTTTCCAAAGGTTGAAAATGAAAATTCACCCTGATCAGCTTTGCATTGCTGGGCCAAAACACCCAAGAACACCAGCTTAGTGGGGACAGGTTTACTATGGCTCACAGTTTCAGTGGCTTCAGTTCATGGCTGGCTGGCTCCACTGCGTTTAGGCCCATGGTGAGGCAGAAACATCCTGGCAAGGAGGGTGTGGCAGAGGAAAGCTGTTGAGCTCATGGCAGCCAGGACACAGAGAGAAGGAAAAGCCCACGCTGTGAGCTTTCTCTTTCTTGCACTTTTGCTCCATCTGGGCCTCACCCTACTGGATGGATGATGCCAGCATGTGCAGGGCAGGTCTCCCCACTCAGGTACCTTCCCACAAGCCAGTCCTCTCTGGAAACACCACACAACACTCAGAGGCATGCTTTAGTAAGTCCCTGGGTGCTTCTCCATGCAATCAAATTGACAATCAAGATTCACTTTCACAATTAGCCAAAAAATCTCCTGTTTATAGGTCAGCATATACTCAAACATTTTAAATGTACATGCCTCAGAACCTGGTAAAGAGTTACGGCAACCTTTGCTTTAGGACCGGATAGAACTTCAAATCTTTCTCAGTTCAATATTTTAAACAGTCATCACCAATTTTTCAGAATTGTCACAGGAGATGAAAACTATTTGCTAGTCTAATCTTGGGTTGTATTAAATGAAAGAGTTTCTACACCCAATAGAGGGTTGGACTAGAGGACTAAAATCGGTTGTATTGCCATGAATCTAGGAATATGAAATCCTAAAGAAAGGAAGTATCCTAAAGAAAGAAAGGAATTGCAACATTCTCAAAGTGTTTATTAGTAGGGTATTTAAGACTATAGAAGGACTTTCTCCCAGTGAGACGTTATAAATTCTTTATTCCAAAAATGAGACCTCAAAAGACATTTTTCACCCATAATTCGCCAAAATGGAACTGAATCAGAACACATTTGAATTTACAGAGTGTCCCACTCTACTTTTCATTTTCTTAATGATATCTTTTAAAGTTCTAAATTTTGATGGAATCTCATTTATCAATTTCTTTCTTTTATACATCATGTTTTTTGTATCCTAGGAAATTCTTGCCTCCCCTAAATTCATGAACATTTTCCCTTATAATTTCTTCTTAAAGTTTTATAGTTTTAGTCTTTCATATTTAGGTTCATAGATACTTTCAAGTTATTTTTATGTATAAAGAGTTGAGGTTAATTTTTTACATATGGATACCTGGTGTTCTAGTACCGTTTGCTGAAAACACTACCTTTTCCTCTGCTCTTGAGTTGAGTTTATGTTCTATAAAATGTTAAAGAATCTTTCAAAGCTCAGTGGACCACATATGTGTGGTTCTATTTCTCGATTCTGTTTTATTCCAATGATCTATATGTCTTTCCTTACACCAACACTGCCTTGATTACTGTAGCTTTAGAAGAAGGCTTAAAATTAGGTAACAAATGTCTTCCAACACTTTTTTTTTTCTTTTTACTTTTCTAGGTCCTTTGTACTCCTACATAACTTTTAAATTTCAATATCCAATTCCTCATTTACAGCAAGTATACACAGACCTGAATTTTTATATTTACCTTGTGTTTTCTACTCCTGCTAAATTCAAATACAAGTTCTAGGGGCTCCTAGAAATTTCTTAATATTTCCTCTGTAGATGATCATTTCATCTACATATAAAGATTTTACTTCTACCTTGCCAGTCTTACACTAATTGTTTCTTTTTATTGCCAGACTATTTTGGTGGGGCCTATGTTTCAAAGTTTAATGGACAGATGAAGAATAGGCATATCTGCCCTTGTTCCCTACCTTAGGGAGAAAGCATTGTATCTTCTCCATTCATATAAGGCGTTCTCGCTGGAAGTATGGAGTACATGTCTTTAATCTGCTGAGAAGGTTCTGTTCTACTTCTAGTCTCCTGATAGCTTTTACCATGAACAGCTGTAGAATTTAATCCAATACTTTTTCTGCAACTAGTGACAGGATCATATGGCTTTTGCCTTTCCTCTGTTTAAATGATGACTTTTGGGGGTGGATCTTCCAATGCTGAACCAACACTGCCATCCCTATAACAAAACCACTTTCTACATACTGCCAGATCTGACTTCTAATAGTTTATTTTGTTAAACAAATTTCTATCTATGCTCATACTTTTTTCTTCTATTATCTTTATCCAGTTTTAGGATTAGCACAATGTTGAGTTCCTAAAATGAGGGGAGAAGTGTTCCTTCTTTTTTCTGCTTTAATTGTTTGATATAATTTATCAGTTAAAATGTTTATGAGCCTGCTGTTGTCATATAGGTAGGTTTTCAAGCTAGGAATATACTTTCTTTAATAGGTGCTATTCAAATTTTATGTTTCCTCCAGTCAGTTTCATTAATTTGTCTTCCAAGGTACTTCTTAGAAGTTATCAAATTTATTTCAAAACAGATTTTTGTAATATGCTTTCTATATCCTTTTAAATTCTGTAAAATCTGTGGTAATGTTCTCTAAATTTTGATATTGTAATTGAAAAATGTATAATTGATACCATGTAATAGGAAGAAAAGGTCTGAAGGAGCAGGGGAAGTGGGAGGGGTAGGGGAAGGAAAGAAGGGAAAAGACAAAATATGAGAAAAGGAAAAAAGTGGAAACAAAGTCTTTGCAAATAGGGAAGGGTGCAGGAGGTGAAGGGAGGGCAGGGGAAGGGGAAAAAATAAGAAACAAGACACATCATGTAATGGTACAAGATCCCAATGATGAATGTAACTGTATTTTATACCTAAAATGTACCAATAAACTTAATGGAAAAAAAAAAACAGAAAGCCTCCCTCCAGAGGCTCCCAGAAGAAATGCCAACTGCCTTGGGGACTGGACCAGAGCTCTCCACAAAGGTGTACAGCTGAACATACCACACCCTTCTCTGGGCCAGCCCAGGAAACACAGGGCGGGAAGATGAATCTGAAGGTCATGCTGCCTTGGAGACAGAGTAAACACAGACTGAAATCCACTCAACTCAAGTGTACAGTACTTACCTGATAAACAGTTTGGGATCCTGGAAGAAAACTGACATGGACTACGAATTTTTTCTAATAATATGGGTCCTAGTCCATAAAATACATTAGAACACTCTCCTGTTGAGCTACATAGCTCCTCTTAATCACTGGTAATTATTTATTTAAAATTATTTCTTGTGATAATGCATTTTAATTTAAAGATTATGCACAATGCACCCACTCATATTTCACTCAAGAAGCATCATTTTATTTTTCAAATATTTAAATGACTACTTTCAATGGCAAAAGCCCAAGTTGTAACATTTGTCTATTTTACAACTATCATCTACACAAGAAAATTATGCTCCTTGAGGTGTGAACTACATTATATACACATTATACCCTTTCCTAATCACTGAGAACCTGCAGGTGACAGTCACTCGATAAACATTTGATGGGGAAACCCCTTAAACTGAATCTCCTAATCATGGAATTTCAAAGAGTAAATACTCTATCCTTTTCTAAGCGGTTCTTTTCACTAGCTCCAAATATTCCGGTGCATCACAGTGAACTGACTAATACTCAAGACTCCAAGGTCACCACCAAACACACTTTTGAGTATGACTCCAAAGACCGAGTACATGTGTAAGGTTAGCTGGTATACACTATTTTTTTCTTGAAGTCTGACCAAAACCCAAGTTTAAATTTAAGTACAAGAAGGCAAGAATAAATCTGGTTTATCTCGAGAGTTTTGCCAACGTTTTACACTCCTAGTGCAAAACACAAAGATTCTATGTGTTTAGTGTGCCTGACTTGAGGTTTGTAGACAAGCTACAGTGCTGAAATCTTGTCAAGAAATACTTTACATATTAAAAACTAGTCAATCCTTGCTCTGCTCATAACTAAACTTCATACAATCAGGAAAAATTGGTTTCAGATGTGGAATACTTCAGGGCCGTGAAGTAGTTTGCTAAATAGGAAGCTAAATCCAATTACTTTTCCGAAGATTTGGCATCTTTAACTGAAAGCCAATATTCCAATTAACATTAGATGACTATCCAAGCTTATCCACAGGCCCTAGGCATCCTTTCTGGCAAACAAGTAGGCTGCATTTCTGTATTTAATTATTTCCACATGCATAGAGATGGTCTGCACATACTGGAGGTACACAAGGGAAAAAAGGAAGAAGAAAATTTTAGATTCTTCTGTGGTCCAACCCTTCATGTGCACAACCCAGATTTAACCTTCTCTAAAATATTATCTTCTTTTCTTAATTAAAAACCTGCCAACACAAGTCTTCTAATATGTGATTTTCCAACTATATAAATGGCATTCATATCAAAGGCACTCCCTAAATCACTTCACTCTACTCCAAAATTACAAACAAAAATAATTTATCATCAAACACTACCCCTAGTTTGCCTGACACTTAAATACGAGTCAGATGTTTTGAGCCAGATTATTTCTCTCCAGAGCTCCCTTAACTTCAAGGGAGACTTTCTGAACAAAAGTGGCACCAGGGCAAAGACCTTGCCTCCTGCCAAGCCACACAGGCCCTTTGCAAAAGGCAGAGATGCTCGGAAGGGAGACCTGGCCAGCACCATGCATGTACATGTGGCGCTAGGCTCTGACAATTCGCTTCGTCTGGTGTCACTTAAATCAAGTATCAAGTTTCACATTAATGTCATACTATTTAACACAGGACATAGTTTTCCCGACCAGGATTTTTGAAGCAAGTGATGTTTACTTATTCTGAACCAGCAAAGAATATTGTTACAGTAATAGCGGTGCACCACACAGTGTTTAACTTTGGAAATTGTTTTCAGTCTATTTTCAAAGGGTAAAGACCTTTATAACAAACTAGAAGACTGTATGGGTGTGTGTAAGAGTATATACTTTCAGTAAAATATCAGCTTCTAGATCTCAATTCTCCGATAATGTCATCCATCCAAAACAGTGAGAATTATGGGGGATAATAGAGACAACTGGGAAAAACACGCCTTTATGGTTTTATAAATAAAGTCCACACCCTGAAATGAATTCACTAAGCAATAACAACTCTAGGCTGCTGTTCAGCATCCACTATCTTTAATTTATACCAAACAAACAAATTTGCTAACCAATTTGCTAAACCTACTAAAACGAGTAAACCAGGGAATCAGCAGGGCTACTATAAATCAAAACAGGGAAAAACTAAAATATTACCCCCAAATTCAACAGAAAGCAAGAAATGCAATTTTATATACATTTCAAAATAGAAAAAGACTATTACAAAGAACATTTCTCTGCATTCTTCACTGACAAAAAGTACTCAATGATGATAATTCTGAAGGACCAACAAGCTCATTTCTCAGATCTGTTTTCTTTATCCTTAAATGCCTCTCAGACTATGATTCATGACCCACTCAGTGGTAGTGAAACCAACTATGTGAGTCATGAACATGTACTTCTGTATGATGGGATCGGATAATTCTAGTTGGAAAACTTAAAATTGGTGACTATTTCTGATGAATTTTATCACCCCTCTGTTCACAGCTCCTACCTTGGGGTCTGTACACTCATCGGAACCAAAAACATCCCATAAGGAACTGCATAGATCCTACGGAAATCATGCAGACAATGAGAGCACATCCAGTGAGGAGAGCAGCAGATCAGGGAGAACACAATACTCAGAGGCAGGAGAAGGAACAGCAGTCTATGAAGAGAACAAAGAAGAAACTGTCCTAGGAATGGCTGTATTTCTGAGGAAGTCAAGAAAGATTTCCAAAAACAAAGGAGGAAATAATAGTGCCAACAACAGTAGAAAGGCTGTTATAAGCAAAAATACTCACTGGATCTGGCCTCACGGAAGAGCACAGGTAGAAGCCACATTAAAAGTGGAAAGATAAAGAAAAAATACCCAAATCAATAGAAACACATCCTGTGTTTGTAGTTGGAAGACTTGATATTGTTTATATGTTTATACCACCCAAAACAATCTATACATTCAATACAAAGCTATAGTGATCAAAGCATCATGGAACTTGCATGAAGATATGTACAGACCAACGGAACAGAACAATGACACCAGAAATAAACTCACACACAATGGTCAAAAGTACCAAGGTACCAGGTACCAGGATGGTACCAAAGGTACCAGGAGAAAGGAGACTCTTCAACAAGTATCATTGGGACAACTGGATATCCACATGCAAAAGAAAGAAATTGGATCTTTATCTTGTAACATATAAAAAATTAACTCAAAATATATTCCATACTTACACATAAAGCTTGAAAATGTAAAAGTCCTAGAAGAAAATGCACGGGAAAAGCTTTGTAATGTTGATCTTAGCAATGATTTCTTGGCTATGACAACAAAGGCACAGGCACCAAAAGCAAAAAATAGGCAAGCGGGCTACCAAGAGTAAAGAGTAAAGCATCTGCACAGCAAAGGAAACAAGCACCACAGCATAAAGGAAGTCGAAGAAGGAAAGAAAATATTTACACCCCATCTATCTGACAAGAGGCTAATATCCAAGATAGATAGGTAACTCTGACGACTCAATAATAACTCGATTTAAAAACAGATTAAGGACACGAAGAGACATTGCTCCGAAGAAGAAACACAAATGAAAGTATCCAACATGACAAACTGCTAGGGAAATGCAAATCAAAACCACACTGATATCACCTCAAACCTGTGAGGCTATCAGCGCACACCTATTTATATCATTTGAAAGAAATCAGAAAATAACAAGTGTTGGTGAGGATGCGGAGAAACTGGACCCACGCATAAGGGTGCAGAAAACGTAAAACAGTGCAGCCACTATGGGAAAGAGCACAGAGCTACCTCAAAGATTAAAAATTACACCACCACATGATTCGGTAACACCATTTCTGGATGTGTGTCCAACAGAACTGAAGACAGGGTCTTGAGCAGAAATTCATGTTCCCATGTTCAGCGCAGAATTATTCACAAGAGCCATGAGATTGGAACATGAGTATCCACTGATGGGTGAATGGATAATTAAAATGTATATACTCACAGTGGAAAATTATTCAGGCTTCAGCAAAGAAATCCTGTCATTTCCTACAACCCAGATGAACCCTGAAGACACAAGGCTAAGTGAAATAACCAGTCATAGACACATGCCCCCGTGATTCTGTTTATCTGCGGTATCCAACCTGGTCGGCCTCACAGAGGCAGCAGAATGGTGGCTGCTGGGGGAGGGAGAAAGAGTCCCTGTGTGATAGCAACAGGAAAAGTCCCAGGGATTTGCTGCACAACCTCAGGCCTGCAGCTAAAAATGCTGTGCACTCTAAATTCGCTAATAGGCTTGATCTCATATTTGGGTTCTTCTAACCATAACTTTATAAAAAGTGGATAAATAGAATAAGATCTACAAACTGAGTGTGGTGGTGCACGCCTGTTATCCCAGCTACTGCACAGGCTAACGCAGGAGGATCACAAATTCCAGGACAGCAGGGGCAAACAGGCAACTTGGTAAGAACCTGTTTCAAAACTAAAGAGAAAAATAAAGAATTTTTTTTCAAAAACTAGCTGGGGTTGTCGCTCAGTGGCAGAGTGTTTGCCTACATGTGAGGCCCTGGGTTCTTCAGGGGGAAGGGGGGATATGAATCTCAAAAATATAAGAGCCAGAGGACCTGACTAATAAATCACTACTCCAGAAGCTAGGGGAAGGTGAAAGGGGCCGAGGGAAAGGCAGATATTAAAGAGGAATAAGAAACCCTATGCTCTGAGACAAGAAGGAAAGCAGGAAAGTTGCGAACGGCGGTGGTCCAATCTCCAGAAGGGGAAGTACACTGGGGAGACACATTTGAAGGTCTCAGGCTTCCTGAAAAAGACAGACACAGCTGTCTCCCGAGAGTCAGGAAGAAGAGGACTGAGCAGTGGGCCTGACGTGACAAGCTGGCTGAGAGGGACAGCAGAGGTGACTGACCGAGGTGAATTCTGGGTTTCAGGCACACGATGGGAGGGATGAACCTCGAGTGGCAGCTGGAAAAGGGATAGTACAGTGCTCTGCAGAAGCTGACGTTCCCAGAGGAGAGGAAGGCATAGAGACTCAAGGGCAGAGGAAGACAACATCTGAGAAGATCGTAAATTTACCATTCAACCCTGCAGCTCTACTCCCCATCATCACCTAGAGAAGAGAATACAAGTACGTGACCATATGAAGACCTGTGCATGAACATCCACAGCAGCGTTATCCACGCATCGGTCAGAAGACGGAAACAATTCAAACCTCCATCGCCTGACGAGTGAATACACAAATGTGACCCAGCCATACAGTGAAAGGGCATTCTGCAATGAAAAGGAACAAACTCTGGATACATGTGGTTACACCGATACGCCTCAGAAGCACTGTGTAAGTAAAAGAACCCAGTGCAGAACAGGGCACACTGTGAGATTCTATTCATAGGATGTATCCAGAAAAGGTCAACTTTGGAGACAGAAAATAGACGAGTAATTCTTGAGGTTGAGTGGGAAAATGAATTAAGCATAAATAGGCAGAAGGGAGCTTTTGGGGAAATGGTAATATTCTAAAATTGGACTATGTGATGGTTGCACAATCCTACAAGTTTACTAAGAATCCTTAAACGGTACATTTATAATGAGTGAATTTTGGTATGAAAACTCTATGTTATGTTTGAATCTTTTCTTTTTTAATTAACAATTAGGTATATGATGCAGGCGTGTTATGGGTTTTCAATACAATGTGGAATGATTTAATCAAAGGAATTAACGCATTCATTTTCTAAGCTACTGAACACATTTTATAATCAGAACATTTGAAATTTACTCAGTGAAATTTGAATGTACAATACTGAATTATTAGCTATATTTCTCATACTCTGCAATTTAACTCCTTCCTCTTATCTAAGTAGGGCTTTGCAGCCTTTGATTACCCTCAGCTCCTCGATACTCTGCTAGCTACCGCTGTACTTTGCTTTTGTAAGTTCACTTGTTTTAAGTTCCATATCTTAAGTGGGAACATGGAGGAGCACCTGTCTTTCTCAGTTCGGCTTATTTCTGTTCACATTAATATTGTTCTCCAATTTTATAGATATTGTTACAAATTACAGAATCTCTTCCTTTTGAAAGGCTGAATAGTTTTCTGTAATGCACCACATTCTAAAAACCTTTCATGCTTGATCTTCTAAGAAGATAGCTTACTCTGACTGGCACATAGTTCCTGCAGAAGTAGGAGTCAAGAACAGAAAGAGCTGCGTGAGACTTTTCAGTGACCTTTGAATGTCATACTGAGAAGCCCCAGTTAATGTCTTAGACAACAGGGATCCCCCGAAGTCTTGTAATGGGAGAAGTCAAAAAAGAAAAAAAACCTGTAGATAAGTACACTCACAAAATTAATCTCATCTAATGTGTCAGACAAGTAGTTGACACATATGACCATAAGGACAGCCCTATGGGGTTCCCTGAGACCACAGCCTCCCCTTGCAAGGCTGGATCCTCTTGTGTAGCTTTGCCTTAAGTCACAAAGGAGGGATGCAGTTGAGACAGTCTATCACTTCCACAAGAACAACACCTCAAGAAGATGGCTTTGAGCCCACCATTCTAACTGGGGAAGCACCAAATAAAAACATTAAATAACATCTAGAAACCAGTGGGTCAATTTTTGGGTAGAGGGAGTTGGACTTCCCTGAAATGTAATATCCTGTAAGAGATCTGGAAATCATATAAAAGGAAACTTAACAAAAATACAGGGGGCCATAGGGAACCCAGTGCAGTTGGATATTTGCTGATCTTACTACACAACATTTTATTCGTGATTCTTGGGTAGTGTGAAAATATACTTAAACCCATTTAAAGTCTAATGTTCAAAGTACAGTACACTTCTTTTAATTACATTAAATCATTTTTACCTACTACTACCTTGTTCCTATATACATGTTAGGCTTAATAAAAATGCATCACCTCAATTTATCCTTGGTGACATTTGGACTTTGAAGCAACACTGTAAGCACTGCTATCATTCATGTATAAATATAAGCAGTATCAGGAATGTTCATACTTAACTTGTAAAGACAGAACAACTTTTTGCTATTATTATTGAGAAAGATTACAAAATAATCTCTCAAGGAAGCTCACTGTGTGTCCCTTTATTTAGAGAGACACAATACAGGGAACGGAAAGAAGGTGGAGGGGACAGCTGTGAGGATTATGAGAGTGGTAATAATTGTTAATTCACAATTCAAATCATTCAGAAGTCCATTTACAGAAAACTGATACAAAAGGAGTAATCGTGTTAGATGGGATTAAACAGGAAGACAGATAACATACATGAAAGAAGGCCTTATACAATGACAGATAATTGGAGGCTACTTTTATATTTTTCTCATCACTGACACAAAAAGATAAGATTTTCATTTCCTTATAATGGGCCCAGTAATAGTTATATTGTAACTTTAGAAACATCTTGCCTCTGGGTGTATCTCAAAGAAGGACTTTTTTTAACAGATCAAACAACAAGTAGAATGAAATTTTAGCAGACAGTACCCCTGATTACTTCTGGGTAAGAATGCTTCATTTCAGACAGATGATCAAATTTCTCCATCCGATAAACTTACCACGACAAAATGCTCATGCTAAATTTACAATCTAGGCAGTCATTCAAGCTAACACTACCAAGAAGAAAACTCAAATACTGATTTTAAAACATGCAGATAAAAACTATGCATTTAATTTATACAAAGTACACATGGCCTCAGGAAGTAAAACATACTAGATAGTTATTAAAAGATTTTTAAGCACACCAATAGGTCTGTTCCCCCTGATATGTGCCACAATCATTAATGCCAATTAGCATTACACACCTAACCCAGGAAAGCTTACCTTCAAGATTATAGTAATGCTCTGCACTTAGATGCTGTGTCAGAACTGAACTCGGACTCCCAGAGCCCTGTCACTTAGATCACTAACATCACAACCCACCCACCAATGCTGACTGGCCAACAACCACAGCCCAGCCTGGGGGCTGCCATTAAGTGACCCTGAAGGTCCTACTGGTTTCTGAAATCCTGAACTCAAGAAAATGTAAGATTTCAACTCCCTGGCCATAAGCATTATGCAGGTACAATAAATATTTATTGGAAATCTGATTGGAAGATGAGCACCATCCTAGATTATACTCAGGTCTTAAGGGGTTCAAATGTGAAAGGGAAGAAGATGAAGTTCTGAGACAGGAAGCAACAGGTCCAAAGTCAAAGAAACAGGGAGAGTTGGGACGACGACCCACCTCAGCCGACCACAAATTTGGCGCAATAACACCTGATGCGTGGGTCACGTGAGCAGATGTTCCTGATGGCTGCTGACCGCCCAAGAGCTCCTCCTCCCGGCTGCATGCTGCTCACATCCAGTGTATGGGAATCACTGTCAGTGTCGGTCTGCTCACAGACACGAATTTAATAATACTAAAGGAAAGAAAAACTCGAGAAAAGAGACATCATGGGAGAGCCTGTGCGGGCTGTGAACTCGCAGTTCTCCGTGCCTGGGACTGACGTCCAATAAAGCAGACAGGAGCCACGGCCCTGCTCAGCCCTGGAGATGCACGGCCCGTGCAATGTAAACCGGTTCTGAGGGCTTGCTGTGCGAGGTGTTGATTGATGATGATTCTCAATTGATGATGATTCTCAATTGATTGCATGTTGACTGATATTCTGAATGCGCAGGGTTAAATAAAATACATTCATAGAATTACTTTCACTTGTTTCATTTTTACCATAACATCCAGAAAAATTAAAATTACATAGGAGACCCACATGTGTGTCCTAGACAAATTTCTGCAGGAGAGCGAAGGGCTACGCATAGCCACACAGATCATCACTGGTGTCCTTGTAACAAACACACCTTGGAGATGACATTCTAGGTGGTACCTGATCTTGATCTGGATGAAGAAAAATGTAAATATCTGTAATAGATGGGAAGGGGTTCTGGGGTAGGTGGAGAGGGACGGCTGGAAAGGAAAATGGAAGTAAAGGTGATTCCGATGCAATACATGCATGTGCCAGTGCTCCCAAGATGAATATAACTGCTACATATTCCAAACATAGGCCAATACAAATAAACATTTTTAAAAAGAGCTCTGCATACTTCTCTAGCTTGGTGGAGGGACCAGTGAGGGGCAGACAGATCGAGAAACCACCCACATTTATTCATTATTCATTCCAGCAGATCATTCAGTTATCTAACCTTTTTCTTGAGTGAGCAGGAACAAGCTAACTCATATACAGGGTGATAATCCAAATCTCTAGATACTCTGTGGCCAGAGAAATGAGTTTCCAGAGTACACACAGGGGAGAGGGATACTTCCCTCAGGGAACATCACTGAAGAACAGGAGCTTATGACCATAGCCCATTTTTCAAAAAGTTATTATTTTTGGTATTGTATGTGATAAAATACACATAAGATTTACCACCTCTGCTACTTTATGTATACAGTATAGTAGTATTAAGAACAATAACATTGTTGGAAGTTACTATATTTATTGTGATCAAATTATGATAGGAAAAATATTAAAGAAAATTGTTTAGTCATCTAAAACAAATATAAATGATTTTCAATTTCTTATTTCTTCCAAATCTTTGTACATTTGTTTTCCACAGATATATGTATTTTATTATCTGTAATTTTCTACACACTAATTTCATGATCTGCTTGCTTTAATTACATAAAGTGGTTTATACTAGTCTAGTTTTTCAAAGAATAAGATGAAATAATGATGTAAAGTACTAATCAGTCTTGCTTTGACTAATAAACGCATGTGAAAAATTTGAAATATATTTTTAAAAAGCTTTTCCAAAACTTTTCTGCTGTGTGCAACAAGCAACAGCATCTGATGGCAAAGAAACTGCATCTCAGTATAAGTTTAACGAATTAGAAAAGACCCTCTTCTTCTGATACCCAAGTTTCAGATCTAACATTAGATGCTGGGGAGCTCTCCAGAAGATTTTATTACTTGTCAGTGCAGATACAATGAAAACTGGATGAACCTGAGTGTGTACATCTACACAGCATGAAGATGTACAAACAGTTTGCATGCATCTCTTTTTACCTTAGCCTGATCAAACTTTTGCTAAAGAAAATCTACAGTGGCTCATTGCACCTGGCAATAATTAAAGTGAAAAAGTTATGTGATATGCTTAAGCATGGACTCTACAATACATTGCTTAGTATCTACGTAACATGGAGTAACTTTCTTATTTGTTTTGGTACCAGGGATGGAACTTGGGACCTTGCGCTTGTGAGGCAGGCAGCAGAACCACTGAGCTAAATCCCTGGCCCTGGAGCAACTTTCTTAATCCTGCTCTGTCTCAGGTACTTCATAAAACCTCAGTATGACTGATGTTTCTTTAGATCAAGAATGTCCTGTGAAGGCCTCTCCCACTCACAGGCAGAGCTTGTGGCAGGTGAACGAATCATGACTTGCTATTAGCAGGGCCTGGTTGGAAGAGATGTGACCTGGAAGGTGTTTCCCTGCTCGGCACTTCCTTTCCTCTTTGCTTCCAGGCCACATAATGTGAGCAACTTCCCTCTACCTGCCTCTGTGCCATGCTGCTTCTGCCCTGGCCAACCCTGGACTGTAACCATGAGCCAAAATACACCTCCCCTCCTTTAAGTTGTGGGTGTCAGGTATTTTGTTTTAGTGCTGAGAAACTGACTAAGACAAATGCCATCCCCACAAGATAACTCTGCTAAGTACTAAAGTAATGAAGGAAATTGATCAGGCTGACCAGATGCTGAATCAATAGCATTTTACCTCTTTTCCCTTATTGACCTGAACTGTCCACACCAATGGGGCATCAGAAGCAGGACACAGGTGGCAGCCTGAAAAGTGCTTTTGCGCCAGGTTGTGGGTCGCTCCCTCCCTTCCAATTTCCTGTGTCTTTAGTCGCTCTCTGAGTCTCTCAGTCATGGCTCCTCCTCTTACCCAGGCATGTTGCTCCAATTTTCACTTCTTGATTCATGAGACCCGAAATCTTGGCTATGGGAGAAAAAGCACCACGTTGTGGGGAACAAATGCTTGGAAAAAATACTTTTAACAAGATTAGAAAACTCTAATAAAAATAGATGTATTCCTGGACAGTAGAATTACTGGTAATTTCCTTTCTGATTTCCTTTCTAAATTTCATATTTCTTTTACAATATTAAAATTTAAATCACTTTAAATATACCTATATTTGTTCACAAAAATAACTAGAATAAATGAGAAGGGATGTAGATTAAAAGGTATTTTATTTCTTCTCCATGAACTCATTAATTTGCTTTCAGTAAAAAAAAAAAAAAAAAAAAAAAAAACATTTGCAATAGCAACTTTATCTGACACCAACATATGAAAGCCTTACATGCACCAAGAGTGAAGTGATACCTATCTTAAACAATCACAGGATGCCGGCATGTTCAATCTGAACACAAACACAGGAACTTTTAAAGTGATATATAACATATACTGAAATGTGGAAGAAATGTTTTAACTTGTCATTGAGCCCTATTTCTAAAGAGTTAAGAAGCAAATGCATGCTGAAGAGCATAAGACACCTGTGATGTCAAACCAGCTGAGCCCCAATCAGGAAGCAACGGTCTGAGTCAGGCAAGCTGTCCTCACAGACACTGTCCAACGCGTCCCTCACAGAGACCACCTCCCTGGTCAAAGGTGTGCGCTGCTATTCAATCTCTAATTGGGCTTCATTCATCTACAGTAAAGATCAACTAAGTAGAAGCTCCTTAAAGCTTTTTAAAATGCACCAATAAATTTTATTTTCAACAAATAATTTCCAACTATGTTCGCAGGGTAAAAGAGGCAATCCAAGGAACTAATAAATTTGTGCAGGATATTGCAAAGTAGGGACTCTTTCTGCCTTTCTTTAAATCTGAATTTGTTACATAAAAAAAGAAAAAAGGGGGAAGGGGAAGGGAACAGATGCTAAAAGGGAAAAACACAATTTGCCAACAATCTATATATGCATATATCTAAGTTCAACTCAAATCTCTGAACCAAATAATTGTTAAAATTTAGTTTGGGACATGTTTCTAAAGAGATACATCTAAACAAAGGTTTTTAAGTACTTCAGATTAATAAGAAATAAATCTGAGGGACTTTAAGTAATTAATAACACAAAAGTTGACTTACCACAAATTTCTAAACCTGTGGGAGATATTTTTGTGTTCTAAATCTTATCTTTAATTGCAAGGGTGAGATGCATCTCACAGCCAACAGTAGTCATTTTTAATGATGGACCTAAAAGCGTTGATTTAATCTCCAGATGTTCTCTTTAATTACACCCCATCACCAAGAAAGTTAATGGATGTGACATATCCGAAACTCTGATTCCTCCAGATGCTTTATCCAGTCAAAGCCTCTGTTTTTCTAAAATGCACAGAAAAGCTGGCACCTGGAGAAAGTCATGCCTTCACAATTTACCCCAAACACACAGTGATATTTGAGCCCTATCAGTCCCAAGCCACCAGGGCTACAGAATGAGCATTTATTTGCTCCTCCCAGCTTCTGTGGACAGCAGAACCACAAGGAGCACCTACTTATCAGATTGCTCCTCAGGGGCGTAAGAATATACTTTTTAAACGTAATATGCAAAAGCCCACTGTGAAGATGAATAGTAATATTTATATTATTAGCAAAGGAATATATTTAAAAGTCTATGATAAAGATGAATAATAAATATTTACATTCCAAGCCAAAATTCCAGTCTAAAAAACATACATTTGATGTTTTTATATCTGAATACTGAAGCAAAATAATGACTGTAGCCCAGAACCTGGAAGGAAACTCCCTCACCGCCATCCCAAGCTCCTAGGGCAGAGAAGGTGAGCCACGCAGGTGCCAGAAGCACACCGCCCCCCACCCCCCCGTCGAAACGAGAAGACATCTGAACAAGCCTCAAAAACAGACTTCTGGAATCACCTACAGCAACCCCAAAGGGAAACTAGATGGAACACTCTGATACTCAACCACCTGGACTCCCTGAACTGGCAACAAAAGAGGATCTGGGAAAAATGAAATCAGAAACAATTACTCAGATAACAGCAAAGATTTTGCTCATGGTGCAAGACATGATTAATAAACCTAGAGAGGACACAGATAAAAAAATAGAGGATCTGAGGAACATGATGGAATCCCAGCATAGGAAACAAATGGAATCCATAAAACAGATAGAAACAGATTTCCAAGAGATTAAAATCTCCATCGAAAGTCTGCACAGCAGAATGAACCAATGTGAGGATAGAATTTCAGATATAGAAGATAGGATTGCAATTAGTGACCAGGAAAAGAAAAATTGCTTTAAAATTGTAAGGGACCATGAGAAATCAGTCCAGCAGCTGCTAGATGATGCAAAGAAGAATAACATAAGACTGATAGGAGTCAATGAAGAAAGAGGAGAGAGTGCAGATGACATAAAAAAACTCTTCACAGAAGTGATGGCAGAAAACTTCCCAAGGAGGGGAAAAGAACTTGACATACAGATAAGGGAGGCATATAGGACTCCAGCTAGCCTTGATCAAAAAAATCTACACATAGGCATATAATCGTTAGGATTCCAGAAATCCAACAGAAGAACAAAATTCTACAAGCAGTGAGAGAAAAGAAACAAATCACATACGAAGGGAAGCCCATCAGAATCACAGCAGACTTCTCAATGCAAACCCTCAAGGCAAGAAGAGCTTGGAGTGATGTATTTCAAGCCCTAAAGGAAAACAGCCTCCAACCCAGATTGGTGTACCCTGCAAAACTATCTTTCAAAATTGATGGAGAAATAAGATACCTTCATGATACAGAGCACCTCAGGAACTTCATGAATACCAAACCAGCACTCCAAAATATTTTAGACAATACCCTAGGAAATGACAATGAGGATCACAACCCCAGGAAACCTAGCAGAATGAATCCATTGGGCGTGACAAATTAAACACAAAGGGGGAGAATCCAACAAAATGAAAAAGTCATGACAAGGCTTTTAAAACTTTTAACTTCATCTCCCTAATGAGTGTATAATTCTATCTTGTTATTGTACGGATTAGTATTTTTCTGATTCTAGAGTTGCACACCTTTCCTTGTGCTGTACTGGCTATTTATCATCTTCTTATGTCTACTTTTTAATTGGGTTGTCTATTAATGAGCTCTAAGAATTCTTTAAGTATTCTGGTCATAGGTTGTATGCATTGTGAATATGGTCTGTTTAAGGACTACTTTTCATTTTAATGATGTCATTTAAAGTTCTAAATTTTGATGGAATCTCATGTATCAATTTTTTTCTTTTACACATAATGTTTTTTATATCCTAGGAAGTTCTTGCCTACCCTAAATTCATAAACATTTTCCCTTATAATTTCTTCTTAAAGT